>NC_090924.1:1155287563-1155599230 GCF_040938575.1 Ambystoma mexicanum | reverse complement strand
CAGTAATTCCGCCATTCACCATGGCAGAATCGGTAAAATACCGGCAACAACCATGGCGTTACAAGCGCCATGGTTACCGCCTGGGTCATAATGACCCCCATTGTATTTAAATGAATGGTTGATGTGTTACATATATAGATTATACTTCTTATTTATTACTACATATAATGTGTGTGTGTGCTGGTTTGTGAACTTGTGCAGTGTTCATATAGAATGATATAATAATTTAAGATACCCCTGACTTTTTGGGTACTGTTGCTGTTGTCCGCATCTGTCCGCGGACATATGAAGTGTCCACGGACATACGAAGTGTCTGCAAACACTAATAAAACCTACTTACTACATAATTGCATTATTACAGACAAAACACAAAGAGATAACAACACATAAAAATATGAGGGAAAGTGAAGTAAACAAAAAAAGCAGCAGTAGTAGCAGAAAGTCTTCATAGCCTAACTGATTATCTTTATGCAGAGAAATGATTGCTCTGTTTCAAAGGTGCTACTTACCCTATGTATATGTATCACATGATGTGACTGCACCCTAAGGAAAGTAGTGTGAGTACAATGTATACAAATATGAATATATACAGGGAAAGTACAGTAATAAAAAAAAAAATGAACTATCAGAAAGTGCTGATAACCCTACTGATTATTTTCATGCACAGAAACCATTGCTGTCTTTCAAGCCTGTGTCTTCCCTTATGTATATGTTTCATATGATATGACTGGACTCTAAGAAAATTACTGTAAGAACATACTTGAGGGATAACTCTACAAATATAGTACCTTTTCAATTTTTATTTCCTGACTGTTAGTGAAGAAAACCATGTGCCCTAGATATGTCAGTAAAGGAAAAAAGGGTGACCTAGACATGTGATGTCATCAGTGATGTCATCAATGACATTTGTGATGTCATCTTTGATGTCGTGGGTGTAAGTCTTAGCAGTGCACGGTGGTGGCGCGAGTTATGGTTGCTTCGCTTACCATAACTGGCAGATTTCAAGGGTTTTTCGGTTTTACTTGGAACCATAACGTCCCTTTAACAAAGTTTTTCACTGAATTTCATAGGTTTTTAGAAGCGTTAGAAGCGCAACTTAACCATAACGTCCCTTTAACAAAGTTTTTTTACTGAATATATATATATATATATATATATATATATATATATATATATATATATACATATATATATATATATATATGTATATATATATATATATATATATATATATATATATATATATATATATATATATATATATATATATATACACTGAAAAAACTTAATTAAAGGGATGTTTCGGTTAAGTTGCACTAATAAAAAGCTATGAAATTCAATGAAAACTATTGTTAAAGGGACGTTATGGTTACATGTAAAACCAAAACCCCCAGAAGTTATGCAACCATAACTCATGCCACCACTGTGCACTGGTAGGACAAACATCCAGTACATGAAAGATGACATCACAAATGTCATCAATAACATCACTGAAAGCAACACATATTTAAATAATGTTCATTTACAGTCCCTTAAAGGGGTAGTGTTTATAATGTTGGTAATAAGATGTCAGTGGTGATCGGGAGATCTATCAAAAATGACTTAATGTATTAAAGAATGTTCACATCTAAAGAAAACATTATATTTGAGTGTTTTTGTTACTACAGGAACCTAATCATACATACTCATAGGCAATGGCTGCAGCATGTACCAAAAAAGTGCAATATTTTTAATCTGGTAATTTCGGATAGTAAAATAATAAATGCTACCTAATATCGATCCCAGAGAACCCAGCAAACAGAGGCCTGTTACAAACTGTCAATTTCTATTAAAAATTCTTGACAAATTTGCCACCTCTCAGTTACAATCTTTTGTGTAGTATAATTGTATTCAAAACAAGTGACAATCAGGTTTTCGACCTACCTTCAGTACTAAGACTGCTCTTGTTGATCTCCAGACCTGAATGCTGGAGATTATGGACAGAGGAAAAGCTGGGCTGTTGATCTTATTAGATCTCTCTGTGACTTTCGATCTCATCGATCATGGTCACCTTCTTGGCTGCCTAAAGGACCCAGGGCTTTGTTCTAAGGAATCTGCGAATTGGCTCTAGTCCTTCCTCACTGGTCAAGAAGCTAGAATACAGCAGGGTTCTGCTTTATTCTCCTCCGAGCCGATTTGTTGCAGAGTACCAAAAGTTGCATCTATTTAACAGGTGCTTTTCAATTTGTACATCAAATACCTCTGCTCACTTCTAGACAAGTTGGGTGTCACTTTTACAAACTACACCAATGACACCCAGCTCAATCTGGAACTCACTGGGATTTACTCCAATGACCCTATGATCACATTGATAATTGGATGTCCGAAATCTGGCTGTGCCTGAATGGCGGTAAAACAGAGTTAATGATCTTTGGGTCTAAATAGGTCCAGGACAAACTGAGCTTGGATTACAGTCAACTTTAAAAGATAATGGGCCTCATTACGACCCTGGCGTTAACCATGGCGCTATTAGCGCCATGGTTGACGCCAGTATTTTACCAACTTCGCCATGGTGAATGGCGGAATTACCGCCCCATTCCAAGGTTGGTGGGGCGGTAATTCCCCATTCACCATTGGCCCTTCCCCATTCCCATTTTTGCCCCCATAGGGCTCAATGAGAATGGGGAAGGCGGTAATTACGATACCGCAAATTGCAGTACCGTAATTACCTCGAAAGTCCCTTTGCTGGTTCCTTCCTTAACGGCTGGTAAAACCGGCCGTTAAGGTTGGGACCCGCAAAGGGACCTCGTAATTAGGCAGTAAGGGTTTAACGGCGCGACACCTTTTACGGCGCCATTAACCCCTTACCGCCTGGGTCGTAATGAGGCCCAATGTAATCAAAATCCAACAGAAAACAAAAACCTTGGGGTCCTGCTGGAGGCTTCCTTAAATGCTGTTGCAAATACCACCTTTGTGAACCACACCTGCAATTATTACCTATGCCTCCTTAAAAACATCTGCCCTACATTTCTGAGATAAACTGCACTACTATCACGCAAGCTATCATTCTTACTAGATTAGACTACTGTAATGCATTACTTATTGGTGCCTGCTCATCCAATCTCATGAGATACCAAGTAATGCAAAATGATGCAGCCTGAATCGTGACCAATACCAACAGAAGAGCACACACCTCGGATCACAGGAGGAAACTGTGCTGGTTGCACTAGGGAAAGGATTGCCTTCAAAGCAGGCTCCTTGGTCCATCACTGTCTCTTCGGCTCCACACCAGAATATCTTAAATCATTAGTTCCTCCATAACAAACTACGAGATCCGTTTGTTCTGCCAGCCTATGGTTGATACAGGGCCCCATGATAAAACACACAAAGGACCGTGGTAGTTCTTTTCCAGTCAAAGCAGCCAGTTTCTGGAACAACTTGCCCCTCGCACTCAGACTTAACCCAGATCTAAAATCTTTTAGAAAATCATTACAAATCTTATTGTTCAACTTATGAGCCTAGGCTCTCCACTGATTTACTAATTCTGCTTGTCTCATTTGAATTGTTATGTTAAGTGCTAATGCTCCGCGGACAACTTTGCTGCAATCGCATCCAGCACTCTGCGCTGCAGCCACAAGCAGATTTTAATTCCCCATTTAAACCTACAGCTTTGGCCATGCCCCAATAAGTAAATCAAACTAGGATGTGTCATTACCGAGGGCCAGGCCCATTGTCCATGCACCAAACTTATATTACTATTTTTTGTTCCACTGCCCACGGCAGAAAAGTTACATCACTATTTTTTGTACTTATGTTTCCACACTGTCAAAATAATTTTCAGGTCCTTGCTGATGCTCCTCGTGCAAGTTTGCTACAATCCTGTCCACCACTCCGGACTGCAGCCACAAGCAGAATGTGTTTACCCATTTAAACCTAGAGCTTCCACCATCCCACATGTCCCAATAAGTCATTCAGAGTAGGCATTTGTCCTTGCCGAGGGCCAGGCCTGTTGTTCATGCACCAAACTTATATCACTATTCTTAGTGATTACATTTGGTCACTTTGGAAAAATAAAACACAAAACAAATTTGCAAAACCATGCTTTCAGGTCCTTGCTGAAGCTCCTTGCACAGGTTCGTTGTCATTCAGTACAGCACTTCAGGCTGTAGCCACAAGCAAAATATGTCATCCTATTCAATCATGCCCCAATAATGAAATAGAGTACACGATAGGCGGTAAAATGGGTAGATCACTGCGCCTCATCTTCAAGATTACCTTGCTGCTGGTGATGGGGTTATTTTTTCTAATAGGAGAGTGAGCCCTGTTTACCTCTGTACTGGGTTATTCAATAAGTAACTGTTGTCATAATGAAGCTGTCTTCAAAACCATCTGTGATGCTATATTTATTGATAGAACTCGGTGTCCGGTCAAATGGTCGAAAATAAAAAGGATCGAATAACCATTTGATCGAATCAAAATGGTCGGAAAAAAAAAGGTCGATTTTTTTTATTTATTTATTTATATATATTTTTTTAGTTTTGGTTGCTTAAAAAACATTTTTAATAAATAAAAAGGGGGGTTGGGCTGTAAGAGGATTCAATTCAACACTACAGCTAAGTCAATGCCTAGTCTGGGATACTGAATGGAAACCCTTATTGATATATCTTTACGTCCAGTTCATGCGTTCTGGATGACTACCCCTATATAACACCCCTCTCTTGGAATCCCCCTTACCCCACTGAGCCACGAAGTAGTTCTGTTTTGCAAGTTTAAATGGTTTATTTGATAATTTAAACAATATATATATATATATATCACACTTTATAATAAATTAATAATTGAACATCACACTTAATCTGAGCAGTAATCAATAATGGATAGTCCGGCACTAGCACACTTCTTTATAATCAATGATGAGTGGTTAAAGGATGGATACGATAGCAACAATACTTTTATGGTTTCAAATGGATGCAATGTGGAATGAAATGCAGTAAAGAAATTAACTTGATAGGATTTCAGCAAAAGACAATGTAATCACTTTCTTGGACAATTCACCCCCCCTTTTATGCACTGTAAGGAGATGAAGATGACACAGTTCTTAGGAATGCAATCAAATAGAATTCAGTTCAATTCCCCCCCAGCAGCTTATACAACAGATAGGAGTTTTGAAACACAGGCAAAATGCTTTGAATATGGTGACAATGCAGTGAGAAATATGCTGAAAATGGTTTTAATTCCCTTTAGGAGGTTCAGGGTGATTGAAATATACTTGGGATGAGTTCAGGCTCACTTTAGCAAGGATCTAGGAGTAACTAGCAGGTTAAACGAATTTTTGGCAAAGGAAAGCAATGAAGCTGCTGTTTTCACACATGGCTGGATTTTTAACCAAATCGCAAATCGCGGTAAAATTCGCGAGTGCGAGAATCGTGATTACGGCAAAAGTATACAGAGTAGTTAAACCAAGTTCCTAGCCCAAACGGTTCCAGAGATACGGACGATTAAATAAAGGTAGTTTTTCGGATTTTAAATTTTAAAATTTCAAAGCGACAGGTTACAGCTTGCAGCTAGAAAATGACAAGTGACAGCTTTGCAAATGACAGGTGACAGTTAGGAGGCAGTTCTGGTTAGATTAAAATAGATTGAATTATATTATTTTAACTAAGAGATTGGTTCTGCACAGTTCTGCTAGGTACTCACAATATATTTAGAAATAGGCCTCGACACGGATCTGCTCAACAGGTTTTCTTCACTCGCCACGGACGGTTTCTGCGCACAGCATCTGGGTCAGCTCTACTCTGCTGGTCTGGTCTGGGTCTCTGGTTCTGATCAGGTCTGTGGGTCCGGATACAGCGGTCTCCGGTTCAGCTGGTCTCTCTCTGGACTCTCTGGATACAACACTGCTCCCTGGCAAATGGCCAGAGTTCTTGCAAAGAATTCAAACAGTTCGCCTGGCTGTGAATAGTGGCAATGATTTGAGGCCTGCTAAAGAGGGATTTAGCTTGTAGTTGACCTCTCTGCTACAAATTCTGAAGTAAAGTCTTGGTCTCTGAAGGTGGATAGATTGAAGTCTCTGTGTTGGCTCTCTGGAGGTTGATGGAGGTAAAGTATGGATTTTCCCGGCAGAGCGTCCCGCAGCAGATGGAATAAAATGTCCTCTCTAGCTTCCAGTGGTCTTTTTATGTCTTTTGAAAGTGGGTGTGTGTGCAGTATCACTAGCCAGCCCCTTTCTCAACTGCCCATTGGTCAAGCTTTCCTTTCTCTCTTGATTGGGGAAAAGAAGTGGAGTGTCAGAGCGATGTCATTATAGGGCCTGTAGAAAGGACACTCCCCTGTCAAATTGCACACAAATCTATATTTGATCAAAAAGACATATTTCATAGATACACAGTGGTTTAAAATTACATGCACCCATCACATATCACATGAGATATACCCTGTTCAAACTCTGCTCTTCCTGGGGGCTTGCATTCAGAAATGGCAACCTTTGGTGCTTTTTAGTGGGTTTTGCAACATCAGATTTATTTCCAGATTTATACACATGTACACGGCCTGTCCATACATACTCCGGTAAATTACCATGTCTCTAGCTTAAACACAGAGTCTGTAGTATACATAAATAGCAGGGTATTGCCCCAGAACATCACACAAATTGGAGTTTGGGCTTGAATCGAAGGTACATTTTTTAAATGAAGGCTCTCAAAGTTATACATTCCTGTCATTTGATTACAAAGAGTTATCAGTGTTTCTGTAAAACATATATTTTGCCTTCAATTCAGTTCTCAGAGTGTTGGAGTCCGCCTCCAAGACTTGGGTGGGTCAGTGATCACATGTGTCTTCTGGCAGGCAGGCCTTTGTTGACAGGAAACAGTCAAAATCAACATATTCTATTCAAGTGCAATAGCCTATTGTGTGGTCTCCAGGAGGTTGAGGTCAGCAGGCCAGGGGGTCACTTTGCATTTGGTTATTATGACCATGTGATATCCTGGGCTGTGGTGTGAATCTCTTGAGGTGAGAGGGTTTCCCAGGCTTCTGGCCTCTGGGAACAGCAGGTGGCTAATTTTTAATTAAAATGCAGCCTTTGAAGCAGCTCAGTCAAATCCCTCTGTCAGCAACTGCACTTAGTTCTCCTGTCAGAGTTTAGACCGCTAGCGCCGCCTTGAGGATTTTGTTGGTACTGCATCCATTTTTGGGATCTTTCTTGGATTAATGCATTCCAAACAGGAATGGTTCTTACATGGTAGTAAATAATCCTTGCTTAACATTGTTTTGATGGGGCTCCTTACAGTAAAATGGTTATGTGGAACCCCACAAAAGGGCTGAATCTTTAAAGTGGTCCAGTGAGCCACGATTTCAGCGACTTTTCGACATCAGTAACAGTGGATTTTGTTAACAAAGATCTTTCTTTACACTGGTGGGTGGCAAGTGAGGTAACCATTTTGGTGTGCGCACAAACTGCGTGGTTCTCCTGGATTCTGGGACACTTGTGGGCTTTCTGGCCATCTTGGATTTTCTAAGCCCACAGCACCAAATGTTGCAGCATGATAGCTCAAACGTGGGTCAGGACACCCAACAGGGTGGGGAAACCCCCATAAAAAAAAAAAAAAAATTCGACCTTTTTTTTCGACCATTTTACTTCGATCAAATGGTCATTCGACCATTTGGTTTTCAACCATTTGACCTACAACCATAGAACTCAGCCGATAAATAATTCATAAATAAGGTTGGGTACATTTCAAGAGGTGACCACATGGGCACCTGTTTCTGCTTGCTTGGAAATTATCTGCTGATTAGCATTGTCTCATTGTCTATGCAGTGAAAGTCACTGCGATCTTTTGATGCAATCCTGTGCAGCGCTTTGGGCTGTAGCCACAGACAGAATTTTAACACAGGCAGAATTTATTTTCCAATTCAAACCTATCCTGATTTTCAAAAACTTCACTACATAGCCAGTCCCTGGTGGCCATGCCACTTTAACCCCATTGCCAGTCCCTCATGGTCATGGCCAGTAGCCAGATTATCCGAGTCATGGAATTTTTTCCCATGACTCGGACAATTTGCCCACTGCCCTCGGACAATCTAGCCACTGCCCAGGGCCACTAGCTATCCCTCACTCACAATGGTATATCGCAATTTTTTGTACCTACATTATGACTCCTTCAAAAAATTAAACATGGACACATTTGCAAAACCATGCTTTCAACTTCTTGCCAATGCTCCTTGCACAACTTTCCTACAAACCCATCCATGTTTTAATTTTTGGAAAAGTGACAAAATGAACGGGCATAAAACAGTCATATAACTTTGCTACCAGTTGACAAAATCCATTAAGACTTCGCAGAAAAATGCAAGGTTCGGTCTATAATCTTTCTAAAATCTTTTGTGCACATTCGTCAAACGACAACTAAGTTATATCCCATCTAAAAATGTTGAACCCCCCCTCTAATTTTACCTTCTCTTCATGAAATACCACCTAACTTTGCAAAAACATTCAAATCAGGGTCTTAAATCTTTTTGCAAACCTATGTGCAGATTCGTGAAACGGTACCAAATGTATAAGCCTTTCAAATATTTTGGGACCCCACCTTCTAATTTTGTTCCCTCTTCGCAAAACAGCACCACACTTTGTAGAACCATTCAAGGTTACGTCCAGAATAATATCACAGAATTTAATACAGTTTCATAGATTGGTGCCAAAGTTATACACCACCCAAAAACTTCTTTTCACCAACCCT
Organism: Ambystoma mexicanum; assembly: GCF_040938575.1. Taxonomy (NCBI): domain Eukaryota; kingdom Metazoa; phylum Chordata; class Amphibia; order Caudata; family Ambystomatidae; genus Ambystoma; species Ambystoma mexicanum. The sequence continues at coordinate 1,155,590,519 of NC_090924.1, read as the reverse complement.
GTAATGTAACAATATATATGGATGCCCTGAAACATCTGACATGTTGGCAAACATCACAGGGTTGTCCCTGGACTGTTCACGGACTTCAAAGGTGAAATAACACTGATCTTTTGGCTTTTTATGGCTGTATTCCATCCCATCACCCCTAACATCCCCAGAGATTGTTTCAATAGGTTCACAAGTGCAATGTTGTGTTTTCATATATGTTTTTAATGTGATGTTCGTGGACAATGGGCACTGGACTGCGAATCCAACATGGCGGGCGTTTCAAAAAAATAAGATGCACCTCGCCCTTTTCACCATCCAATCAGCGGGCATTTCCGATGTCCATGGACATCACGCGGCCCCTCTGGGCTAATTGGAGGCACATCCGCGGACCAAACAGGGAGGTGAGTCCATGGACCAAACCCAGATATCACACGTTTTTTGTACCTACTTCTTGGACATTGCTTAAAAAAACTACTGGACGGATATAGACCAAATTTACAAAAGCAAGTTTTCAGGACCAAGTTTTCACTCCTGCCGCAAATTTTGTGAAAATCCATCCAGCAGTTTGTACTGTAGGCTTGAGGATAGTTTTCTTTCCATTGTGTCTATGGGAGAAACCACACATTTTGGGGCCCCCCGTATGAATTTGCCCCCCCTGAACAAAACCTCACCAAACTTCATAGCATCTTTCCGATGGGGTCATATACATTTATTTGCAAAGTTTCATGAGGATTAGTCCAGAGGGTGAGAAGTTATAAGCCACCCAAAATGTGTGCTTCCAATGGGTTGAGAAATTTAACCGTAAAGACAGGGCCGCTACCACAGGTCCTGTAATATATTGGAAACTGTGCTTCTAGCAACAAGGAAACTAGGGGGCCGATTCATGGAATAAATGAGTGCCGAAAAGGGGAGCGCAAGCGAGAAAATCGCAGCACAAGCGTGAAAATCGCAGCGCACGCGTGCCAAAGCCGTGCACATCGATTAATGCGCGTGTAAATCCTGGGATGTGCGCTAAAATCGTGGGTGGCGCATGCGGGCGCACACGTCATTAAGCGGCATGCGCTACGCACACAGGGAAAGTGCACATGGTGCAGCGCACACAACAAAAGTGGGCGGAACACGGGGCGTAACACGCGGAATGGGGAACAGCGCGCGAAAATGTGGGCGTTACGGGGAAGTACAGGAGGTAAATGCTCGTAACGCCCACACACGCGCCAACAACACGTATTCATGGAATCGAACAGGGCAAAGGCATGCGCCAAGAAGGGGGCCGATTCACGGAATAAATGTGCACCGAAAAGGGGAGCGCAAGTGTGAAAATCGCAGCGCAAGCGTGAAAATAACAGCTCACGCGTGCCAAAGCCGCGCACATCGATTCATGGAATTCAGTGCATGCGTAAATCCTGGGATGTGCGCTTAAATCGTGGGTGGCGCACGCGGGTGCACAAGTCATTAAACGGCATGCGCTACGCGCACAGGGAAAGTGCACATAGCGCAGCACACACAACAAAAGTGGGCAGAATACAGGGCATAACATGCGGAATGGGGAACAATGCGTGAAAATGTGGGCATTACGGGGAAGTACAGGAAGTAAATGCTCGCAATGCCTACACGTGCGCCAACAACACGTATTCATGGAATCGAACAGGGAAAGGTGTGCGCCAACAAAGACGCGCTAATCCGCAAACACGTGAGCCATCAGGAAGCAGGCGTAAGTTGCTCCGCGCAGCATAAAAGTGTGCGCAAACAACAAACAAACTCAGACGCTACGATGAATATTCCGTTCCTCACAGCAGTGGTCGTGGGACACTGCAGGAGAAGGATAGCCAGGCCCTGTATTTTTTTACCCAGGACCAGCCTTTTTGGGATGCCTGATGACCAGGTGTATGGCAGGTAGAGGTTTCCACCACACATAATCCTCGATCTGGTGAGTGAGTGGGAGGATGACCTCACATCACCCACCCTGTGCTCGCAAGCACTGAGTCCCTTGGAAAAGGTGCTCAATGTACTGCACTTCTTGGCTACTGGTTCATTTCAGCGGACAAGTGCCACAGTGGGGGGTTTGTCACAAGCCACGCAGTCACGCTGCCTACACCAGGTGTTGGCCATCATGACTGCATGCCCCTCAGTCCGCAGGCACATATACATGCCCAGAACACCTGCAGAAAGGCAGACTGTGGTCCAGGACTTTTATGGTGTGGCACACTTCCCCAAAGTGCTAGGTGCCATTGATTGTACCCATATGGCTCTACGTCCTCCCAGGGCCACTGAGCACATATATCGAAACAGCAAGCACTCTCATTCAATCAATGTGCAGGTAGTATATGATGCCAAGGGAATCATCACTTCAGTATATGCCAACTATCCAGGGTCAAGCCATAATAGTTTCATTTTCAGAATGTCACCCCTAAACCGGGACCTGGAAGCTGGGCGGCATGGCGACACATGGCTGATTGGTGAGTATAAATGCCTCTGCACATGCATGCATGTTAGATACTGAGTAATGTGAAAACCCCACTAATGATTGCCATCATCACCTCCCCAGGGGACAGTGCTTACCCTCTGAGCACCTACATGATGACGCCAATTCGGAACCCCACCACACGACCCGAGGTAAGATACAACACAGCCCATATTGCAACCCGGGGCATAGTGGAGCGCACATTCGGAGGTCATGCTTTCGCTCCCTTGACCGCTCTGGTGGGCAGCTACTATATGTGCTGCCAGTAATATGCAGGATCATAGTGGCAGCATGTGTCCTGCACAACGTTGCAACCCGCCGATGCGTGCCGGTGGACATGGTGGTACCCCCACATCCCCAACCACATGCACAGCCGGTGCGCATGGGAGGTGAAAGGGCACGTGGTGAGGCAGCCCGTAACCAGCTAGTGGCAAATTACTTCACCTAAAATCCCACCCCTGCATAGTGCACACAGCCCTGACACATACCAGCTGACAATCAATGATGATGACAAAAGGGACAGTCAACTGTTACAACCATACCAGCCTACGATTGGTCACCTTGAAGTGTTACAATGTGTGCATCCCTACCTACTTAAAGACACCCAATGCTGTGTCACAAAAAGCCACACATTCATGCAGCATGAACGACTACCCCCTTGCAAAATACCACATCAAAATAGTGGCATGTCACCCAACCCCTCCCCATCTCAGCTACCCAATACACCATGGCATGGCATGCAATGTGAAAGCAACCAAATTAATGCATAACACATGACACAAGTGTCACAAAGTGCACTGTGCCAAATGGAAACAGGCCACAGACAATGTGCTCCCAGTAATCAATCAAAAACAGCACACATGAACAAATACTTACCAGCAACCCAAAACAGCAGCACAGGATAAAACAGTGGTAATACATGACAGTATAAAATTCAAGTAGTGCAAGTCTCACAACCTGACTAAGGCAGCACATCGACCCCTTCCAACTGCAGAGTGTTGCTGTCAGGCAAATGTGTCAGTGTACTGCATACAACATGAACTGCATCTGCAAAGGAGAAGGCCTTGTGAAGACATGAAGAAGCTACATGTATATAAGGAGAAAGAAATGGATGCACAAGCACATATCAATACACCATGCAGTGTAGAATCCAACAACAATCCCCACTCGGGATGTACACACAGTTCTGACTACAGACTGTCCACACAACTCATGGGAGCCCAATGTCACTGTGTAAGTTACTGTCACTTGGTCACACCCTTTGCAAGCCCATGAAAAGGGGAAGCAGGAGGGGTGTGTGTGTCAGGAACCCAAGCATCTAACCCAAAGAGAGGACAAACCTGCATGTGCTCAGCTGGAATATACAGTGGATGCCCACGGGAGCCACACAAAGCAACACACTGTAAAAAAAATATATAAAAAAAAATAAAAATAAAAAATTTCCATGTGTGGACCGGGGGGGAGGCCACACAGGAGGGACAAGGTACAGGGTGCACCCCAACACCCACAGGCGTGGATGTTGAGAAAAAAAAATACCTCCATGGGCTCATGGCCTGCACGGCTACGCTACAGTGGGAAAACTGCCGTCGCTGTCATCACCCTCTGCTGCTACATCAGGAGGTGGCCATGATATGGGAGGCAGTCCACGCAAAGCCCTGTTATGGTTATCCATGGCAGCAGGCATGCAGGTCTGGAATGTTTGGTTCTGCAGGATGATGGTACAGAGATCGCCATGCAGCACCTCACGGGTAGGAAGCATTTCTGCCTGCATGGCCTCGCGTGATGCCCGGATCTCCGCACGGGTTGCCTGGAGCTCAGCTGAGAGTGAACGTGTGAGCTGCTCCAGCTGTTGTTCTGACCTAAAATTCCAGGAAACCTCAAGTTCACCCAGAGTATCTCTGAGTGACCCGTGTTCTAACCTCAGGGCTTCCCTGTGGGCCTGTGACTTTACAGATATGGCTGCGCGCAGAGTCTCCAGTCCAGCCCGTCTGTCCCTGTTGGACGCCAACATGTCCTCCCTCTGTGAGTGGCAAATGGAGTCTGTTGCCTGCTGCTGGAGCTCCATCTGCTTTTCAGGGGGGAGAATGGTAGTGGCCACCGTATCCATTGCCTGAGCCATCATTTCACACGATGCCCCCTGTTGTGCTGCTATACTGTACATGGAGTTCTCCCACACAGTATTGCCCGGTGGCGCACGGCCACCACGTTGGCGGGCACCACACCTGTTTGGGGCAAGGTGATCTGCACCTTGCTGTGCTGGCACTGCCTGAGGCTGCAGGACTGCATTCCTCCTTTGATCTGCTGGTCCAGGAACAGGAGCAAATATTGTGGAGTGTGACCCTGCATCCGTAACCGCCAAAGGTGGACTTACCAACACTGAAATCCCCATAGAGGGGTCTACCCCTGGTGCAGGTGTGTTGGACAGAACAGCATCCCTGCCAGAAAGACTCACCTGCGACGGCACATATGTCTCAATGTCCGGTTCAGCACCTGATTCATAGAGGTCTGCGGAGGTGTACCCAGAGACACCCATGGACAGCATGGTCTGTAGGACAAATGGGTTTTCACCCACCACCACGTCCTCCAGTGGTGCCCGTTTGTGGCTGTGATTCCTCCTGTGTCTGCACCATCTCCTCCTCCTCAACAGCATCAAGTACCTCATCACCTGCAAAAACATGAAAGATAACAAATGGAAACAGGCATGAGCACCATAGCACACACATAGGCCTGACGAGGCAGAGATCCAGTACATAAATTACACATGTCCCTCATGACTATAACCCTGACAAGCATGCATGCACTGTCAATGAGTTGGAAGGGGAGGCAAAAAGCAGACACTGAGGACTCTAAGATGGAAAAGCAAAACATGTGCTGCATGCTGGTTAAATCATTCCCATAACAAGGTAATAAATATGGGCCATTGTGGGGTGTAATCTATGACAGACGTGTGTTACATTTGTGGCAGTACGGCAAAACAATGTGTCTTAAAAATGGCAAGGATTGAAACAATCAGGCTGAATGAACAGGAAAACATTTTGAACAATGTTGTTGCAAGATGAAAGTTGAAGGGCAACTGCAGTAATTTGGTGCAAATTGGCAACTGTGGTCAGAAGAGATACTGTCATACCCAAAACCAAGGCCGGGGAATGGTTTGGAGGGGCCACATGGGTGACCCATACCAGTCATCACTACACAGCCTCACCTGGCACTCAATCAGAACACATCACCCAAGCAACATACACATGGATTGCACACACATGCATGGGCACTCACCGGACAATGCTTCAAGATCTGGTAGGTCTCCCACACCTCAGATATGATCCTTTGTGATGAAGTCTCCAGCGACACTCATGTTCAGTGAGTTGGTCGTCCTCTGGTGGAGACCCACCGCCAGTCACCAGAGTAGAGGCATGATTGGAGGCAGGCTTGTTCTTTGCTCTGCTTTTTAAAATCATTCCACCGCTTATAGCAATCATCAGCTGTGCGCTTCACGAATCCAAGGCAACTAATGGGGGTCGCGATGGTCTGCCAGTGGGCCCTACGTTGAGCAGGCGTAGTCTTGCACCCTGCAGTCACCACCATTTCGCGGCTATGTGCCAACACATAGGCCACAAGTGCATCTAGTTCGTCATCATTGTAGCTAGGCTTCCTTGACGTGCCGGGGTGTGTAGCCGTGTCTGGGGTCCCAGCCTGTAGTGCAAGAGCACCCTTCTTATTCTTGGAAGGTAGTGCGGATCCTGAGTGGCTTACGCCACTCTGGTTGGTAGGGGCAGAAGCGCAGGTGGACTGGGTACTGGAAGTTTCCAAAGGCACAATGACCAAAGGTCTCACTGCAGGCATTGGCTGCAGGGTGATGTTGGCAGGACCAACCTCGGTGTGATGGACTTGGACTGACACTGTCCCGGCTGGGAGACTCGGAGCTGGGGTGGATTGAACTGCAGCTGCCCCTGCAGCCTCCTCAACCTGGCTACTTGGGGCAGCAGATGACATTGCGGCCCCATATCCACATGGCCTGGTGACAGCAACTTTCACCACCACACGTGGCTTAGACTTGGTGACACGGAAGTCAGCCTGGGAGTCATCCTGTGCCGATTCAGTTGACAATATGGGCCGATTTAACAAGGGCTGAGCTGGGATGGTGTCAGCTACATTTCCCCCAACCATTGGGAGGGGGCATAGGTGGCCCTGATTGGTCCTCCACACACTGGCCTCTAGGGCCAGCCTGCACATCCTGGCCATGTCCCCTACCGCGCACACCTCACCCACCCCTTTGGGCTCGGCCACCTTTGCCTCCCTTACTGTTTGGTTGCCTCCCAACCATGGCACTGATGTTGTTGTGCGTATGGGAGTTGCAGTAAACAATTGTCCTGGGCAATTGGGGTGAAAGGGGTAGGGTACTAGATGGAATTCGTACCCTAGTACTCTAGCAAGGCTGTCTCTGACCCCTGGGGGAAGATGACGAGTCAAGCAATGCACAGGCACCCTGAAAACAATATTAAACGTGCACGCAACTCCCGGTAGACCACGTGCATGGAAAAATGAACCTGCACTACGCTGTGGCACCCAGAAAAACAATAATAAGCGTACGTGTGATACATGTAGCCTACAATGACCTCTGAAGGGGTACGCGACACACGGGGGCAACCACAGTTGGAACATATGTGTGCGACTCACTGTCTGCCTGGAAAAAGAGCGTGAAAAAGATGCGCGTGTGCGCGTTGGCAACACCCCCGCCAAAAGAAGAATTGAACGCTGTCTGAGTAAACAGTGAGTACGAACTGGAACCGTTGTGAAGTAATCACGTGTGAACCGACAAGAAGTACAAGAATCACCCGCTCGCTCTCCACAAAACATGCGTTCCGTACATTACCCTGATGCTTGTGTTATATGTCTCCCTCTATGCAGCGTCGAGTGAAGAAGAGGGCGGAGACGGCGCTGTGAAGCAAAGCGGCAGGGATGCCTCCACCGGGCAGAGACGCAAGGCCCAGCCCCCCTCCCAGGAATTGCCATCATTTGGGAGCGAGGGGACTGGTGCCGCGTCTTACACTACAGCTGTAGCGGAAGGGCTGGGTGAGCCCCCACAGGGGCTTGCAAGGGCGGAAGACGGTGCAGAGACATCCAGGTTGGTGGTCTCCACAGAGGAGGAGGAGGCTGCTACTGAGCCGCACATGGGGCCTGGTGGGGTTAGTACCACTGGTGCAAGTGGTACAGTCCAGGGCCAGGGGCAGGAGGAAGCACAGGTCGCCACAGAGGGGCCTGTGCATGTCACTGTCCCTGAACCTGTGACTGCACCACCATGCACCAGCAGGGATGCCCCATCTCAGGCCCGTCCGCAGGTAGGGGGGAGGCCCAGGTCATCTGGCATTCCACTACCTGCGGACGATGAGACCCCTGAACGTATGGGTTCCGTCCTGATTGGTGTCGCGTTGCGCACGCGGTCATTCGTGATGACGTGCATGCTTCTTGGGGGGACCACGCATCCCATCACGAAGAGCTGCGTGCAAATGTGGCACAGTTGGGAGGGGCCCTGGTTGGAGGGTTCCTACATGTGTAAAGCACTCTGGTGGCCCTCTCTTCCTCTGTGGAGACTATGTGCCAGTCTTTCTACCTGCTGTCTTCCGGCCCAGATTCCACCAGGGCCCCCCGGGGACATGGCCGATCAACGCAGCCAGCTTGGTGGAGCTCCCATCCCTGCCACAGTCAGGAGTCGGAGGTCCAGCAGGGGTGGACACCCCACCAACTGGAGACCGGCAGATGGATGATGTGCCGGCATCATCGGCCAGGGCACATGGACAGCAGCAGCAGCCTCAAGGTGGGAGCGATGATGGCTTGGGGCCATCAACATCAGAGGGGCAGGCATCGGCCAGAGGGCAGGAGGACCCTGGAATGGGAGTGTCTTCCGTGTGGCTGCGGTTGGGCCAGCAGATGGATGCATAGCGGCGGTGGGTGGAAGAGGCATGGCACACCATGGTCAGGGCGGAGTTCTCCATGCGCGATGGGCTGAGTGCCTCGAGGCAACTCGCAGGGAGTTGGAGGTGGACATGGCGTTATCCCTGCAAGACCTTGGGGCCAGGGCAGAGGCCCGCCTCCAGAACATTGACATGGAGTTCGATGATGCCCTGGACCGGGAGATCACAGAGTGAGCCGTAGGACTTGCCCGCGCCATTGTATATAGTTAGTTAGTGGTAGGTTTCCTTTCTGTTTTTATTTATTTTGGGGCACTTGGACAATGCCCCATGTTTTTGTACATAGTTCTTCATTAGGTAGGGTTTTTTTATCGGTTTCATTTCAATGATTGGGGACATGGACCCTGGATTTGTACTTTGTAAATAGTTGGACAATGGATTTGGCTTCTTATTATTTTTTTCCATGGATCAATGGTTTTTTATTGTTTTTTCACTTTGGATTTGTTTTGCCGGACTGACACTTTGGACAGGTGCTTTTGGATTGCTTTGGATTTTGCTATCATGCATTTTTGGTTTATATTTTTGTGTTTAATACATTTTCATTTCCTACTTCAATGTGTGGTATTCTCTCTTTGGTTTCATGCATGTCACAATGTGTGTTTTCTCATTCACATGCACCCATTGTGTCAATATGTTGATGTGCAATATGTTGATGTGCATAATTGCTATTTGGGATGTATCATGTGAATGGGATTTCATTGTGGGGTGGATGTCATACCTGGTTGTGTGTTTGGACTGGGGTGGCGTGGGGTGTGATTTGGGTGGCCATAAGGCCCATGATTGTGGATCGTCATGAGGTGTTGGGGGGGACATGAGTCGGGGCCTGCTGGCAGGTGCCTGTCACTGCTGGCTGGGTGAGCGGGTGGGGGGATATGAGTCAGGGCCTGCTGGTAGGTGCCTGTCACTGCTGGGTGGGTGAGTGGGTGGGGGGACATGAGTCGGGGCCTGCTGGTAGGTGCCTGTCACTGCTGGGTGGGTGAGTGGGTGGGGGGACATGAGTCGGGGCCTGCTGGCAGGTGCCTGTCACTGCTGGGTGGGTGAGTGGGTGTGGGGACATGAGTCGGGGCCTGCTGGCAGGTGCCAGTCACTGCTGGGTGGGTGAGTGGGTGGGGGGACATGTGTCGGTGCTCACTTGTGCATGGTGACATGTGGGGTGTCTGGGGGGCATGGCCATGGTGGATTGGCTGCCTGCGGGGCATGGCTAGGGGTGCAGGGTAGTCCCCTGTGTTGTGGGATGCCTGCAGGGCTTGGGGAGGGGTGAGAGGGCACACCTGGGAGGGCACATACTGCCAATTCGCGTTGGGGCACACCAGGAGTACACGTACCCCCCCATGGCAGCGAAAGCCCATGTAAACCTCCCTGCGCACCCCCAAAATACACATACCACGCTCACCAAGGCCTATCACGTGTGATTCTCCCCACGCACCCCTCGGAATACACATGCCCCAGTCCCCAAGGCCTATCGCGTGTGATTCTCCATGCGCACCCCTACACGTACTCTGCCTCCCAAGGACTATCGCGTGTGAAAGTACACGTGCACCCCAGTAATACACGTACCCTGCTCGCACAAGGCCTATTGTGTGTGATACTACACGTGCACCCCCGGAATACACGTACCCCACTCGGCCAAGGCCTATCGTGTGTACATCTACCCGCGCACCCCCCAAATACAAATACCCCGGTAGGCCAAGGCCTATCGCGTGGAGAACTTCCTGCGCACCCCCCAAATACACGTACCCCACTCGGCCAAGGCTTATCGTGTGTAAGACTTCCCGCGCACCCCCAGAATACATGTACCCCGCTCGGCCAAGGCCTATCGCATGTGAAACTACACGCGCACCCCATTAATGCACGTACCCTGCTCACACAAGGCCTGTCGCGTGTGAAACTACATGTGCACCCCCAGAATACACGCAGGCAGCCCATCTACCCTCCATATACCCCGCAGGCAGCCCTTCACCCCTGGGCATGCCCCACAGGCAGCCCATCCACCCTCCCCATACCCCGCAGGCAGCCCATGCACCCTGGGCATGCTCCGCAGGAAGCCCTTCACCCCTGGGCATGCCCCGCAGGCATCCCATCCACCCTCCCCATACCCCGCAAGCAGCCAATCCACCCTGGGCATGCTCTGCAGGAAGCCCTTCACCCCTGGGCATGCCCCAGTGGCAGCCCATCCACCCTCCCCATACCCCGCAGGCAGCCCATTCACCTTGGGCATGCCCCGCAGGCAGCCCATCCACCCTCCCCATACCCTGCAGGCAGCCCATCCACCCTGGACATGCTCCGCAGGAAGCCCTTCACCCATGTGCATGCCCTGCAGGGAGCCCATCCACCCTCCCCATACCCCGCAGGCAGCCCATCCACCCTGGGCATGCTCCGCAGGAAGCCCTTCACCCATGGGCATGCCCCGCAGGCAGCCCATCCACCCCCCATACCCTGCAGGCAGCCCATCCACCCTGGGCATGCTCCGCAGGAAGCCCTTCACCCCTGGGCATGCCCTGCAGGTAGCCCATCCACACTGGGCATGCCCCGCAGGCAGCCCACTCCACGGGGGGGACTTTTCCCACGTTTTACATGTGATTTCGCTGGCGCAAGCGGGGTACGTGTATTTTGGGGCATGCGCGGGTAGTTTTACATGCTATTAGCCTTGCGCAAGCGGGGTACATGTATTCTGGGGCGTGCGCAGCGAGTTTTACATGCTATTAGCCTTGCGCGAGCGGGGTACGTGTATTCTGGGGCGTGTGCGGGGAGTTTTGCACACTATTGGCCTTGCGCGAGCGGGGTATGTGTATTCTGGGGCGTGCGCAGGGAGTTTTACACGCTATTGGCCTAGCGCGAACGTGGTGCGTGTATTCTGGGGCATGCGCGGGTAGTTTAACCACGTTTTCGGGGTTGGGGGGCTGTGTGCTGGTCCACTGGCCTTTGCGCCATGTACTGGATTTGTGTGCTGTTCATGGCGTACGGGGCGGGGTTGGGTGGCGTAACTGGCGTTGGTACAGGGTCGCTGCACCACTCTGCGCCACGGCTGGTTATGGATGTTGAAATCCATGATTACGCTGTGCGCTGAAATGGGTTTTGGCACACGCGGCTGACGCAGACTGCCGGACTCGTACACTGTGCGCCAGCCGCGTGTGCCACTTGTCCAGCGAATTCTATGAATTACCCTGTAAAAGTGTATCCTTCGCAGGAACAACATAGTCTTGTGGAAAGAACAGATTATATATATTTACTTCTACTTGTTGTCTTAATGGGTTAATAGCTTGGCCTGTCAATCTTTAAGAATTCGGGCCTACATTCATCTGCAGAGGCCACAGATTATTAGGGTTTTCCCTTATCCTCCCCGTTCTTCTTATGGAAAGAGGATCAGAATTCACATCCTCCCCAGTGATAGAGGTGGCAGAGATAGAGTCTTAGGAAGGAGCCTATGATCTAAGAAGGATTGGGGGTATGTCCATATCTATCTTATTCTGACTCACACCTCGCATTTCATCATACCAATGGTCCTCGTAGATCCAGGGCAGCCATCGCGTATGCACGCAGTAAGGGCATACATTGATAGCGGGGCCATAGGAAACTATGTGGACTATGAATTGGCTTCCAGGATGAATCTACCTCTCTGCCAAAAAACCACCTCAGATGCCATCACCACAGTCGATGGAACGGAAATTGCCTCTGGGCCTGTAACTCATTCCACCGCAGAGATGACACTATTGGGTCAAGATGGGCATCGAGAGACTATTGTGTTTGATCTAATCAAAGACCCACAGTTCCAAATAATACTGGGAATACCTTGGTTGGAAACACATAATCCTTGTATTGATTGGCGAGAGAAGAGAATAACCTTCCCGGATTGTGCACAAACCTGTTAGCCAACGAAAAATCAGAACGCAGGCCTGGCCACAGTAACCACAGCAGTCATGCGACTACCTCCAGAATACCAGGAATTCCATGATGTCTTCCAAAAGGAACAGGCAAACACCTTACCTCCTCACAGATCGTACGATTGTCAAATCGATCTCATACCCGGTGCGCAACCCCCTTGTAGCAGGATCTATGCCCTTACAGAACCTGAGAACCTTCACCTATGACAATACTTAGACCAGTAAATTGCCAATGGCTTTATTCGCCCATCCAAGTCCCCTGCATCTTCAGCTTTGTTCTTCGTGCCCAAAAAGGTAAGGTGACCTCAGAACGTGCATAGACTACCGCGCATTGAACCAGATAACTGTTAAGAACCGATGCCCATTGCCTCTGATCCCTGAACTACTAGACCAAGTGAAGGACGCTTATATATACACTAAATTAGATCTCCGGGGGGCACACCATCTGGTACCTGTAAAAGGGGGCGACGAATGGAAGACTGCTTTCCGCACCAAGTATGGGTTATTCGAATACCAGGTGATGCCTTTCGGGTTGTGCAATACACCAGCAGCCTTCCAATACTTCATGAACAATGTCCTTCGTGAACTCATTGACGTTTGTGTTGTTGTGTATATCGATGATCTACTAGTATACTCCTCTTCAGAATCTGACCATGTGAAGCACGTTCGAGCAGTCCTTGAGAAATTGTGCCAGCACAAACCATATGCAAAACTAGAAAAATGCGTTTTTCATGCCACAGAAGTTGAATTCCTTGGGCTTATCCTGACCTCAAAGGGAGTCCGAATGGACTCACGAAAGGTGTACACAATCCTTAAGTGGCCATCACCAAGTTCAGTTAATCAGTTAAAGGAGTACAAAGCATGCTCGGCTTTGCCAATTTCTACCACAGATTCATCCCAGATTTTTCACATATCGTACATCCCATCACAGCACTCTTACGAAAAAATAAACACTTTATATGGACTGAAGAAGCTGAAAAAGCCTTCCAAGAGCTGAAAGCGAAATTCACGTCTGCACCTGTGTTAAAGCACCCGCTCCCTGAACTTCCATACATAGTGGAAACTGATGCATCCAGTCTAGCCATGGGAGCTGTCCTGTGTCAAAGGACCCTGAAATTGGCCAGCTTCACCCAGTAGCATTTTGGTCCAGAAAGTTCTCGGCACCCATGTTAAACTATGCGGTTACCGACAAGGAGTTATTAGCCATTAAATCCACCTTCAAGGCTTGGCTGCATTTTCTTCTTGGTGCCAGGCATACCATTACTGTGATCACCGATCACCGGATCTTACAGTATTTAAAAACAGCCAAGGCCCAATCGTCACGTCAACTCCGATGGGAATTGTTCTTTGCCGAGTTCAATTTCGTGATAACCTATCGACCAGGTTGTAAGAATGGTAAAGCAGATGCCTTAACCCGAATAGAGATGGGATATGCAGAAGTGAACCCAGAACCAGTACCTATATTTTCCGAACAAAGGATTCTTGGCATGACTACTCTACAGACACTAGAGGACATTCAGGTAAAGATCCAGCAACTCATTGATCCTACAGCCCTGCAGGACTGGGTAAAGAAAGGCCGGACTACTCTGTCACCAATGATCTGCCTTATTACCAAGGGCAGCTATTTCTGCCACACAAGGAACTACAAGAGCTAGTCATTTCCCGTTATCATGACACCCTAATGGAGGGGCACCCAGGTATTGCAAAAACTGAAGCTAAAATTAAAAGACAATTCTGGTGGCCCACCTGGCGAAAGGATATTAAATCATTTGTGATGTCTTGTGGCATTTGCGCCCAAAACAAAAGTCAAAAGAAAAAACCAGCTGGACTCTTACAACCTTTAGACATTCCGCCTACACCATGGCACACCTTATCGTTAGACTTTATTACCGATCTACCTCCTTGTAATGGGTTTAACACCATTCTAGTTATTGTGGATCTTTTTTCCAAGATGGCCCACTTTATTCCTTTAAAAGGACGACCTTCAGCCTCAATCCTGGCCAAAGAATTCCTCGAAAACATTGTTCGCATACATGGATTTCCGTCCGTGTTGGTCTCTGACCGGGGCAGTCAATTCCTTTCACATTTTTGGAAGAAATGTTGTCAATTGGCGCAAATCGACGTGAGATTATCAGCCAGTCACCACCCCCAGACTGATGGTCAAACGGAGAGGACCAACCAGACTCTTGAACAATACTTGCGTTGTATGTTACATCAGACCAAGAGTAATTGGAAGGACATTCTTTGGATCGCCGAATATGCATACAATAATTCAGTACATTCTGGAACTGGACAAAGCCCCTTTTATACCCTATATGGGCACCACCCTCGAACCTCAGACCTTGACTCACCCCAACACTTAGAAATGCCCGCAGTTGACCATCTACAAGCTACAATTACACAAGCCTTTAAGGAGGCAACTGCACATTTAAAACAGGCGAAGGAGAAATATAAGAAAGATGTTGATCGGCATAGAAGTGATACTCCACAGTACCAGATAGGGGACCAAGTATGGTTGGCCACAAAACACATACCTCTCAAGGGAACGCAGACCTTTAACCCTAGATATTTGGGACCTTACTCTATTAAGGCCATTCTCAACCCGGTGGCCGTCAAGTTGGAATTACCTGCAAATATGCAAATTCACCCCGTCTTTCATGTGTCACTTTTGAAGCCAGTGCAACCAGGGACAAGACTAACCAGCCACCAGACCCAATCCTCAAAGACGTGGAACCCGAATTTGAAGTTAAGAACATCCTGGACTCCAAGATGGTGAAGTCAAAACTTTTTTATCTAATCGAATGGAAAGGTTACGGACCACAGGAAAGGTCTTGGGAACCTAGTGACCACCTGCATGCACCTCGACTGGTGAAAACATTCCACCGAAATTTCCCAGACAAACCAAAACCACGGGGAAGAACGACTTTAGGAGGGGCCTTGGGGGGGAGTGCTGTCATGATGCCTACCCCCGGGGAACTAGACCTGGTCCAGCAACCCCGGAAGCAGGCATCACATTATTTTGAGCAAGCCCAAAAATCCCTGCTAGGGGCTGTTTGGGTGCGGTCCTGGCGCCTATGGCGCCAGGCTCATTTCGAGAGTCAGTCCTGGCACCATAGGCGCCAGGCTCATAGAGTAGAATTTACCTGATGCAGACCATGCTGCAGAGCTCCAAGCCAAATAAGGCTTGTAAGGGACTATTTTACCTAGGTACTATTTTTTACTCGGGTGTGGCTGGGGAGGAATACTTACCTGGGACTACTTTGGAGGCTATTTAAACCACGCCCGAAGAGCAGCACATGCTTTGCGTTATTCTGCATCCAGCAGCGTAACGCTCACCCTGTCTGCAAGCCTGCATCCAGTCTTCTGCCATGCCCCCCTCGAGTCTGCAGCTCCTAGAAAAAGGGAGGAACAGAAGGAGAAGAGATTAGAATGAGAGCAAAACCTTCGATCCTAACCTGAATTCCGGATCCACTGCGCCTTCGAGCTGGAAGAAAGAAGCATTTTACGTGCACCGCCTCGCCTGCTGCTGCGCCCCACTGAACTCACCAGCCTTTGCAGCATCCTCACGATCCACTGCATCCTTCCGCACGTTCCTGCCGCACTCTGGCACCTACGGGGAACACAAGAACAGCAAAGGTAAGCCAAGGGAATAAACAGAGGCAATAGTAACTACCCCCATAGACTTATCTGATTACCGCCGGGGGTACTAATCCTCTACACGGGTCGTCGGTGCAGTCTCCATTGCATCCTCGCCGTACCCCGGCCCCTAAGGGGCACAAAAGGACAACAAGGTGAGACAAAGGGACAAACAAGGGGAACTCTTCTCACCACAATAGACTTACCTAATTTTACTGCCGGAGGTATTATTCCCCGAACTTCATATTTTCTCTCCACACCTGAATAAGGGAGCAAGCAACAGGTTACATTCTGGCCTTATTTTATTGAACTGTGTAGGATAAGCCAAATCCTTACCTGAACTTCGTCAGATACCACGAGGAACTCTTCGCTGGGGTCAAGCTGCAAACTGCAAGGAATCGGACAAGAGTGAAAGTCAGACATGTGAACTCTTACGAACTACATACTTTTCGGAGTCAATATTGTTATCAACGTGCCCCTGCGCTCAATGCAGGATGGAGAGCTCATCTTTTCAAACCATCAGGTGAGACTATAAGAGGGGACAAAAAAGGTGATCTGTGGGGAGAACAGCGGGGGTGGGGGGATTTACACTCAACTCCACAGGTGGTTAATCCCCTATCTCCATTTGCAGAAGAATATTCCTACGAGCCAAGCAAACGAAACTAGGTGGGCCAGTCCAGTCCGTCATCTCAGCCCTACGCGTCACATTGGTGGAGACCGCAGCTGTCCAGTTTAGATCGACACCTCTGTGGGAGCCAGGTGAGCATAACAGAACGCGAAGACTACCCACAAATTCCCACCCGGGCTTTATGGATACCTCAGAGACTGACCAATAGGCCCAATTACTAGGGGAACTGAGGGCTGAAGTGCATTCCGCCTGTCAAGAAACCAATGCTCTTAGGAGAGAACTGATTTTGTCAAAAGAGCGAACTGATGACCTTGCTAGGCAACTATTGCAAAGCCAGGCTGGACAAGCACCCCTACCTGGTTCTGGGGGAAATCCAGCTCCTGTGTTATCGAGTAACCCTGTGCAAATAAACCTACCAGGAAATATTCCATTAGCTCCACCCGAACGCTTTGCCGGAGATCCCAAAAGGTTTGCCGTGTTTATGAACCAATGCCGCTTGCACTTTTTATGCAGACCTGGAGCCTTTCCAAACGATCAAGCCAAGGTAGCCTTTGTATTGTCATATCTCAGCAGCAGTGCAGCTGATTGGTCGATTCCACTAGTTACTCAGGATGACCCAATTCTTCGGGATTTTCAGGGCTTTCAAACTAGCATGGAAAGATTATTTGCCCGGCACTTCCAAGGACAGGTCCTGGATAACGAACTTTTGTCCCTACGACAGGGTAACCAGGACCTTTTATCCTACATCGCGACCTTTAATAGGTTGATAGTGGAAACTGGATGGCCTGAGGTAAAACAAATCACGTTGTTTCATCGAGGGCTTCGAGGAGAACTCAAGGATGTCTTGGCTCAAGTAGTGAACCCACCTCAAGACTGCGCTGAATATATAGATTAGTGGTCCAGTTAGATCACAGACTTCAGAACAGAAAGGCTGTTGAGCCAAGTTTGAGAATAGGGTGTTGGTCAAAACCCAAGCTAACCCCAAAGGAGCAGATGCTTCAGAACCCATGCAAATCGGAGGGGTTAAAGGACCCTTAACCCAGAAGGAAAGAGGAAGGAGACGGCAAATGCAATTGTGTCTATATTGTGGAACTTCTGGGCATTTTCTATGGGATTGCCCTGTAAAACCACCCAAGAAGGTGGTAGGAGCTGTTGTTAAAAGCCATATGGAGTCAGACTCGGGAAACAACCACGCCCGACAAGCGTAGAGGTCCGCTTGCCGAGCTTGAAGAAGGATACTCAGACCTCGCATTTCATCATACCAATGGTCCTCGTAGATCCAGGGCAGCCATCGCGTATGCACGCAGTAAGGGCATACATCGATAGCGGTTCCATAGGAAACTATGTGGACTATGAATTGGCTTCCAGGATGAATCTACCTCTCTGCCGAAAAACCACCTCAGATGCCATCACCACATTGATGGAACTGAAATTGCCTTTGGGCCTGTAACTCATTCCACTGCAGAGATGACACTATTGGGTCAGGATGGGCATCGAGAGACTGTTGTGTTTGATCTAATCAAAGCCCCACAGTTCCAAATAATACTGGGGATACCTTGGTTGGAAACACATAATCCTTGTATTGATTGGCGAGAGAAGAGAATAACCTTCCCGGATTGTGCACAAACCTGTTAGCCAACGAAAAATCAGAACGCAGGCCTGGCCACAGTAACCACAGCAGTCATGCGACTACCTCCAGAATACCAAGAATTCCATGATGTCTTCCAAAAGGAACAGCCAAACACCTTACCTCCTCACAGATCGTACGATTGTCAAATCGATCTCATACCCGGTGCACAACCCCCTTGTAGCAGGATCTATGCCCTTACAGAACCTGAGAACCTTCACCTATGACAATACTTAGACCAGTACCTTGCCAATGGCTTTATTCGCCCATCCAAGTCCCCTGCATCTTCAGCTTTGTTCTTCGTGCTCAAAAAGAAAGGTGACCTCAGAACGTGCATAGACTACCGCGCATTGAACCAGATAACTGTTAAGAACCGATGCCCATTGCCTCTGATCCCTGAACTACTAGACCAAGTGAAGGACGCTTATATATACACTAAATTAGATCTCTGGGGGGCATACCATCTGGTACCTGTAAAAGGGGGCGACGAATGGAAGACTGCTTTCCGCACTAAGTATGGGTTATTCGAATAGCAGGTGATGCCTTTCGGGTTGCGCAATGCACCAGCAGCCTTCCAATACTTCATGAACAATGTCCTTCGTGAACTCATTGACGTTTGTGTTGTCCTGTATATTGATGATCTTCTAGTATACTCCTCTTCAGAATCTGACCATGTGAAGCACGTTCAAGCAGTCCTTGAGAAATTGTGCCAGCACAAACTATATGCAAAACTAGAAAAATGCGTTTTTCATGCCACAGAAGTTGAATTCCTTGGGTTTTTCCTGACCTCAAAGGGAGTCCGAATGGACTCACGAAAGGTGTACACAATCCTTAAGTGGCCATCACCAAGTTCAGTTAATCAGTTAAAGGAGTACAAAGCATGCTCGGCTTTGCCAATTTCTACCGCAGATTCATCCCAGATTTTTCACATGTCGTACATCCCATCACAGCACTCTTACGAAAAAATAAACACTTTATGTGGACTGAAGAAGCTGAAAAAGCCTTCCAAGAGCTGAAAGCGAAATTCACGTCTGCACCTGTGTTAAATCACCCGCTCCCTGAACTTCCATACATAGTGGAAACTGATGCATCCAGTCTAGCCATGGGAGCTGTCCTGTGTCAAAGGACCCTGAAATTGGCCAGCTTCACCCAGTAGCATTTTGGTCCAGAAAGTTCTCGGCACCCATGTTAAACTTTGCGGTTACCGACAAGGAGTTATTAGCCATTAAATCCACCTTCAAGGCTTGGCTGCATTTTCTTCTTGGTGCCAGGCATACCATTACTGTGATCACCGATCACCGGAACTTACAGTATTTAAAAACAGCCAAGGCCCAATCGTCACGTCAACTCCGATGGGAATTGTTCTTTGCCGAGTTCAATTTCGTGATAACCTATCGACCAGGTTGTAAGAATGGTAAAGCAGATGCCTTATCCCGAATAGAGATGGGATATGCAGAAGTGAACCCAGAACCAGTACCCATATTTTACGAACAAAGGATTCTTGGCATGACTACTCTACAGACACTAGAGGACATTCAGGTAAAGATCCAGCAACTCATTGATCCTACAGCCCTGCAGGACTGGGTAAAGAAAGGCCGGACTACTCTGTCACCAATGATCTGCCTTATTACCAAGGGCAGCTATTTCTGCCACACAAGGAACTACAAGAGCTAGTCATTTCCCGTTATCATGACACCCTAATTGAGGGGCACCCAGGTATTGCAAAAACTGAAGCTAAAATTAAAAGACAATTCTGGTGGCCCACCTGGCGAAAGGATATTAAATCATTTGTGATGTCTTGTGGCATTTGCGCCCAAAACAAAAGTCAAAAGAAAAAACCAGCTGGACTCTTACAACCTTTAGACATTCCGCCTACACCATGGCACACCTTATCGTTAGACTTTATTACCGATCTACCTCCTTGTAATGGGTTTAACACCATTCTAGTTATTGTGGATCTTTTTTCCAAGATGGCCCACTTCATTCCTTTAAAAGGACTACCTTCAGCCTCAATCCTGGCCAAAGAATTCCTCGAAAACATTGTTCGCATACATGGATTTCCGTCCGTGTTGGTCTCTGACCGGGGCAGTCAATTCCTTTCACATTTTTGGAAGAAATGTCAATTGGCGCAAATCGACGTGAGATTATCGGCCAGTCACCACCCCCAGACTGATGGTCAAACGGAGAGGACCAACCAGATTCTTGAACAATACTTGCGTTGTATGTTACATCAGACCGAGAGTAATTGGAAGGACATTCTTTGGATCGCCGAATATGCATACAATAATTCAGTACATTCTGGAACTGGACAAAGCCCCTTTTATACCCTATATGGGCACGACCCTCGAACCTCAGACCTTGACTCACCCTAACACTTAGAAATGCCCGCAGTTGACCATCTACAAGCTACGATTACACAAGCCTGTAAGGAGGCAACTGCACATTTAAAACAGGCAAAGGAGAAATATAAGAAAGATGTTGATCGGCATAGAAGTGATACTCCACAGTACCAGATAGGGGACCAAGTATGGTTGGCCACAAAACACATACCTCTCAAGGGAACGCAGACCTTTAACCCTAGATATTTGGGACCTTTCTCTATTAAGGCCATTCTCAACCCGGTGGCCGTCAAGTTGGAATTACCTGCAAATATGCAAATTCATCCCGTCTTTCATCTGTCACTTTTGAAGCCAGTGCAACCAGGGACAAGACTAACTAAGCCACCAGACCCCATCCTCAAAGACGGGGAACCCGAATTTGAAGTTAAGAACATCCTGGACTCCAAGATGGTGAAGTCAAAACTTTTTTATCTAATCGAATGGAAAGGTTACGGACCACAGGAAAGGTCTTGGGAACCTAGTGACCACGTGCATGCACCTCGACTGGTGAAAACATTCCACCGAAATTTCCCAGACAAACCAAAACCACGGGGAAGAACGACTTTAGGAGGGGCCTTGGGGGGGAGTGCTGTCATGATGCCTACCCCCGGGGAACCAGACCTGGTCCAGCAACCCCGGAAGCAGGCATCACATTATTTTGAGCAAGCCCAAAAACCCCTGCTAGGGGCTGTTTGGGTGCGGTCCTGGCGCCTATGGCGCCAGGCTCATTTCGAGAGTCAGTCCTGGCACCATAGGCGCCAGGCTCATAGAGTAGAACTTACCTGATGCAGACCATGTTGCAGAGCTCCAAGCCAAATAAGGCTTGTAAGGGACTATTTTACCTAGGGACTATTTTTTACTCGGGTGGGGCTGGAGAGGAATACTTACCTGGGACTACTTTGGAGGCTATTTGAACCACGCCCGAAGAGCAGCACATGCTTTGCGTTATTCCGCATCCAGCAGCGTAACGCTCACCCTGTCTGCAAGCCTGCATCCAGTCTTCTGCCACGCCCCCCTCGAGTCTGCAGCTCCTAGAAAAAGGGAGGAACAGAAGGAGAAGAGATTAGAATAAGAGCAAAACCTTCGCTCCTAACCTGAATTCCGGATCCACTGCGCCTTCGAGCTGGAAGAAAGAAGCATTTTACGTGCACCGCCTTGCCTGCTGCTGCGCCCCACTGAACTCACCAGCCTTCGCAGCATCCTCACGATCCACCGCATCCTTCCGCACGTTCCCGCCGCACTCTGGCACCTAAGGGGAACACAAGAACAGCAAAGGTAAGCCAAGGGAATAAACAGAGGCAATAGTAACTACCCCCATAGACTTACCTGATTACCGCCGGGGGTACTATTCCTCTTCACGGGTCGTCGGTGCAGTCTCCATTGCATCCTCGCCGTACCCCGGCCCCTAAGGGGCACAAAAGGACAACAAGATGAGACAAAGGGACTAACAAGGGGAACTCTTCTCACCACAATAGACTTACCTAATTTTACTGCCAGAGGTATTATTCCCCGAACTTCATATTTTCTCTCCACACCTGAATAAGGGAGCAAGCAACAGGTTACATTCTGGCCTTATTTTATTGAACTGTGTAGGATAAGCCAAATCCTTAACTGAACTTCGTCAGATACCACGAGGAACTCTTTGCTGGGGTCAAGCTGCAAACTGCAAGGAATCGGACAAGAGTGAAAGTCAGACATGTGAACTCTTACGAACTACATACTTTTCGGAGTCAATATTGTTATCAACGTGCCCCTGCGCTCAATGCAGGATGGAGAGCTCATCTTTTCAAACCATCAGGTGAGACTATAAGAGGGGACATCAAAGGTGATCTGTGGGGAGAACAGCGGTGGTGGGGGGATTTACACTCAACTCCACGGGTGGTTAATCCCCTATCTCCATTTGCAGAAGAATATTCCTACAGGCCAAGCAAACGAAACTTGGTGGGCAAGTCCAGTCCGTCATCTCGGCCCTACGCGTCACATTGGTGGAGACCGCAGCTGTCCAGTTCAGATCGACACCTCTGTGGGAGCCAGGTGAGCGTAACAGAACGCGAAGACTACCCACAAATTCCCACCCGGGCGTTATGGATACCTCAGAGACTGACCAATAGGCTCAATTACTAGGGGAACTGAGGGCTGAAGTGCATTCCGCCTGTCAAGAAACCAATGTTCTTAGGAGAGAACTGATTTTGTCAAAAGAGCGAACTGATGACCTTGCTAGGCAACTATTGCAAAGCCAGGTTGGACAAGCACCCCTACCTGGTTCCGGGGGAAATCCAGCTCCTGTGTTATTGAGTAACCCTGTGCAAATAAACCTACCAGGAAATATTCCATTAGCTCCACCCGAACGCTTTGCCGGAGATCCCAAAAGGTTTGCCGTGTTTATGAACCAATGCCGCTTGCACTTTTTATGCAGACCTGGAGCCTTTCCAAACGATCAAGCCAAGGTAGCCTTTGTATTGTCATATCTCAGCGGCAGTGCAGCTGATTGGTCAATTCCACTAGTTACTCAGGATGACCCAATTCTTCGGGATTTTCAGGGCTTTCAAACTAGCATGGAAAGACTATTTGCCCGGCACTCCCAAGGACAGGTCCTGGATAACGAACTTTTGTCCCTACGACAGGGTAACCAGGACCTTTTATCCTACATCGCAACCTTTAATAGGTTGATAGTGGAAACTGGATGGCCTGAGGTAAAACAAATCACGTTATTTCATCGAGGGCTTCGAGGAGAACTCAAGGATGTCTTGGCTCAAGTCGTGAACCCACCTCAAGACTGCGCTGAATATATAGATTAGTGATCCAGTTAGATCACAGACTTCAGAACAGAAAGGCTGTTGAGCCAAGTTTGAGAATCGGGTGTTGGTCAAAACCCAAGCTAACCCCAAAGGAGCAGATGCTTCAGAACCCATGCAAATCGCAGGGGTTAAAGGACCCTTAACCCAGAAGGAAAGAGGAAGGAGACGGCAAATGCAATTGTGTCTATATTGTGGAACTTCTGGGCATTTTCTACGGGATTGCCCTGTAAAACCACCCAAGAAGGTGGTAGGAGCTGCTGTTAAAAGCCATATGGAGTCAGACTCGGGAAACGACCACGCCCGACAAGCGTAGAGGTCCGCTTGCCGAGCTTGAAGAAGGATACTAAGACCTCGCATTTCATCATACCAATGGTCCTCGTAGATCCAGGGCAGCCATCGCGTATGCACGCAGTAAGGGCATACATTGATAGCGGGGCCATAGGAAACTATGAGGACTATGAATTGGCTTTCAAGATGAATCTACCTCTCTGCCGAAAAACCACCTCAGATGCCATCACCACAGTCGATGGAACTGAAATTGCCTCTGGGCCTGTAACTCATTCCACCACAGAGATGACACTATTGGGTCAGGATGGGCATCGAGAGACTGTTGTGTTTGATCCAATCAAAGCCCCACAGTTCCAAATAACACTGGGGATACCTTGGTTGGAAACACATAATCCTTGTATTGATTGGCGAGAGAAGAGAATAACCTTCCCGGATTGTGCACAAACCTGTTACCCAAAGAAAAATCAGAACGCAGGCCTGGCCACAGTAACCACAGCAGTCATGCAACTACCTCCAGAATACCAAGAATTCCATGATGTCTTCCAAAAGGAACAGGCAAACACCTTACCTCCTCAGAGATCGTACGATTGTCAAATCAATCTCATACCCAGTGCACAACCCCCTTGTAGCAGGATCTATGCCCTTACGGAACCTGAGAACCTTCACCTACGACAATACTTAGACCAGTACCTTGCCAATGGCTTTATTCGCCCATCCAAGTCCCCTGCATCTTCAGCTTTGTTCTTCGTGCCCAAAAAGGAAGGTGACCTCAGAACGTGCATAGACTACCGCGCATTGAACGAGATAACTGTTAAGAACCGATACCCATTGCCTCTGATCCCTGAACTACTAGACCAAGTGAATGACGCTTGTATATACACTAAATTAGATCTCCGGGGGGAATACCATCTAGTACCTGTAAAAGAGGGCGACGAATGGAAGACTGCTTTCCGCACTAAGTATGGGTTATTCGAATACCAGGTGGGTTGTGCAATGCACCAGCAGCCTTCCAATACTTCATGAACAATATCCTTCGTGAACTCATTGACGTTTGTGTTGTCGTGTATATCGATGATCTTCTAGTATACTCCTCTTCAGAATCTGACCATGTGAAGCACGTTCGAGCAGTCCTTGAGAAATTGTGCCAGCACAAACTATATGCAAAACTAGAAAAATGCATTTTTCATGCCACAGAAGTTGAATTCCTTGGGTTTATCCTGACCCCAAAGGGAGTCCGAATGGACTCACGAAAGGTGGACGCAATCCTTAAGTGGCCATCACCATGTTCAGTTAAAGGAGTACAAAGCATGCTCGGCTTTACCAATTTCTACCGCAGATTCATCCCAGATTCTTCACATGTTGTACATCCCATCACAGCACTCTTACGAAAAAATAACCGCTTTATGTGGACTGAAGAAGCTGAAAAAGCTTTCCAAGAGCTGAAAGCGAAATTCATGTCTGCACCTGTGTTAAAGCACCCGCGCCCTGAACTTCCATACATAGTGGAAACTGATGCATCCAGTCTAGCCATGGGAGCTGTCCTGTGTCAAAAGGACGCTGAAACTGGCCAGCTTCACCCAGTAGCATTTTGGTCCAGAAAGTTCTCGGCACCCGAGTTAAACTATGCGTTTACCGACAAGGAGTTATTAGCCAGTAAATCCGCCTTCAAGGCTTGGCGGTATTTTCTTCTTGGTGTCAGGCATACCATTACTGTGATCACCGATCACCGGAACTTACAGTATTTAAAAACAGCCAAGGTCCAATCGTCACGTCAACTCCGATGGGAATTGTTCTTTGCTGGGTTCAATTTCATGATAACCTATCGACCAGGTTGTAAGAATGGTAAAGCAGACGCCATATCCCGAATAGAGATGGGATAGGCAGAAGTGAACCCAGAACCAGTACCTATATTTTCCGAACAAAGGATTCTTGGCATGACTACTCTACAGACGCTAGAGGACATTCAGGTAAAGATCCAGCAACTCTTTGATCCTACAGCCCTGCCGGACTGGGTAAAGAAAGGCCGGACTACTCTGTCACCAATGATCTGCCTTATTACCAAGGGCCGCTATTTCTGCCACACAAGGAACTACAAGAGCTAGTCATTTCCCGTTATCATGACACCCTAATAGAGGGGCACCCAGGAATTGCAAAAACTGAAGCTAAAATTAAAAGACAATTCTGGTGGCCCACCTGGCGAAAGGATATTAAATCATTTGTGATGTCTTGTGGCATTTGCGCCCAAAACAAAAGTCAAAAGAAAAAACCAGCTGGCCTCTTACAACCTTTAGACATTCCGCCTACACCATGGCACACCTTATCGTTAGACTTTATTACCGATCTACCTCCTTGTAATGAGTTTAACACCATTCTAGTTATTGTGGATCTTTTTTCCAACATGGCCCACTTCATTCCTTTAAAAGGACTACCTTCAGCCTCAATCCTGGCCAAAGAATTCCTCGAAAACATTGTTCGCATACATGGATTTCCGTCCGTGTTGGTCTCTGACTGGGGCAGTCAATTCCTTTCACATTTTTGGAAGAAATGTTGTCAATTGGCGCAAATCGACATGAGATTATCGGCCAGTCACCACCCCCAGACTGATGGTCAAACGGAGAGACCAACCAGACTCTTGAACAATACTTGCTTTGTATGTTACATCAGACCGAGAGTAATTCGAAGGACATTCTTTGGATCACCGAATATGCATACAATAATTCAGTACATTCTGGAACTGGACAAAGCCCCTTTTATACCCTATATGGGCACCACCCTCGAACCTCAGACCTTGACTCACCCCAACACTTAGAAATGCCCGTGGCTTGACCATCTACAAGCTACGATTACACAAGCCTTTAAGGAGGCAACTGCACATTTAAAACAGGCGAAGGAGAAATAAAAGAAAGATGTTGATCGGCATAGAAGTAATACTCCACAGTACCGGATAGGGGACCATGTATGGTTGGCCACAAAACACATAACTCTCAAGGGAACGCAGACCTTTAACCCTAGATATTTGGGACCTTACTCTATTAAGGCCATTCTCAACCTGGTGGCCGTCAAGTTGGAATTACCTGCTAATATGCGAATTTACCCCGTCTTTCATGTGTCACTTTTGAAGCCAGTGCAACCAGGGACAAGACTAACCAAGCCACCAGACTCCATCCTCAAAGACGGGGACCCCGAATTTGAAGTTAAGAACATCCTGGACTCCAAGATGGTGAAGTCAAAACTTTTTTATCTAATCGAATGGAAAGGTTACGGACAACAGGAAAGGTCTTGGGAACCTAGTGACCACGTGCATGCACCTCGACTGGTGAAAACATTCCACCAAAATTTCCCAGACAAACCAAAACCACAGGGAAGAACGACTTTAGGAGGGGCCTTGGGGGGGAGTGCTGTCATGATGCCTACCCCCGGGGAACCAGACCAGGTCCAGCAACCCCGGAAGCAGGCATTTCGTTATTTTGAGCAAGCCCAAAAACCCCTGCTAGGGGCTGTTTGGGTGCGGTCCTGGCGCCTATGGTGCCAGGCTCATATGGGGAGTCAGTCCTGGCGCCTATGGCTCCAGGCTCATAGAGTAGAACTTACCTGATGCAGACCATGCTGCAGAGCTCCAAGCCAAATAAGGTTTGTAAGGGACTATTTTACCTAGGGACTATTTTTTACTCGGGTGGGGCTGGGGAGGAATACTTACCTGGGACTACTTTGGGGGCTATTTAAAACACGCCCGAAGAGCAGCACACGCTTTGCGTTATTCTGCATCCAGCAGCATAACGCTCACCGTGTCTGCAAGCCTGCATCCAGTCTTCTGCCACGCCCGCCTCGAGTCTGCAGCTCCTAGAAAAAGGGAGGAACAGAAGGGGAAGAGATTAGAATAAGAGCAAAACCTTCGATCCTAACCTGAATTCCGGATACACTGCGCCTTCGAGCTGGAAGGAAGAAGCATTTTACGTGCACCGCCTCGCCTGCTGCTGCGCCGCGCTGAACTTCGCAGCATCCTCACGATCCACCGCATCCTTCTGCACGTTCCCGCCGCATTCTGGCACCAAAGGGGAACACAAGAACAGCAAAAGTAAGCCAAGGGAATAAACAGAGGCAATAGTAACTACCCCCATAAACTTACCTGATTACCGCCGGGGGTACTATTCCTCTTCACGGGTCGGCGCAGTCTCCATTGCATTCTCGCCGTACCCCGGCCCCTAAGGGGAACAAAAGGACAACAAGGTGAGACAAAGGGACAAACAAGGGGAACTCTGCTCACCACAATAGACTTACCTAATTTTACCACCGGAGGCATTATTCCCTGAACTTCATATTTTCTCTCCACACCTGAATAAGGGAGCAAGCAACAGGTTACATTCTGGCCTTATTTTATTGAACTGTGTAGGATAAGCCAAATCCTTACCTGAACTTCGTCAGCTACCACAAGGAACTCTTCGCTGGGGTCAAGCTGCGAACTGCAAGGAATCGGACAGGAGTGAAAGTCAGACATGTGAACTCTTACGAACGACATACTTTTCGGAGTCAATATTGTTATCAACGCGCCCCTGCGCTCAATGCAGGATGGAGAGCTCATCTTTTCAAACCATCAGGTGAGACTATAAGAGGGGACATCAAAGGTGATCTGTGGGGAGAACAGCGGGGTTGGGTGGATTTACGCTCAACTCCACTGGTGGTTAATCCCCTATCTCCATTTGCAGAAGAATATTCCTACGAGCCAAGCAAAGGAAACAAGGTGGGCCAGTCCAGTCCGTCATCTCGGCCCTACGCGTCACATTGGTGGAGTCCGCAGCTGTCCAGTTCAGATCGACGTCTCTGTGGGAGCCAGGTGAGCGTAACAGTTAGCTTGGGAATATGGTTTGGATGTATTAGCTGGTGTGGTGGACCCCGATTATTGTCATGTCACGCGGGAGACTGGGGTCTGCCGCTCCCATTTCCTCCTGGCGAGTCTACCCGCGCGTTCGCGTCTGGGGACTCGCCGGGAGGGGAGCAACGGATTACAGGGCCGGCGGCCTTCGGCGCATGCGCGGAGGTCCTCTCTCTCGGTTCCGCGCATGCGCCGTGGGGGCTTGCCTTCCAAGCCTCGTTCTGGGTTCGCCGGCGCCCGGAAACGGAACGGTTTGCGTTCCAGGCCTCTCGGGCGCCGGCGGCCCATAAAAGAGGCCGCTAGTCAAAGCTGCCCGCGTCTCAACGCGGTTTGCTTCGCTTTCCTCGTTGTTCCTGCCCAGCCTTACCTGTGGCCTGTCCTGGGCCTACCTGCCTCCAGCCTTACCTGTGGCCTGTCCTGGGCCTACCTGCTTGCCTCCAGCCTTACCTGTGGCCTGTCCTGGGCCTGCCTGCCTCCAGCCTTACCTGTGGCCTGTCCTGGGCCTGCCTGCCTCCAGCCTTACCTGTGGCCTGTCCTGGGCCTGCCTGCCTCCAGCCTTACCTGTGGCCTGTCCTGGGCCTGCCTGCCTCCAGTCCTTACCTGTGGCCTGCCCTGGGCCAGCCTGACTCCAGTTCTTATCCGGGTCCTGTCCTGGGCCTGCCTGCCTTCAATCCTCACCTGGGTTCGGCCCTGGGCCAGCCAGCCTCCAGCTACTACCTAGGTTTTGCCCTGGGTCAGTCTTCCCTCAGCCCATTCCGGAGTTCTGTCCTGAGTCATCATTGTGTAGAGGGGACTTATCCCACACTAGCCTGCATTCCCCCTGTTCCATCTTGGGCACGTTCCTACAGTTCTCTAATTGGCCAGACAACTAGTTCCAACTGTCCTCACTCTTTCCTGTCTTGCCTGACTCCGAATCTCATCCTGTGTACCATTGGAACTATCTGCACCAGCCAAGCTCCTTTGCCTACTACGAATACCTTTCTGCTACACTGGTCTATCTATCAACTGTCGCTGCACTGAGGTTCTTGGAAGATTCATGGTCTGGACAACAAGCTCTACCTGGACTATGGTTCCCTCCATCTGAGCCTACATCCTCTTGTCACGCTTACCTGGGAGAGTGCCTTTGTGACATTGGGGGTTGGTCCATCCTTCACCCAGTTCCTCATTTGGGTGGTGGAGAGGCTGATTCCTCGTGCCGCTATCTCATCAGTTCCTGGACTCCAGACTGGCGACCTCTGCGAGACCAACCACCAAGACTACAGGTACGCGGTCCTCTCGGGCCAATCAGCTTGACAGATTGAGACGCCTTCCTCCTGATTCAGAGATGGATGAATCGCAGGACATGAGGAACGAGTTGCTAGCGCTCAGGGCCGAGATGACCGCCCTGCGTCAGGAGAATCAAACATTACGACAAATGATAACGCAAGGAGCACCTAGTACCTCTCAAGGAGAGGGATCATTGGCTCATACAACACCCATCAAATTCGACGGAGACCCTAGACGGGTGGCGGAGTTTTGTAACCACTGCAGAATACACTTTCTCTTCAGGTCTACCTACTTCAACACTGATAGGGCCAAGATTGGTTACATCTTGGGGACCCTAACTGGGAACGCATTAGCTTGGGCAACTCCGTTTGTGGTTACGAACAGTCCTATTTTGAATGACTTTGCTGCCTTTGAAAAGGCCTTTCTTGAGGTATTTCAGACGCCGAACCTGGCCTCCGTTGCACAGAATCAATTGATGGACTACAAACAGGGAAGCAATGACGTCATCACCTACATCAGCCGTTTCCGACTTTTGGCTACTGACTCCCAGTGGCCCGAAATTACTCAGAAGACACTGTTTCGTCGAGGCCTGAGAGAGGAGTACAAGGATGAGTTACTTCACATCCCTGAACCAGAGAGCCTTCAACTCTTGATCGATCAAGTACTCCGTATTGACCAAAGGCTAGCCGAACGAAAGGCTGAGAGACGTCGGCTTGACAGAAGCGGTCCCCGGACAACCAACACACCTGCTGGTTCGTTTGGGTCGACCGAGTCCGGACCTGAGCCCATGCAAGTAGGAGCCATGAGGGGACCTTTGACGGAAGAAGAGAAGAAACGAAGGAGGTCTTTGCGTTTGTGTCTTTACTGTGGAGCAGCTGGACATTATTTGGGTACGTGTCCTTTGCGTCCGCAGAAGAAGAAGTCGGGAAACTAGGAGACCTGTCGTATACAGGAAGGGCAACGACAGGTCCCATTCCTTCCTCAGACCCTTCTGTTATTTGTTCTATACGTCTGCCCATGCAACCAGCGGTACTACAGACCCTGAAGGTCCGAATTAAACTACCAGACAAGAACCTGGAAGTATCCGGTCTACTGGACTGTGGGGCTTCCGGCAATTACATCGACGAAACGTTCGTCACCAGACATAAGATACCACTCGTTTCCAGACACACGCCTCTGTCGGTGGAGCTTATTGATGGTACTCCCTTGTCTTCTGGACCCGTTAGTCAGTTCACAGTTGGACTGGCCCTTCTGATTGCTGATCATTACGAGGAACTAGCCTTTGATGTTATCAAGTCACCGAACTACAAGATGGTTTTGGGATTACCTTGGTTGCAACACCACAATCCTTTGATAGACTGGAGAACCCAGACCTTGACCTTTTCATCCGAACGGTGTGCTCAAGAATGCAAGCTACCCGTTCCCACCAGGACCGTCTCGACTTCTCTAATAACGGACAGCAATGGGGTTCATCTATGTTCCACGTCTCTGGTCCCACAGGAATATTCCGAATTCAAACATGTGTTTTCTGAACCTGGCAACATACCCCTTCCTCCACACCGTTCTTTTGATTGCTCCATTGACCTGCTACCGGACCACGTTATTCCCCATGGGAAAC
Source organism: Ambystoma mexicanum (assembly GCF_040938575.1). Taxonomy (NCBI): domain Eukaryota; kingdom Metazoa; phylum Chordata; class Amphibia; order Caudata; family Ambystomatidae; genus Ambystoma; species Ambystoma mexicanum. The sequence continues at coordinate 1,155,559,114 of NC_090924.1, read as the reverse complement.
TATATGCTTTGACACGTGACGAGAAGCTAGTTCTTCAGGAGTATTTGTCGGAGAGTCTAGAAAAGGGGTACATTGTGCCATCGAAATCGCCTGCAGGATTCCCCCTGTTTTTTGTAAAGAAAAAAGAAGGTACATTGAGACCCTGTGTCGACTACCGGCAGTTGAATGACATAACAGCCAAGGACCGGTATCCTTTACCCTTAATTCGCAGCATCCTTGAAACCCTGCATACTGCGCGAATCTTCTCCAAATTGGACCTCCGCGGAGCTTATCATTTGGTGCGCATCAGGAGTGGGGACGAGTGGAAGACAGCTTTCAAGACATCTTTTGGGCATTTTGAATACAGGGTTATGCCTTTCGGCCTATGTAATGCTCCCGCTGTTTTTCAACGATTCATGGACTACATCTTTGGTGACCTGTTAGGGTTATCCGTTTGGGTTTATCTGGACGACATATTGATATTCTCTAAATCCTTAGACGAGCATGTGGAACATGTTCGTGAGGTCCTTCATCGGCTGTCCGTCAATAACCTGTTCGCCAAAGCGGAGAAATGTAGCTTTCACCAACCCAGCATTGAATTCTTGGGATTTGTTATCAATCAAGAAGGCATTGGGATGGATCCCAAGAAGGTGCGAGCCATACAAGAATGGAGACATCCACACGATATCAAGGCTCTCCAACGCTTCCTGGGATTCGCAAACTTTTACAGGCGCTTTATCCCACAGTTCTCACAGATCTCGGCGCCCCTCACCAGGCTAACCAGCAGCAAGATCACGTTCGAATGGGATCTCGTGGCTTCCCGGGCTTTCGACGTATTGAAGTCGGCCTTTATGGCTGCCCCGATCCTGCGCCATCCCCAGGAAGAGTTGCCTTACATAGTGGAGGCCGATGCTTCCAGCTTTGCTGTAGGGGCAGTCCTTCTTCAGAAAGATCCTATCACGTTGGTAGAACATCCAGTAGCCTATTATTCTCGCAAGTTGAGTCCCAGCGAACGAAACTACGCGGTGATTGAAAGGGAACTGTTAGCCATCAAGACCGCATTCGAGGAATGGAGACATTTTCTCCTCGGAGCACGCTTTTCTGTGGAGGTGCGGACAGACCATCGCAATCTGCAATATCTTCGCTCTCTGCAATGTCGGACTCCTCGTCAAGCCCGGTGGGCCTTCTTCTTCTCTCCGTTTGAGTTCCATGTTACTTATATCCCGGGAACCTCCAATACGAAAGCGGATGCGCTTTCCAGGTCCCTGGAAAACGTAGATGGGACGCCCTGTCCAGAACAGCCACTGATTTCTCCTCGCCATTTTCTGCTGGCCTTGTCCTCTCACCTTAAGTCCATCGCGGAAGCCACTCGGTCGGATCCAGAAAGAACGTCCCTTCTTAGTCGGCAACTAGTATCAGAACGAGACGGACTGTTGTTTTTTCAAAGAAGACTCTACATACCCAGAGGAGCCATTAGAAGGGGCATTCTACACGGATTCCATGATTCACCCATAGGAGGACATCGCGGGGTCAGAGCCACTCGAGAGTTGATATCCCGACAGTTCTGGTGGCCTGGTTGGGCGACCGAGGTCCAGAAGTACATTGACAGCTGTCCAATATGTGCCCAGTGCAAGGTTCCCAGAAGACGACCATTGGGTTTGTTAATGCCCACCGAAGTGGCTCCCTATCCATGGCATACCATCGCCACCGATTTCATTGTGGATTTGCCTCCATCTGAAGGGTACACCTGTATAATGGTGGTTGTGGACAGCTTCACCAAACTGGCCCATTTCATCCCATTCCGGAAAATCCCTACAGCTACTCAAATGGCTTCAGCGTTTCTGCACGACATCTACCGGTTGCACGGCCTACCGGAGAAAATCATATCGGATAGAGGTACCCAGTTCCTTTCATCATTTTGGAGACAGGTGTGTGGTCATCTGGGAATACATAGAGCTCTAAGCTCAGGCTATCACCCACAGACAAATGGGCTAACCGAAAGGACCAATCAGACTTTGGAGGGGTACCTCCGCTGTTTTGCCAATGCCACACAGTCTAATTGGAAAGGTGGGCTAGATCTGGCCGAAGTATCCTACAACAACACTGTTCATGCCTCCATTGGAGTCAGCCCATTCTTCTGTTCCACTGGTCTACATCCTCGGTTAATGCCTTTTCAACCAGTTCCGTCTAGTACTGTTCCCTCTGCTGATGGTCTGGTCTTACACATCCGGGAACAGCAAGAACTTGCACACAAGATCTTAAGTGAAGCCAAGGATCGGATGAAGAGACAGGCAGACAGGAAGAGGAGTGCAGAACCTAATTTCCAGGAGGGCGACAAGGTGTGGTTGTCCTCAAAGAACCTGCCTCTCCGCAATCTGCCCGTCAAACTGGCCCCTCGATATTTGGGACCCTTTGTTATCACCAAACGGTTGTCCTCTGTAGCCTTCCGTCTTCACCTACCCTCTTCCTGGCGTGTACATCCCGTTTTTCACGTGTCCCTGTTAAAACCCTATGTGGTCGATGATTATGGCCGCACCTCTCCTCGTCCGGCCTCTGTTTTGGTACAGGGGGGCCCTGAGTTTGAGGTACACGAGATCTGTGATGCCCGGTACCGTAGAGGGGTGCTCCACTATTTGGTTGACTGGAAGGGGTACCCGGCCTGTGATCGTACCTGGGAACCGCGCCAGCACGTGCATGCTCCCCGGCTGATACGTGAGTTCTACGTACGGTTTCCCTGGAAGCCTGGGGCCCCGGGTCTTCCTGGGAGGGGGCATAGTGTCATGTCACGCGGGAGACTGGGGTCTGCCGCTCCCATTTCCTCCTGGCGAGTCTACCCGCGCGTTCGCGTCTGGGGACTCGCCGGGAGGGGAGCAACGGATTACAGGGCCGGCGGCCTTCGGCGCATGCGCGGAGGTCCTCTCTCTCGGTTCCGCGCATGCGCCGTGGGGGCTTGCCTTCCAAGCCTCGTTCTGGGTTCGCCGGCGCCCGGAAACGGAACGGTTTGCGTTCCAGGCCTCTCGGGCGCCGGCGGCCCATAAAAGAGGCCGCTAGTCAAAGCTGCCCGCGTCTCAACGCGGTTTGCTTCGCTTTCCTCGTTGTTCCTGCCCAGCCTTACCTGTGGCCTGTCCTGGGCCTACCTGCCTCCAGCCTTACCTGTGGCCTGTCCTGGGCCTACCTGCTTGCCTCCAGCCTTACCTGTGGCCTGTCCTGGGCCTGCCTGCCTCCAGCCTTACCTGTGGCCTGTCCTGGGCCTGCCTGCCTCCAGCCTTACCTGTGGCCTGTCCTGGGCCTGCCTGCCTCCAGCCTTACCTGTGGCCTGTCCTGGGCCTGCCTGCCTCCAGTCCTTACCTGTGGCCTGCCCTGGGCCAGCCTGACTCCAGTTCTTATCCGGGTCCTGTCCTGGGCCTGCCTGCCTTCAATCCTCACCTGGGTTCGGCCCTGGGCCAGCCAGCCTCCAGCTACTACCTAGGTTTTGCCCTGGGTCAGTCTTCCCTCAGCCCATTCCGGAGTTCTGTCCTGAGTCATCATTGTGTAGAGGGGACTTATCCCACACTAGCCTGCATTCCCCCTGTTCCATCTTGGGCACGTTCCTACAGTTCTCTAATTGGCCAGACAACTAGTTCCAACTGTCCTCACTCTTTCCTGTCTTGCCTGACTCCGAATCTCATCCTGTGTACCATTGGAACTATCTGCACCAGCCAAGCTCCTTTGCCTACTACGAATACCTTTCTGCTACACTGGTCTATCTATCAACTGTCGCTGCACTGAGGTTCTTGGAAGATTCATGGTCTGGACAACAAGCTCTACCTGGACTATGGTTCCCTCCATCTGAGCCTACATCCTCTTGTCACGCTTACCTGGGAGAGTGCCTTTGTGACATTGGGGGTTGGTCCATCCTTCACCCAGTTCCTCATTTGGGTGGTGGAGAGGCTGATTCCTCGTGCCGCTATCTCATCAGTTCCTGGACTCCAGACTGGCGACCTCTGCGAGACCAACCACCAAGACTACAGGTACGCGGTCCTCTCGGGCCAATCAGCTTGACAATTATAGGGGAGATGTTAAAATTATTTTGCACAACAATAGAAGGAGGCCTATCTTATTGAGGTCGGAGATAAAATTGCACAAGGGTGCTATTATAAAAGAAAGTTTTTCTTGACTTACTGCAAGTCTCTGATCAAGATCAAACCAATAGAGGGCAAAAGGGGTTTGGTGAAACAGATATAGCATAGGAACCCAGACCAGAAACGTCTGCCCCATAGGCAGAGACAGCTAAGATTGAGATAATGCCAGATCTCGCCTTTGCTCAACGCAATGTCCCCATATTACCCTAGGCCTTCCAGAAGGTAATTTTAGAAGGAAGAAGAAGGAAGGAAGATGGATACTCCCTTCTTTTCTCTCAAATGAGGCTTGCTATATAGAGCTGACATAACCTCTGAAGGCATTCAGTGGATACATGGAAACACAATGACCCAATCAAAAATAGAATAAAGTCAATCGTGATTCAGAGCCCAAAAGACCATAGAGTCTTGTCAAAAATAGTAACACTAAATAACTAAACGTAGGGATATTCTGGTGGCATCAGGTTCTTGTATGCAATCCGTGCCAGTTATTATCTTCCTCCCTTTTATCCAGCCTGAATGGACATGATTATGTGCTAGCGTTGCCCAATGTGGTCGGCCATATTGAAATGGGACTTGGAACAACATAATGCTGTTGTATCGAGGAAACATCCCGCTAGATGCAGCATAAAAGCGAGCCCAGCAGGGTTGCCCCAGGCGGCCCAGCAAAAACAGGTCATGTCTGTTTCCTAACAGTATGCCCACGCTTAGGGCCTCCTTCCAGGAAAGGTAGGGACTGCCAACCAGGTTTACCCGGGTGGTGTTCATGAAAACGTTTCAGCAGTCTTGGGGCATGTACATCCCTGGCTGGAACCCTAAACATCTTCTCACGGTCACATCCCTTCCAGTCCACCAGATACTCTACTACGGTATATTTGGGAATCTAGGATTGGAGAAATGTTGTATTCTTCATCTGGTGCTACATCTGGGAAATTAGTATATATTCTATATGGGTAAGAAAGAGAATGTGTAAAAGGTTTTAGTAAAGATAGGTGGAACACAGGATGTATCTTGTATTTTGGAGGAAGAGTAACTTGCTTGACCACACGGTTAATGATTTTCTTGATCGGAAAAGGCACAATATATTGGGGCTTGAGTTTATGCGGACAAGCAGGAATCCTAATGTGTTTGATGGATACCCAGACCAAGTCGTCCTTCACATAAACAGAACTGGGTGTACTCTTTTATCTGCATATTTCTTAGCTTCATTCTGTGCCTGTGTTCAGTTTTGTAGTGCCTTATTCTGACCTGTCTTCAATTGGTTTAGTAAATCCTGTCGTGCCAGTATGGAATGGGTGGAATTAGTGATAACAGGCAATGAACTTGGATGTAAGCCATAGGACACATGGAATGGCAGGTCTTCTAGAGATGTAGTAAAGGCAAAGTTATATTTGCTTTCTTTCCCATGTTCCCTCCCTGTTGCCGTGTGCACTCTGAAACACAATTTACTTTATCTATAAGTACCTTATCAAAGCACAATAAATAAATACATAAATACCTTAGTAATTGGGCTAGATAGGTATTTTCTTTCCTTTTCTTTCCTTTTCTCTTCTTTTCTTTTCTTTTCTTTTCTTTTCTTTTCTTTTCTTCTCTTATAAAAGGTTTGCCAACGAACATGTCAGCACTGTGTCATACTCATACTTCTGCAGCCTTATATATGATTTGAGAAATGGGATCTGATTTGGCTGACACATACCGGGGAACCCTTAAGATTTGACTTGTCCAGTAGTCAAGATCTGATGACAGAACTAGGGGAAAGACAAATTATATCTATTGGTCTAATCATGTTAGCTCCCAAGGGTAACTAGATTAGGTTAACTTCCAATTTGGGGTTAGCTTGGAAATATGGTTTGGATGTATTAGCTGGTGTGGTGGTCCCCGATTATAGGGAAGGCGTTAAAATTCTTTTGAACAACAATGGAAGCAGTCCTATCTTATTGAAGTCGGAGATAAAATTGTATAAGGGTTATTAGAAAATACTTTTTTTCTTGACCTACTGCAAGTCCCTGATCAAGATCAAACCAATAGAGGGGAAAAGGGGTTTGGTGAAACAGATATAGCAGAGGAACCCAGACCAGAAACGTCTGCCCCATAGGCAGAGACAACTAAGATTGAGATAATGCCAGATCTCGCCTTTGCTCAACGCAATGTCCCCATATTAGCCTAGGCCTTCCAGAAGGTAATTTTAGAAGGAAGAAGAAGGAAGGAAGATGGATTCTCCCTTGTTTTTCTCAAATGAGGTTTGCTATATAGAGGTGACATAATCCCGGAAAGGTGTTCAGTGGATACATGGAAACAGAATGACCTGATCAAAAAAAGAATAATGCAAACGTGATTCAGAGCCCATAGAGTCTTGACAAAAATAGTAACACTAAATACCTAAATGTAGCAATGTTCTGGTGGCATCTGGGTCTTGTATGCAATAGGTGGCAGTAATTAACTTCCTCCCTTTTATCCAGCCTGAATGGACATGATTATGTGTTAACGTTGCCCAATGTGGTCGGACATATTTGAATGGGAGGGGAACCAGGCCTGGCGGCCATCTTCCAATGGTCTTGGGAACAACATAATGCTGTTGTATCGAGGAAACATCCTGATAGATGCAGCATAACGGTGAGTCCAGCAAGGTTGCCACAGGCTGCCCACCAAAAACAGGACATGTAGGCCCCCTCTCATGGCCTCCTGCCTGGAAATATAGGGACTGCCAACCAGGTTTACCCAGGTGATGTTCATGAAAATGTTTCAGCAGTCTTGGGGCATGGACATTCCTGGATAGAACCCTAAACCTCCTCTCACGGTCATATCCCATCCAGTCCACCAGATACTCTACTAAGTTATCTTTGGGAATCTTGGATTCTAGAAATGTCGTATTCTGCATCTGGTGCTACATCTGGGACATTAGTATATAATGTAATTGATACATTAATTGTGATGTTTTAGCCATGGGAATTGATAGTTCAGGACAGCTATTACAACCTTATGATCCTGATTATATGACATGGTGAGGGTATTTGTTTTATGAGAGATCAGACCTGATAAAAGACTAGATCCATGTATCCATGTACAGATATTATAGGTTCAGGAACCGATATGGGGAGCAGCCCAATTTGTTGCTGTTGAGCAAGCATTAAAATCCATGATGTGACCAGTAGTCCTGCTGTCCACCAAGGCAGAGATTTCTTTCCAGGTATACTCACGAAAATAGAGATGACTGTAATGTATAAGTGAGAAGAATGGGGGGCCATGCTGTTTGAGGGATGAGGAATGATAGTGTTGTGGCTCAGTAAATTTTTCTACCCTACCAACCGGCGGGGTAGTTTTCCAACCTTCCTGTTTGCCTTTGTTTGCAGTGGTATACAGTTTGTCCATTATCTCCACAATAGTAAGAGAAATTCTTTCTCCTTATCCTTTCTCTTACTTTGGGTGTGACAGTCCCACTTATGCTCCTTAATGGCATAATTGTGGGGCACCTCAGATAGGAGCTACAGAGGAGACAAAGAATGATGAACTACGACTAGGTTTTTAACAGGAAATAACATTCCCCATACCCACAGTGAGATTATTTATCAGAAGGCTCCTAGGTGTTCCTTAAAACACTCTTGTACCCCTGGCTAGTCACTGTTCCTTCACAGGGACTCAGGCAACGAATTCCAATTGAGTGGATAAATGAAAACACAATGGCCCTCATTACGACCCTGGCGGAAAGTAACTGACCCGACCGCTATAGCGTAAATAGCGTTTCCGCCATTGCACGATGGAGTAAAGTGCGGCTAATTCTGACCCATCGGGCACGAGCATTACGCCATGGCGGAAGTGCAAAGTCCGCGATGGCGGAAATGTCCCCAAAACGCCCCTCACTGCCGTCGTACGGCGCCCTAGGTGCAATTCCGCCACCCATCATAGCGGTCACCGTAATGAGCGCTAATCGCAAAATACGGTGACCGTAAATATACGGAAACGGAAGTAAAAACATGGGGCCGGAACGGGAAACAGCACGCCGTACACCTATAAAATCAGAATCCCAACACAACCATTAAAAATCCGACCCTGAGACACATCCCAACCCGTCAGCCACCCTAGTCAAAACTATCAAAATGGGAAAAGTTGCTAAAAAAGCGTGCGACCGCAAGCGGCAGGTCCACTTCTACCATGAGGAACTCACCGTGCTCACAGAGACCCTCCAGGAGAATGCTGGCGTCGTCTTCTCGACGCAAATGACCAGGACGGCACTTGCGAACAAGAAGGCCATATGGGCCCTGGTGGCACAGCGGGTAAGTGCGGTGGGGACCGCACCCCGCAACCCACAGCAATGCAGAAAGCGATGGGACGACTTGCGGATACGCGTACGGAGCATACTATCAGCCAACCGTAACATTGCCACAGCTACCGGGGGAGGATCGGAATCACCCATCAAGTTGACCCCCTGGGAAGAAATTTGTGCCTCCACCATTGGAATGGAGAGTATAGAGGGAGTCGGAGGGATGGAGAAAGGAGTGCAGACATCCGAAGAATCAGGTAGGTGGGCCAAATAAAACAATGCTAAATCCACAATGTCCAATCATGTGAAGTACCATGTGTCCACATAGTGCAACAGAAACACATGTCCAGGAGAACGGCCACATACATTGGCCTGATAGCGCACTTTAAAAGTCACATTAAATACATAAATAATTGAAAATCCTAAAAACACCCTCTACACGTGCAGCATGCACACCCTAACTGCAGGCTGCAAAACAACTGCATCCTCAATCCACACAGAAATGAAACCACCTCCAAGGCCCTGACCCAAATCACCCTCAGGAACCACCCCAATGCATGTGATACATTGCCATTCCAATTTCCACAGACCCATAAATAACGCTCGCCCTCCTTTACTCCACCACAGGGTCCGAGTCAAACGACGAGCTGCAGGACACCCCTACCAGCACACCTGCAAAGAGGGCCAAGACCAACGGCCAAAGACCCTCCACCTCAGCTGCACGGATCAAGACACGGCAGCAGCACAAATCAAGTGGCAGCACACAGGAGGGGACTTCAACAGGCACCCCAGCAGCCAGCATGGCCACACCAGCAGCACCACAGGTCCCCCCAATGGATGCCACAGAAGGCACTGCTTCTGATGGCAGCAGCACCATAGGTGACACTGCATTAATGCCAGCATGCTCCGACACAGACAACGGTGCTGTCGATGTAGGACCCATCCATGACCTGTCACAATCCCCCTGTTCGTTTCATCCCGTACACCATGAGGATACCACGCAGGGGCACCCACAAGACGACGACTGGCCATCCCCCACAAGCCCTGTGGCAAGGCAACATGAGTTGATCAGCCCCTCTGTGACACCACCGCAAATGGCCATGGCCCAGCAGAGGCAACAGTCCCTCGATCAGGTGATCGTGCAACAGCAGCAACTGGCCACGCTCCTCAAGGAGCATGCTGATGAATGTGGGGCTTCTAAGGCAGCCATAGAAACATCTACTGAGACACTTAGGGCACAAATGGAGCGAAGTACAGAGACACTAAGGGTACAAATGGAGAGAAGCACCGAGAGCCTGAGGGGGGAACTGCATGCGACGTCCAAAGACGTATGTGGTGAACTTGCCGCTGTGGCCCGTGTGCTCACTGAGCTCTCACAAACCCTTAGGGACATACATGGACGTGAGCAGGCAGAGACATCATCCGTTGCAAGTTCCGTCCAGGGCAGCCCCCAACGTAGATCTGGGAGGAACCTGCGCTCCACAGGCAGGGGTGCCCCTGATACCCGGAGAGGGGGCTTGCAATAGCGTCTACCCACTGACAATGAGCATCTTTGGACACTGGTGTTCGGGGGGGAGGTAGGAGGGTGGAGGGGGGTGTTGGGCTTTCTTGGGTGGCGGGTCGATGGGGTGTGTAACATAATTTCACATATGCTATAAACATTACATAATCATCCAATGAGATGTGTGGACATTGTTCCTTGTGTATGAGTCCTTTATAGGCGTACAGTCCACATTGTGCATGTTCCCGACACACACAGTGCCACAAGTCCCGTGTCCATGCATCAGCCACCAGGCGTGAGTGCTAGAAGCATGAATCTATGATATTCTGACAAATTTCACGGGCCTCCTGTGCCTCGCGGACTCCTTGAGGTGCTGCCACATCCCCAGCCTCATCATGACCATCTTCAGGTGCTTGCAGTTCTGTGTCAGGGGGCATGGGCACATTTCTATGTACGCACATGTTGTGTAGCATGACACATGCCATGACTATCTTTGCAACCTTCTCATGGCGGTACAGGAGTGCCCCGCCAGACCTGCTGAGGCAGCGGAAACGAGCCTTCAGTAGGCCGAATGCCTGTTCTATGACTACACGGGTACGTGAGTGGGCATGGTTGTAGTCCTCCTCATGCTGGTCCTGTGGGTTCCGGAGTGGTGTGAGGAGCCATCTCTTCAGTGGATACCCGGCATCACCTGTATGTGGACAACAAAGGATGTTTGTGGGATGACATTGCTACGTACGCATCCCCCCCTTCCTGCCAGGTCATTGCCGCATCACATACCCCACATTATCATGCATGGATTGAGACTCACCGAGTAGCCAGGATCTGTTCCCTGCGTGTCGCTCCATGTAGCGTGGTATTGTAGAGTTCCTCAAGACCATTGAATCATGGGTTGATCCAGGAAATCGGGCACAACAATGTGTAAAGATCCTGTTGGAGTCACACACCATTTGTACATTAAGAGAATGATATTGTTTCCGGTTGCGGTACTGGACCTCCATGGCATGTGGGACAACCAATTCCACATGGGTGCAGTCGATGGCACCAATGCAACCCGGTATGCCGGCAAGTGCATGGAATCCCACTTTTGTGTTTGTAATCTCCAGCTCCGAGCGTGGTAATGAGATGTAGTCGTCTGCGTGCTTCAGGAGGGCATCGAGCACTTGCAATAGTGTCCGTGAGAACAGTGGCTGTGAAATGCCATGCAACTGTCCGACTGTGTGCTGGTAGGTGCCTGTGGCCAGGAAGTGGAGTACAGACACCACCTTCAGTAGGGGTGGGATGGCGGTTGGGCTATCTATCATGCTGACAAGGTCAGCGTGTGTCATGTCCACAATGGCGATTATGGTGTCCCGGTCCAAACGGTAGAGGGTGTGGATCTGCTCAGCAGTGAGGTTGAACGGATGAGCTCGGAGGCGTGGGATTGCGGGCTGCCTGCGTGGTGGTAGTGGCTGTGCTGGTGGGCCTTGCTGGCCCTGCCTTGCCCTCCTCCTCCTCCTACGTCTCCTCTGTGCGGCCGGTTGTTGTAGTAGTTGGTGTTCGTCTTCTTGGAGTTGGAGTACTTGCAGTGCTATCAGGTCCCCCAGGCCCAACATCGCTAGTCCTGCCGGTAGCATTTTGGAGTGGGTGTGGTTGTGGGAGGGGGTTGGGTGTGCAATTTATGTGTTTTCAGGCTGTGTAGCCTCCACCTGTGGTGATTCATTCCACCTGTGCCAGCTGCAATCCCCTTTGGGCGAGCACTGTACCGAGGTTCACCGACGGGTGGGGCGTCCCATTTGAGGAATTCGAAGGACAGCGCTTTCGGTTTTCAGCTAGCGGCGAGGAGACGCCCACAGGTCTGACTGCAAATATAACGTTCTATTGTTTAATGTCCTTGGGACAGGGGCCATGGCGAGAATGCAATGATTGATATGAATAGTATGGGATGCGCAATAGCGTAGTGGACGATTAGGCAGGACGTTCCCACATACATGTTACTTCACAACACTATTATTCCGGCCTGGAGCACAGTGGATTTTGCAGGCTGCATTACGCACAGACTCAATGGAGATTTCGAATGTTATGTGAGTAAATAATCAGGCGTTTTAACACAGGGATGAGGGAATGATGTATGGATGCATGGACAGATGATTTAATTGAGAGTTTGCCATGTACATGGCTTATTGGAATCTATCCCCTTCCCCTGCGCTATGTAATGCAGAGCTGCCATAGTGGGACCATCGTCTATCTGCCCTTGTTGAATCCTCCCAGTCTCGATGCGCCTTCCAACACTTGTGTCTATGCACGTTACTAATCCCATCTCATGGATTCTGTTTTAACAGACGCATGCACACAAACACTCGTTTGTAATAGTGTTTTCACCTTGATTTATATTGTTATGATTGGCAAGTGATTCATGGGTGGAAATAATCATTTTGAGTGGGCTAGCATGCATATGGCTGTAGATTTAGTGTGATCATTGAAGTGAGTAATACTAATGAAGTTCTGTTGGCCATACTATTCTTTTTCATTTCATTTGGGTGACAGGTATCTCCTCCCCTTTTGCCGCTGCCATCTGTATGCCACTCCTGCAGATGGCTTTTACTCCCGACACCTGCTGCTTCAAGTTAATCAGTGGAGCACCATTACGATCTTATGGGACGATCGCCAATGGGCCACATGCCCTTACGCAGTACTAGTGGCTAGGAGCAACATATCTACCTTTCAGCTGGACTAGTGCCTACCTAATGGGACGGCCCTGCGGTTCTAGGCGCTTCCATGTTGCCTTTTTGAACGTGAATGTAGCCCCTGTGTACCATGAAGGAACAGGGCGTCACACAAGGAGTAGCTGGTCATTTATTGCGGATGCAGCCCACAGTAATGTAGATATTTTGGGGTTTATGACCTAATAGCTGTATGGGCTTGGTGAATTTGATGTGCATTAAAATTTTATTCTGATGTTCACCGTGTAGCGTTATTCTTTGCAAGTAATGTAGCGTATTCCTATTTGTGGAGCGATGTATTGTGAGTAGATCTGCATTGGGTTCCGGCTTCTGAGTATAGTTGCGTGGTACTGTACTGGCCGCGTTTGCCTACGAAGCCCAGTAAGGTCAGGGATAGGGGCTGCCATTATGACTGTTTTAATGATGTCATGCTTAGGGGCGGGGGATTAGCTTTTGTGTAACAGATGCCGGTCAGCCAGGTGGATTGGTGGAATGACGTGATTATCAGGAAATGGCTGGTCACAGGTGCCTGTGTTTGCTTGCGTTTCTTGGAGGGAGACTGAGGTCATGTCCATTGGAATAGCTTCTGTATTCGTGCCATCTGTGCCCTGCAGCTCCCATTGGCCCCTCTTGAGATGAGCCTGGCTGCTCAGTCACTCTGCCAACTTGTGTGGTACATGCTTATGCTGATGGTTGGTTTGTTTACTGGCATGTGTACAGGGCTGGTGCAGTCTCCCTCAGGATACTGCTTTGAATGTTGCCTTACACTGGTGTCAGGCGATGGGGGCCTGTTGTTGTTTTGTCTCATCTTTCAGTTCATTTTGCTGTACTTGAATCTTCACATGCCTGTGCTGCATCAGTACGGCAATGGTGACATGCCAAATATGGATGGCCACTCACAAGGCACTTGGAGCCCCTACATTCATTTGTTCGTTGGCATGCATGGGTGACTTGTGCATTTCACTGGTTGCATTGTGTGACTTCATTGCACCTACGAGGAGTTGTGCAATGTGGCCAGGGAGTGGTGTACAGGCACTCAGTAGGGCCATTTACGGTTGGTTCACGATGCCGTAATTCTCACCATGGCGGAATGGTACTTTCCGCCATGCTTGATGGCGTTAAGTGAATGTCCGCTGGGGTCAGAATTCGCGTACCGTTGCGCCATGGTGGTAATTACGGTTTTGCATGGCGTGCGTGCGCGTACTTGGTGCAGTTAGCGTTGGCGTTCACTACGGTGTCGCTAATGGCATCGTACTTTACGGTGACGGGTCATAGTCGCACCGAGCGGTATTCGATGGCGGTATTAAATTTCCGCCATCGTTTTTCGATTTCCGCCAGGGTCGTAATGAGGGCCAATGACTGGATCAAAAATAGACCTTTACTCAGAGACTATGATAAAAGTAAGATTGAATAACTCAGGTCTTCTAATCAAAGAGCTACGTACAAATAACAGCCTAAAGCAGGGCTGCCTGTTGGCCCCATAGCTGTTCCACTTCTTTATTTCTGATATTGAACTAGCTTTTAAGGATACTACATGTTTTCCACCAAGAATATTGGAGGCAGTGGTTGGGACACACCTTTACACCGATGACGTGGTTCGGATTGACCAGAACCAGTGGGTCTCCAGAGACAACTTGTAGCACTGCAAGCTTACACATTGTTAAATGGTCTTTCAATCAATCCAAAAAAAACAATGATTATGCCCATGAGAGATGTCAAGGGACAAGGAAGGAAAAAACCATGGAGTGCCACCTACTGGGAGAGAAATCCCAATAGTAAAATCTTTCGAATATTTGAGAGTCTGCCTAAATACCAGCACTTGCGATGCCCAAAGACTGGAATCTTTAAGAAGGAATGCATGAAATCTGGCTGGGCAAGAGTGAATATATTGTGGATTTTCTTTGATTCCACTGATTTCATTTTACAAGCTGAAAGTGATGCCCATCTTAACGTATGGGGCATACACTTCATTTACCTTCAAAGCTGAAAAATTGGCCAAAAATCGAAGGGATTTTCAGGAAGAAAGTACTTTGTTTACCAAAGAGCACTCCAATACAGGCGATCTGTATGGCAATGGGCCTTACCTCACTAACAGCGTGTAACGCTCACCTGATTCCCACAGAGGCGCTGACCCGTTCTGGACTGCTACCAATTCTTCTACAAAGCGCAGGGCCCGGAAGATGGACTGGACTGGCCCTCCCCCGAATCTCGTCTGTCTGGCTCATAGGATAATTTTTCTGTAGGTGGGAAAGAGGGAGTTAATATCTGCTGGAAAGAGTATCTGCTCCCCCCTACCTCCCCCTTCTAAATCCCCTTGTCGCTAGTTCGGTTTTTGTGGGCTCTCACCTTATTTTCTGTAAGGATGAGCCCTCCTTCCTGCTTCTGGTGCAGGGGCGCGTTGATTCCAGTTACTTCACTGGGGTGTTTAGTGGGCACGATTCCTCTGGCTGTTCAATCCCACTTCGGGATTGCCGTAAGTATGTAGTCTTTAGATTATATTAAATGTCTTTTCCCCTTCGGGGCCGGGGTCTAGAAAAGGCAGAAAGGCCCTTCTGACCCGAATGGAGGATTGAGTTCAACCAAAATCTGGTAAGTCCTTAGGTGAGTATTCCCTCCTGTATCAAGTCCGATGCTCACCTTCTCCCCTTTTGCAGGAGCCGATTCACTGCCGGCGTCGAACCGCTGTTGTTCGTGGTAAGACCTCGTAAAGGTACGTGGAATAGGTGTGGCACCGGGTGAAGCGGAGCGCTTCTAATCGTGTCTTTCCCCTTTTGCAGGTGCCGAGGTGCGGCAAGCTTTGTAGCCGTTTCTGCACGTGGCGCGGCCACGATAAGGTAAGAGAAAGCGGCGCTGCGGCGAGCATTGTGGTGCGCTGCTAACCTTGTTCTTTTCTTTTGCAGGATTGTCGGAAGATGGTTTCCCGAGTGCAGGATTCCGGTGAGTAAAGCTTTGGACGCTTGTCTTTTCTCTCCTTTTGTCTTTCAGGTGTTCCAGGAGCTGCGGGCGTGTCAGGAGCCAGGATGCAGGAGCCGACTCGGTGAGCGTCCTGCTGCTGATGCAGAATAACGCGAAGCACGTGAATTCCTTCGGGCGTGGTTTAAATAGCAGAGGAGTGCTTCAGGTGAGTATCCTTCCTCCGGCCCCACCCCGGTAAGAAAAAGAGTTCCTGAAGAGGAAAAATAGTTCCTCCCAGCCTAAATGGCTGGAGACCTCAGCCAGGCTGGATTGCTCTGGGTGAGTAAGCAGCATGGTCTGCCTCAGGTAAGTCCACCCAAGCATTATGACATGTTTTGACCAAATGAGCCTGGCGCCTATGGCGCCAGGTCTGAAGCCTTTTATGAGCCTGGCGCCAAAGGCGCCAGGACGTGGTCCAAAGGGCCCCAGTAGCGGTCTGCTGGATCCGGTGATGTGGGTGATAGGTCTGCTTCCGGGGACGCTGGGCCTGGCCTGGCTCCCCGGGAGCAGCCATCATGACACAGCGATAGTGTGCTGGAAGATCCTTTCTTTTTTCAGAAAATGTATTGAAGAACAATTAAAGTGTGGCTTTGCTACATTAAAAAAAGCCCTAAATGAAATGAGAGAGACTACTCTGACGGAATGGGAAATGCTTTGCAAAGCTATATTATTCAACTTGGGCGAATTTGAGTAAAACCTCCTCTCAAATCCGGACAAGATCAAACAAAATGGCTGTACATGCAGGACTGGATGCTTAATCAGGAGGAAAGATCAACGTACAAACTTTCTGGGAAATCAGTCGAGGAACCACAAAGTTTAAACATCTTGCCGAAATATCTGCAACTCCTCTCAAACTGGTTCTCCAGAGACCAGTTCTTGAGATTCCGACTATACCTATTCCTTACCAGGGATATACTAACGCTGAGGAAACCTGAAGGGGGATCGGCAACATGTAGACTAGGTCAAGAGGGCCATGCAACTGAAACCCTAAAACATCTGGTAATGATCCGCCCAGCCACTAACGACCAGAGAGTGAAACTCATGACTGAGATAACTACCCAATATGGCCGCAGATCAGTTACTGAATGGTGGGGAATTCTTTTGGCCGGAGAACAGTTCCCTATAACGATGGCATTCGTCAAGCTTATAATCACAGTATTTAACAGGATTTCAGCCACTGAGACACACTCACTGGATCCATCTCACTCAATCCTTGCAGCTGATGGACGTGACCTTGGATTCTGCCCTTACTCTTTTGTCTTTCAACTTTTTTTCTACTTTTCTATCCCTGCAGTATATTTGACTGGAAGTAACTGAATGGCTAAAGGTTGTCTATTATGTGTAACCATGTAAAGCCAATAAACAATACAAAAAATAAAAAATAGAATAAATTCAATTGTGGTACAGAGTCCAAAAGACTAGTCCAAAAGACCATAGAGTCTTAGCAAACATATAAATAATATATTCCTAACCATAGCAAGGTTCTGGTGGCATCTGGTTTGAATTTGAAAGATGTGGCAGTTTGTATCTTCGGCTCTTTTTTCCAGCCTGAATGGACGTGATTATCCATTAGCACTGCCCAAAGTGGTTGGCCATGTTGGAATGGGCCCAGGAACAACATAATGCTGCTGTATTGAAGAAACATTCTGATAGCTGCAACATAATGGGTGAGTCCAGCGGGTTGCCATAGGCGGCCCAGCATAACCGGGAAATGTCTAGTTGAAGTAGATGGATTCCTAACAGTGTGGTTCTGCAAAGTCACCGTAGGGTAGTTTTAGAAATTGCACATGTACACCTTACCTTGGGGCACGTAGGGGCAGCTAAGACCCCAGGACAGGTAGTGAGTAGATTCTACTGGCCAGGGATTTTTGCTGATATGAAGAATTTTGTCGCACCCCTTTCACTGTGCTAGAAGACATCCCAACACCTTCCCCCTCAAATTCCCCTTCAACATTTGCAAATTATAGAAAAACCTTTTTCCTGCATGGGGTGGATATTGTAGATCCTCTCAAACCATCCCAGAAATAAATCCATCTTAGTCACGTTAAACTATGTGACCCGCTAGCCTGTGTGAAACAGTTCCATACAGCAAATCCTCAAATACCTCATTCCCTTCCTATCCCACATAGGTTTCCCTAGAGAAGTCTTCACAGATCAAGGGAGGGACTAATTTCATGAGCAAACTGATGGCCAAGGTGAAAGAGATCTTTCAGATTCAGATGCTCCGCACATCAGTATATTACCCCCAGACAGATGGACTTGTTGAGTGTTTTAATACAACCCTCAAAACAGACGTCAGAAAGCTCATAGAAACCGATGGAAGGCACTGAGATATTATGATCCCTTGGGCTCTAATTGCTGTAAGAAAAGCTCCCAAGGCATCCCTTGGCATACTCACCATTTGAATTGCTATATGGACATGAACCAAGGGATGTATTGTCTATGTTTAAAGAGACCTTGGAAGAGAGGGAGGAAGCTGGTTTAGCGTTATCTCAAACAGCGCAGAAAATAAAATAAAATTGCAGCAGACCTGCTCAATTTAATCATTGGTCTATGCTCGAGAACTGACATTCAAGTGAGATTGAATAATTTGGGTGGTTTATCACAGATAATTCCTGCTGCCAGGGGGGTGAGACAAGGATGTGTTCTTGCTCCCTTCCTTTTTAATCTGTACCTCACTGACATTGAGGAAGCTTTGCTCCAGGCAACACTTATTTTTGGATAAGGCGCTATATAAATAACACATCATTATCATTATAATTATCATTTCTCCCAAATTGCAACATTTGCGTTTTTCGATGTTTGGCCTATGCAAATGATTTTTTTTTATTTGATGTCACTCCAATGTCTAATTAAGCAATTTGTACCATATATGGAAGACCATGCTTTTATAGTCAATCCTGCAAAGTCCAAAGTAATTCAGTTTACTAGCTCAAGGAAGTTTTATGAATTGCAATGGTATAATGGGAATGTGGCGATCTCTAGTGTTGATTCGCTAATCTATTTGGGATTCCTGGTTAATGCGAGAGCCTCTCTGAAAAGTACTTATATCTGGTTTACCGAGAGGGCTTTTAAATTGGCGGTGCAAATGAAAAGGATTGATATGAAATTTCAAAGGTGTTCGTTAAAACCAGCGATAAGATACTATGAGGCCAACATTATTCCCAAACTGCTGTATGGAATTGAAATGTATCCACTAGTTATGTGGATCATCTATCGATTCTGGGTGGGAAAATTTGGAAAAGAACCTTGAATTTGCCAAATAATTTTCCAGTTGCTGCTATAAGATATGATCTTGGCATTGTTTTGCTCAGATCAAGAGCATACTGTAAAACTCTATCGCTTCAGCGTAACATTCTCTGTCCTGTAGAGGAATCCCTTTATGAAGACTTTAAGTCCATTTATGTAGAGAAATGTTGTACTAGGATAAAAGTTATGCAGGGTTTATGTAATACCATTTTAAAAATCTATAAGCTGCTCTATTCTGGATTTGGTGAACTCTCCAGTGAAAATGAAGTTCTGTTGTATCAACATGATTGGATGTCCCCTTTGGAGTCATTACATCCTTATTCATCTTTAGCAAGGTGTCTTGGCCCAGTTTCTCAGTGTATACCCCGATAAATTAACTCAAGAACTTTTTATTTGCTTTCGATGGAATATGATCTATTTCAAGCAAATTATGGTAAGATAGGGTAATATTTTGCTCAATTGGAAACTATCAAATATTGGTTGCTGGTTTGTGAAGCGCTAGTCCATTTGCAAATAGCCTATTTGGGAAAAGGTTTCCAGGATAATGTGTGTGTCGAGGAGGATTTGATATGCCAATACTGTTTGGCGGCACATACCACCTCAATGGTTATTGGGATCACTTGTTTTATTAATGCATTGAAAGTAGAAGAGTTTTAATGCTGCTTGTAAGAAAGATGGATTAGTGTGAACGATATTGAGTATATTATCTAAGTATTGGAAAGAAAAGACTTTTGATTTGAAATATTTTTCTTTTTTGGTGTAATTACTTTGTTGCTGTGACACTTTGGAATTTTACTTTATCAAAGGTTGATGTTTTTTCAACTAATACAAATTTATATCTTTTTAAAAAAAATAACATTTACCGATTGATAGAGAACTGCTACAGTCTCCCTAACCAAGACCCAAGAATATCAAATGTGCTTGAATGATCAGAAAACAGCTACTCACTCTTTTTCCATCAGACAGAAAGTGTTAGTGCTACTCCCTACCTCTGAAAGAAAGATGTTGTCCTGGTGGCATGGTCCATATGAGGTCTTAGAACATAATGTCTCCTGGAATTATAAAGTCTCCCAGCCGAATCGATCTAACATCTTAAAAGAATGGAATGAAGAGCTGGTAGAGTCTTCTTCAGTACTGATGGGCAGTCTATTAAATGAAGAAGGGGAGAAACATAGTATAATTCCACCTGGCCTTCCCCTACATAAACAACACAACATTCAAGACCTCTTAAACCAGTTCCTGGATGTTTTCAGTGAGGAACCAGGAAGGGTTAAGGGCATTTTTCACTGCCTGCATTTGTACTCCTCTCGGAAAAGTGGTGAATCTAAAGACATACAGGATCCCAGAAGTCAGAAAAGAAATAATCCTCCAGAAAGTGGAGAAGATGCTAGCTGCCTATATTAAAGAACCCTCTCAGAGTCAATGGTCCTCACCAATAGTCTTGGTAGCTAAACTCGATTAATTGCAAAGGTTTTGCATTGATTTTCAAAAATTAAACTCTGTGTCCCAGTCCAATAATTATCCGATGCCTAGGATAGATTACCTGGAAAGAGACTGCGCCCAATATTCAAAAGGTTGTCGAGATTCAGTGCAGCACGCGATTATACGTGCTACTATTATCAAAGGGATCTAACCCGGTTATTGTGGTGGTACTTTTCCATAAGAAATAGGGGCACTAGAGCAATACAAGCCCTGATTTGAGAAAGGTCTAAGTGAGACCGAAACACGTGTCATCACCAAGGGGTACAATAAAAACAACCTTTTGAATATTGGGCGCAGTCTCTTTCCGGATTTTTCATACCTTTACTTTATCAAATGGGTTCTCCTTGGCTTAACCCACTTTCCGGTGAGACGCGACCTTTTGAAATCTATTGAATTTCATTTGAATCAAATATCCAATTCCAACTATGTTGGTGTCGCCATGTTAGACCAAACCGCTCTAGCCAAGATTGTTTGAAGATAGGATAGATTACCTGATTGATTGACTGGGCACAGATTTTTATATTTCTATGGTTTATCTCACCAAAGGCTATTGGCAGGTCCCTCTGAACCCTGAAGACAAAGAAAAGACTGCATTGTCCACGCCTGCAGGATTATTTCAATGTAAGGCACTTCCATTTGGCATTCATGGTGCACCAGCAACGTTCCAAATGCTAATGGATTGTGTACTAAGATATTACTCTGGTTTCTGTGGGGCCTTTTTAGATGATATAATAATCCTCAGTAAGACCTGGGAGGAGCGTATGACACACATGTATAAAGACACCAAAGCCCAACAACAGGCCGGGCTAACTACCAACCCAGCAAAGCATCATTTTGCCCAATCTGCCGGGAAGTATCTCAGCTTCTTTATGGGTAATGGACTGGTACAACCCCAGGTAGTAAAGGTAAGAGCTGTGAAGGGAAACCTTGTGCCAAAAAACACATGAGATTTAAAGGCTTTCTTGTGACTAGTAGGATACTACCAATTTTTTATTCCCAATCTTTCAACCATCACGCCCTGTTTGACCAATAAATTGAGAAATGCTGAACATCAGAAGATAAAGTGGGGTAAGGAAAAATAAACCTTTTTTACATCATTAAAAAACCTACAACGAGCCAGTTCTTAAGGTCCCTAATTTTAATAAACAATTTGGACTTCTAAATGACGCATTCAGGGAAGGCCTGGGAACAGTGCTCTCACACATATATGAGGCAATTAAACACCCAGTGATGTACATTAGTAAAAAATCGTTTCCTAGGGAAGAAAACTATGCAACCATAGAACTTGAAGCCCTGGCAATGAAGTGGGTGGTGGGACATCTAAAATATGATCTCACTGGGAGAAAGTTTACTTTAATCACAGACCACTCACCCCTTACCTGGCTTAGTCTCAGAAAAGGCATGAATGCCTGCAAAATGCACTGGTTTCTCGATCTGTAGCATTTTTGTTTTTGTGTAGCACACCGTAAAGCGAAGGAACAAGGTAATGTTGATTACCTATCCTGATTTCCTTTACCATATGGCAAAGACAGCTGCATGAGTGGAAGGCTATGTGATGAATCCCGGCATATTGTAACTGCTTCCATTGGTATCCCCCTTCCCATGAGGCCAGGGAGGTGAGGCCACTACCCAATAGTCCCCCTGGAGTTGGCACTCAGTGGGTGGATCTCATCGGAAGGGATGCACTACACGGCACCAGTGGTCTTCACCTTGGAAGAGCACAGTATTCCCCTCCCTCCTTTAACTCCTCTCCATCCTTTGACCCCACTCATTGCCCTGTGGTCCCCTACACGTCCATCTAGCTATGTAGAGTTGAGGAAACCAAGTAATCTAAAAATGCTGAAAAACAGAAGAGTGATACTGATCTCTATGGGGATCATCAGTTCAGTACTTAGACGAGGAGGAAGGTAGAGTAATGAGGAATACTTCCAGAAACCGAAACATACAGTCTAGTTGTTGGAGACTGCCCATAGTTTACCCAATAAAAAGTTAGAGGAAGGACTATATTATTTGTCAATCCTACCCCGAAAAACCAAGAGCAAAGTTTGAATGCTGGAGACTGAGAGACACAGGAAGAAGATGCAGACCGGCATGATGGTGAGACAGAGCTGTCGTATTTAGAAGTGCTGCCAAGATTCGGCAGACCACGAGAAACCAGAAAACGTCCAAGTGTGCAGAGATTTGGGATGCCTCCTGGAGAGAAACCGTGCAGCCCAACTCACTGAAAATGAAGCAGGATGCAGAGGTCCAGAAGGTCACCCAGAGAATCGGGAGAGCCCAAGCAGGATGCCACGCAGGGGGAACTGAAAGGCAAGTTATGGGTGCTGCCGGGGTCCATGAGAGGGGCTGGTAACCAAAACAGGGCAATCTAAGGAGAGTCTGGGACCCAAATAAAGAGGCTGATGAAACATAGGTCAAGGACCCTAACAGAAATATAAGGACATACATATATACTGCATCTGTATACACTTGGCAGGAGAGTAAACCAAATGTTGTGGAAAAACGGCACAAGAGGATCTAGGGTACTGAGAATATCAAACAGAGTGAGACCTCAGAATATGCTGGGCCAGTATCCCAAGAGAAGGAAAGGGATAACAAACCCTTCAGAAAAGCTGGAATGAACATTATAAGGCATCCTATTTGGGGCAGTGCCTGGCAGGAGAGTACACCAGGTCAGTTCCCTTGGATACTGAGTGGAGAAGGGGTAGAAAACCTGCATCAGCAAACCACCAGTGTCTGGGAACCGTATGAAGTTGAAGATGCCCACAAAAGCAAAGCACACAGCCTTAGACCCAAACTAGAGCAAGGAAACATACCATTAAAGGGCTGAGGCTCAGAGCAAGTCAGAGACAGACAAGAGGGATTGGGGATCAATGTGAAAGAGAAAAGAACTTTAAAAAGCTGGGAGCAAGGGTCAAGGACCCAATGCCAAAGGAATAGACATTTTCAAAATTCAACAGCCAAGCCTGACATGATAGCGTACCAGACTTGGTGCTACAGTTTTGAGTTGAAAGAAGAAATCAGGGGAAAAGACTTCCCCCCACTCTGATACTTGGGAACTTTGTTTAAAGATTCATACATTGCATTTTATACCACAAACTGAACTTTACAAAGGGCTGTGTCCAGAACGAGAAAAGCATCCTTCTGGATCAAGAGTCCACCGAGTTTTCCTTAGTATAGTTAAAGGGATGGTCATATTTTAGGATACAGGATTGTGGCCTTTATTCTTTTGATGGAGATCCTGACAAGCCTTAGTGTTTGGTTTGAGGCAGGGAAACCCCTCTTACTAATAGGGCTAGATAGTTTTCTCTTTCATTTTATTTTAACCAACATGCCACCACTGTGTTAGACTCGTACTTCTGCACCCTTACAGGTGAAAATAGTAATGCTTAGAAGTAAATGAAAGTGAGAATGTAGTGGTCACTTCTATGTGGGTAAATTAGGGACAATAACATTGTTTCTTGGTGGGATAATATGGCGTGAAGTTCTCAGGTTGTTTTAGTATTCTCAAATCAGCCTTGTATTTTGACTTAGAAAGTTGCAGACTGCATGTTTTAGCCTGGTTGTGGTGTGTTGTGTTGAACCTTAAATTTAGACATTTCAGGATTTAAAAATGAGATTTTTGGTGAAATAAAATCATTGTAATTGATTTTAGGGTTGCATTATATGTATTTACACTGTGTTTGCATTCATGAGTGTCTTAAACCAAATTTAGCTGTGTTTTGCACTTCCCACGCTAATCTCAGCCAGAGAACTACAGTCCCCTGCAGTATTGTAGTTCTCAGGTTTGTATTTGATTTCATGATAGTCATGTCAGCGCAGGTGTGTCTGGCCAGGGCCAATGTCAATCCGTGCAATACACACCCAAGCGGATCCTCCTGCTTGTACTATCAGATTTCTCCCTCTCCATGTGAGTAAATTAACAGCATTTCTTAATGGAAAAATATACCTCTGGGCAAATTAGTAGTCACTTAATTTATTAGCTGCTGTCTTTATATATACTCCTCTGACCTCCCACTAGTTAGATGGTTTCTGCTAACATACAACATACCCATATTAAGGATAAACAGGCACTTAAAATAGGCCTCCTGAGCATGAGATCGCTTGATAGACATGTCACTAGTGAGGCTGATTATCTTTGAGAGGAACATATAGATGTTATGTGTATCACTGAAACCTGGATGAGAGACTCAAGTGGCCCTAACATTGATTTGGTTACTCTGGATCAGAAGAAATGTTTTGTGCAACATCGAGAAAATGGCCATGTATTGGGCGTAGCAGTTATTGCTAGACAAATAATTGTCTACTTCCAAACACCCATAGTATGTTCCGGATGTGAAATTGTACTTTTAAAAGTTATGAGCGCTCCTTATGATTGCATCAAGTTTCTTTTAATTTACCGTCCACCATCCAAATTACCTATGTGCATGGATGAAATGTCTGGTATTTTAGCCAAACTCAACACGCCGAATAGCCATACGGTCATATTGGGTGATTTCAATTAATGGATGGGTAACTCTAAAGATCCTGAAGCCATAGAACTGGAACAGCTACTTTGTAGTTATGACTTTAGCAATGAACCTACAAATAAACAAGGCAATCCACTTGATTGGATTGCAGTTATAAACTCAAGCACACAATCTATTGACATCAAACCGTGTATTTGGTCTGACCATTACACAATAACATTTGAACTAGCGCTCCCTCTAAAAGATCTTTAGAATCCAATCAAAATACCAACTGTTACAAGCAGGAATTTTAAGAAACTTACACCTGAAAAACTATAAACTTTTTTTCAGAAGTTAATGGACACAAATTCTGCCCAGGATACACCAACACTATTAACCTTGACCCCACATTATATTCAAACCATTTACGAATGCCCCTTTTTTATTAAAGATACTCAGCAAGATTTTGGCTATCCAATTTCAGCAATATATCCAGAGATGTAATATCCTTCATCAACGTAAGGCCGGCTTTAAATCCGCCCATGGGACTGAGACTGCAATGTTAGATCTCCAAACAGAATTGTTACAGATAGTGGACAATGGTAATGCTTGATTATTTGTGCTTTTGGACCTTTTGGCAGTGTTCAACCTTGTTGACCTCTCTAAATTGTTATAATGTATCCAGGAAAGTGGGAATGGTTTCAATCATTCCAAAGTAATAGGAAATCAACAATTATCTGTCAAAATGCATCTTCTGAATAGGAGCGGATCACTTTCAGTGTGCCGCAAGGAGCATGTTTGTCGCCAGCACTTTTTAATGTATTTTGTAGATCCTTATGTGACCTTCTTGATTCACTGGGACTATATTTTACAAACTATGCTGATGATACTCAGCTCTTATTCAGATTAAGTGGAGATCATGAAAAGGACTCAGATCTGATTATGTCCACCTATCAGACAATATACACTTGGATGATGGAAAATGTGACTGTTACCTCACTGCTAAAATAATCTAACCTTGACCCCACATTATTTTCAAACTATAGACCAATTACAAATGCCCCTTTTTTTAAAGATACTCAACAAGATTTCAGTTATCCAATTTCAGCAATATATCGAGAGATGTAATATCCTTCATCAACGGCAGTCTGGCTTTAGATCCGCCCATGGGACTGAGACTGCAATGTTAGATCTCCAGACAGAAATGTTACATAAAGTGGACAATGGTAAAGCCGGCTTGCTGATGCTTTTGGACCGTTGGGCAGCAATCAAACTTGCTGACCACTCTAAATTCTTAAAATGCATCCAGGAAATTGGGAATGGTTTCAATAATTCCTAAGTAATAGGAAATCGAAAATTATCTTTCAAAATGCATCTTCTGAATCAGGGTGATCACTTGTGGTGTTCCGCAAGGAGCATGTTTGTCGCCAGCACCTTTTAATGTATTTTGTAGATCCTTATGTGATCTTCTTGAGTCACTGGGACTATATTTTACAAACTATGCTGATTATACCCATCTCTTATTCAGATTAAGTGAAGATCATGAAAACGACTCAGATCTGATTATGTCCTCCTATCAAACAATATACACTTGGATGATGGAAAATGTGACTGTTACCTCACTGCTAAAAAAATCTAACCTTGACCCCACAGTATTTTCAAACTATAGACCAATTATGAATGCCCCCTTTTTATTAAAGATACTCGACAAGATTTTGGTTATCCAATTTCAGCAATATATCGAGAGATGTAATATCCTTCATCAACGTCAGTCCTGCTTTAGATCCGCCCATGGGACTGAGACTGCAATGTTAGATCTCCAGACAGAAATGTTACATAAAGTGGACAATGGTAAAGCCGGCTTCTTTATGCTTTTGGACCTTTCGGTAGCGATCAACCTTGCTGACCACTCTAAATTGTTAAAATGCATCCAGGAAAGTGGGAATGGTTTAGATAATTCCTAAGTAATAGGAAATCGAAAATTATCTTTCAAAATTCATCTTCTGAATCAGAGCGGATCACTTGCAGTGTGCCACAAGGAGCATGTTTGTCGCCAGCACTTTTTGAATGTATTTTGTAGATCCTTATGTGACCTTCTTGGGTCACTGGGACTATATTTTACAAACTATGCTGATGATACCCATCTCTTATACAGATTAAGTGGAGATCACGAAAAGGACTCAGATCAGATTATGTCCACCTATCAAACAATATGCACTTGGATGATGGGCCTCTGTTTAAATGGCCAAAAGACAGAATTCCTGATTTTGGCTCTGATATAGCAAGAAATAAACTTGGAGAGGCTTATAATAAGCAGTGTATAGATCAACATGTAATTCACACAGCTAAAAGTGTCAAAACATTGGGGGTTACCATTGAGGCAACTTTTAAAGCAGATACAGAAGTCACTAATGTAACAAAGAGTATTCATTACTATCTCAGGCTCATTCACCAAATAAAACCATGCATTTTCATAACCAATTGTATCACACTGGTTAGAGCTTGGTCTTATCAAGGTCAGATTGCTGCAATGTGCTATTGTGTGGAGCAAGTAGCATTGCTAAGAAATTGGAGACATTGCAAAATAATGCCATACGGATGGTAGAAGGTGTAGCCAAACTTGAGCACATTTCACAACATAGAAGAGCTCTACAATGGTTTCCCATTGAAGTACAAAATCAACGTTCTAACACATAAATGTTTATTTGGGGATGCTCCTAGCTACCTCAAATCGGGCGTTTCCATACAATCTTCAGTTACAAATACTAGGTCCAGAAATACCATGCGCCTGCAACAACCAAGAGCATTATGTCTGAATGGGCAAGACAGTTCCTTCCCAGTTAAAGCTGTTATAGCTTGGAATACATTTCCTACAGATCTTTGGTGTGAGAGAAATCTATTGGCTTTTAAAAAAGCTATGAAAACAAATCTTTTTTGTTAACTTAGCACATCTTGTTCCTTTCGGATTTCATTACTGATTTCAAGCTCTGTTTCTCTGCTCCCTGATGCCTACGGGCTTTGGCGCATTACAAAAGAATAAATACAAAATACAAAATATCTGCTTTTTAATACCTGGTCTGGAGATGACTGTGCTCTGAGATGCAATATGCAGAAATGTAAGTTACAGAAGAAATAATATTATACATATTTGATAAATTCAGTGAATGTTTTATCACAGTTGCTTCCTCCATTGCTGATATTGTTTAAATAAATCGTTATGAATACATTCAAGAGGGTTTTTGAAGCACCTCCAAAGGTTATTGCCCAAGGTGAAGCAAGGAGTATAATCTGCGTAAAGTCATTTATCCTAAATGACAATTACCATTCACAAGGCATAAACGGCTATTAGCACATGGATTTGTGCAGCTAAAACTGAAAGTGTTTTATTTTTGTGAAAAAAAGTGAGTACACACAAGTCATTTGGTATATTAAGGTAACGGAAATGGAACTGGTAACAATATAGCTATTAGCTGCGAGTCAAGAGGTGCACAGGACCAATAACGCCAGTTGGTGAGCAGGTGCAAGTGGATCTAGGTCATGTGGCCTAAGCACCGCCCAACTGTCAATCACTGCTAAACTGTTGGTGCCTCCAGTTTTGCCACCTTTTTCCCTACTAAAGCAGCCCACTAGCCTCTTTTCCTTTCCATCCGGTGAGCAGGTGCAAGTGGATCTAGGTCATGTGGCCTAAGCACCGCCCAACTGTCAATCACTGCTAAACTGTTGGTGCCTTCCTGTTTTGTTGGCTTTTCCCTACTTAATCAGGCCTACAGCCTCTTTTCCTTTTCAGTTGGTGAGCAGGCGCAAGTGGATCTGTGTCACGTAGCCTAATGCCCACCCACCTTCTTAGCCCTGTCTCTTTCTTTCTGCTTTTAACTCTTAGATCAAGGGTGTCTCTGCTCGGCTGTCCAACGTGAATGGCAGATGAAGAAAAGAGCTATCTCTTTTTGGACCTGGTCAGACCAGGAAGACCAGGAGCTGAGCCCCAGCTCAGACAACAGGCAATCACACGCTGACATGTGTTTTCTCCCTCCGACCCCACAAGCAATCCCCACTATCACCAGATAATGCCAACGACATGGACTCAGAAACAAACTCACCCACATCAACCTCAAGCCCATCAGTAATCCAACAAAAACTTTTATAAGGAGGACCCTTCACCAAAGCTCAATTTGACTCGGTTATTGACAACTGCAGGAATAAAGCCTTCACCACACAGAAGTTGATGCTCGTCAATGTCCACCCAGCTTTCACCCATGCAGCATGCATTGCAGATCTCATCACTACATATGACCTTGACACCATCTTCATCATCACTGAGACCTGGATGACACCCACCTCCACCCACATCCTAGACTTACTTGTACCCAACTGCTACAGCATCCAACACAGAGACCAGCAGAACAAGGTAGGTGGAGGCCTCGCAGTCATCCACAAGACCTTGTGGCCCTGCACCAGACTTGAAGTCGAAAACATGGCTCCTTCAAAGTCCTATCCTGCCACTTCCTGCTCCCCCCAATGAACAGGGCCACCTTCTACCTCATTTACAGACCACCCAAACACAACACGGCCTGGTTACATGTCTTTATAACGACAAGAAAAATGGTGACAAACCTTTTCAGTGACTCTAGTTTTCCCTCCTTTACTAACCCCACCTAAGCCCCACCACCTTTTTAAATACCTTACCCCTCCCCCACATATACTTTGACATTTATGTTGTCATTTATGTTTCACTGAAAAAGCTTGTCACTATTTGAATTTCGTTATAAACGCTGTTTACCACACTGCCTGTATCAGAGACTTCCCCCAACCTGGTCACCACCAGGTTCCTCACGTATGACAACAACATTTTCCTAAGTGTCTCCAACCTCCCAGGCAGCAAGGCCACCAACCGATGAGGGAAGCTCCCCTCAGCTTTCTCGATATCCCCAGCCTCACATATCACATGAAAAAAGGCCCAACACATGAGAAAGGAAACATCCTCCACTACAGCTCTCCTCTCCCAATTGACTGGTCTGTCCACCTGGCTGTGCCTTTCAACATCCTGCACATCACCCCAGTCAAGCACTCCCAGCAGAAACCCAGCAGACAAACTTTCAGGGCCTTCAAGAACTTCCCAGTGGAAGCTCTCACAGAAGACCATGCCAACCTCTACCGCACATGGACTGTACACCACCAACCGAACTGCCACTCTCTGTTAGAAGCACTCAATGCCACATTCTCAGTTTTCATCGGCTGACATGCTCCTCTGAAACAATGCACCTGCAAACTGAAACCATCATCACCCTGGTACATGCAAGAACTCAACCTCAGCAAAAGAGAGAAATTCCAAGCAACCCACCGACAACTAATCAACATGTAAAGGCCCAGAACAGTATAGCAGAAGCCAAGCAGAGCCCTCTTCAATGAAGGCAAGCACTGCATCAACCTGCTACCCAACCCTGCCTTACCACACTCCATCAAAGAATTCACCACCATCAATACCTTCATTGACAAAATCAGCAAGATTCGCCAGCACATAGACACCAGCTCTATATCCACAAACCCACCTCATGTCCCCCTCGCAAAGTCTTCACACCTTGGACAACATTCAAGACACTCTCTACATAGGTCCTGATAGAAACACTGGCTGCCCTCAAAGCCACCACATCATATACAGATGACATCCTCCCAGCATCCATCCTCAAGACCCTCCCAGCAGAAACTCTCCTTCGCTACCTGGAGACCATCAAACGCTCCCTAACTCAAGGCACTTTCCCATGGACCATAAAACAGGACACATCCTCCCTCTACTAAAGAAACCCACTCTGTATCCAGACCAACAATTGCCCCATCACCCATCTTCCATTCCTAGGAAATATCATTGAGAAACCGTAAGCCACACAGCTGCAGAAACACATTGACACCAACAGTCTCCTCCAAACCTACCGATTTGGGTTCAGAACCAGATGCAGCACGGAGACGGCAACCATACATGTGGTCAACAATGCTCTTAACATCCTTTATGATGGCCACCCCTGCCTCCTGGTTCTACTCAACCTCTCGGCTGCTTTCGACACAGTAGACCACCAGGCACTCACAGACACCCTACATTGGTGCATGAGGATCAGCAACCTTGTCCTACGCTGGTTCAAGTCCTAACTCACCAACCACCAGCAGTCTGTTCAGATGGACTCCTCTAGATCGCCAATGCTACCCATCACCTGTGGATTCCTTTAGGGTTGCATCCTCTCCCCAGTGATCTTCAATCTATGCATGAAATTGTGGGGAGCCCTCCTAGCCACACACAACATCTACATACACCAATATGCCGATGACTCACAGCTATACCTCAAGATTAACTCCATGAAGGATATCCACAGGCTCAAACCCTGCCTCTTGCTGATGCATTCTTTGATGTCAAGTGCATAGTTGAAGCTCAACCCCTCCAAGACTGAATTCTTACTCCTCACCAACAACACCGAACACCAAGACATACAGACCTGGCTTTCAACCATGAACCCTGAGGGCTTCACACCTGAGCTGACCTTCTGCCCAAAGTCCCTCGGAACCCACATCGACAAGCACCTCTCCTTCAAGGCACACATGGCTAAGAAAACTCAGAAAACTTGGCATCAGCTCTTCCTCCTGTGTGAAGTCAAGCCCTTCCTCCATCCGGACTGCTTCAAATCTACTTTTCAAGTACTCATTCTGTCCCACCTTGATGGGGGCAGTGCGCTCCTCAAAGGCATACCGTCATCCTCCCTTATGCCCCTGAGAAGTGTCCTGCATGCGGCCGAATGCCTCATCGAGGGTCTATGCAAATACCACCACATCACCCAGGCCCTCATCGACCTTCTCTGGCTCCCACTGCACACACACATCACTGTTAAGTCTTGCTGCATCATCTATAAGGCAGTCTCCCTCAAGTCTTCCAGCAACTTCGCTGAGAAACTCAGCATCTCTAGTGGACAGCAGACCACCAGAAGCCAAGCCACGTGCAGACTTGAAATCTGCAGTTGCAAAAAGGAAAGGACAAGCTTTCTCTGCATACTCCCTAAGTCTATCCTGGCTCCACACAGCCACAGGTCCTGCCCTTACACTAGCCATCCCAGATGACTTTACCCTCCTCAGAGCTGATAGAACTGAATCTAGGGGCGGTGGCCTTGCCATCATTGCCAAAACTGATCTTCACCTAAGACTTACCCCTACCGAGAAACCTGACTACTTTGAATAACTCATAGCCAAAATCCCCATAGCCAATGCCCAAACCCTTACCATCCATCTACTCTACAGATCTCCTGGTCCCCTAGGCTCATTTGAAGAAGACCTCACAACCATCCTTACCGACAAGCGAAAAAACACAACATGAAGCATCCTCCTAGGCGATCTTAACCTGGAGTTCCAAGATCCTAAAGACCAACATGCCACACTCATAGCCGACACCTTGGCTGAACTAGGGTTTAATCAAAAAATCACCCTTCCAACACAAAATAAAGGTAGGAGCCTCGACTGGGTAGTAAACCATAACTGCCCTGTCTCTATCACTGACATCACTCTTCAGACTTGGTCAAACCACCTTCTCATCACCTTCGTCATGGAGGCCCATACACCCACCTCCCACAACAACTCACTAGCCCCTTCCATACCCACCAGAAATTTAAAAATAATCATAGTTGAAAAGCTTGTACCACTCATCCTCCCCACACTTAATTCTCTCACTGACCCCTCCGACCTCTTAACCCTAGTCAGCAAATACAATAAAATAATGACCTCGGCACTTGACTCTATCGCACCACTGAAATTTAGGAAAAGTAAACCTAAAAACACCTGAACACATGGTGCTCACCTCATCATAAATCCCTCTGAGTTGAGAAACGCAAGAGTGAATAAATATGGAAACACTCAACGACAGAGTCCAATAAAACCAACCTCATTAAAATATCCACCTTCTAGAAGAAAGAAATAATTCTAGCCAAACAAGACTCATACAACCAAAGAATAGCCAAATCCAACTCCAACATAAAAGAACTGTTCACTATCCTTAAATAACTGGAAACACCTATCCCAATCCCTGATACTTGCATGAAAGACAAACCCTGGTGTACCAGTGCACCCAATGCACTTGTTAACAAAGTGGCCACCCTACAAGACAAGATAGCCAACAAAAAAGAAAACCTACCCACCAATATTACTAACCCCCCTAGGCCTAAGCCCACTCCCACCATTTCAGCTTCTCTAAAGTTACTACCTTTGAGGTCAAAAAAGTTATTCTTACACTGAAACCCTCCAATTGCCAGGGTGATCCCTGACCCTCGCAAATTATAAAAGACACAGCCTGAGATCTCGCACACTTCATCACCAAACTCATTAACTCCTCCTTCTCCAAAAGTATCATCCCCAACAACCTCAATGAGTTGGCTCTCCCATTACTTAAAAAACAAACCCTAGACCCCTCCATACACACTAATTACAGACCCATCACCACCGTCCCATTCCTACTCAAAATTCTAGACAAGGTAGCCTACCTTCAAATACAGCAATACCTGGAACAAAAGCACCTCCTGGGAGTCCGCCAGTCTGGCTTTAGACCCCAACATGGAACAGAGACAGCCCTGATTGATCTGAAGGCACAAATCGATACTCTTAGAGACAATGGCAACACTGCCTTACCGCTTCTCCTTGACTTATCAGCAGTGTTTGATTTGGTGGATCATACTATTCTCTGCACCCACCTTAACACCGCAGCCCACTTCTCACAGGAAGCTATAAGCTGGATACAATTGTTCCTAAGCAATGGGACTATGCACATCTTTTCCACATCCACAGCAGCCAACCCTATGCCCCAGGCATCTTGTGTCTCCCCCAATCTATACAATATTTTCACAAAGCCCCATTTCGATGATCTCAATGGTCTGGGTATCACCTACACCAACTATGCGGATGATATCCAGATCCCCATACCGCTGACGGGAGATTATGACAAGGATTTGGCTTTGGTGAACAGGGTGTATCTCATCATTCAGGCATGGATAGCCTTGCATGGTCTATGCCTGAATGATGACAAGACTGAGCTCATCATCCTTGGCACAGCCCCCAATATTAACCATTGACGGAAACATCATTAAGGTAGCTTATGAAGTAAAAACGTTAGGTTTTTACCTAGACTCTACGCTCTCCTTCAAAAAACAGGTTAGCTCATTGGCTTCCTCCACAGCTTATACGTGTAAACTTATCAGAGCAGCCAAACCTTTCCTCTTCCCTAACAGTTGTACGACCCTTGCCTGAGCCCTCATTCTATCAAAGTTAGATTACTGTAATACCCTCTACATAGGAGCCAACAAATACATCACAAATAAAACCCAGATCCTACAAAACAATGCTCTTAGAGCGGCATTGAGCTATTGAGCTATCTTAAAAAAGAGCACATCTCTGACCTTAGAAGGGCTCATAATTGGCTATTGACCAAAGACAAAATTGCTCTGAAAGTAGCATCACTCACACACAAATGTCTCAACAGCGCCGCTCCATGATACCTCACAGACAGATTGACCAGGTATTCCTCTAACCGCCTCACAAGAGCATCCAACTCCAACACCGTCACAGTGCCCAGATACAAACGTTCCAAAACTGGAGGCACTAGCTTTCAGATGAAAGCTCCACAACACTGGAACTCCCTCCCTCCTACCTTAAGAGCCACCCAAACATACCCTCACTTTAGCCGTAACTACATCTTGTGGATCAAGGAAAATGACCTCTAACACCACTGACACATTGACACTACAACTGGCATCCCTGTATATATGACCTGCATCATTTGTAGATATTATTTGTATCTTCTGTATATTTGTCCTCGATATTGTATAATCTTTATTGTATATTACTGTACAGCAAAGTAACCAAACTGAAAAAATCCTTACTGCCTATCTGCGCCCTGATACCCTCAGGTCTGGAGCGCAATATAAATATTAAAACAAACAAACAAAACAAACAAACAAACAAACTATCAGACTCAACATCAGACTCGCCAAACGCTCCTACAATTCAGAAAATATCTCAAGAGCCGCCAAGGAATCTCTCCTCCTCAACACCTAGGCCACCACGTTGCCACTGTGCAACCTGACTTGCTAGATGCCATCCGCCCCTCTGATCCCCGCTACCGTATACAGCTGTACCCCTCCTCTGTGCCCCTCTGTATCCTACCCCCGCTCTATATCTGTTGTGATGTTAACTCTGAAAAGTGTTCTGTTATGAATCTACACTGTTATATACCTCTGTAAAGCTCTCTGTTGTGTATATGTATTTTTGTACACCCCTGTACTATTTAATTTGTACATGGTAGATTTGGAGGTGTTCCTACGAGATAAGGGTATGTTTCCTCTGCACATAAGGTATTTAGCGATCACTTATCTTGCCTATGCTGATGACTTGTTTTTTTTGGCTCTACCTTTTATCGGAATCTCTAAAAGTGCAAGAGCGATTATGGAGTATGCTGAGGCATATGGAATGAAGGTGAACATGTCAAAATCTAAGTTCATGAGTTTCAGAAGAGTGTCCAGTGATAAGCATGGCATCATGTTGAGGAATAGTCAAATTGATTGAGTGGAGAGTTATTGCTACCTTGACTATGAGATTTGTGCCATGAATTGTGAAGAAGAAGGTGGCTAGCATAACTTACACCTTGGAATGCTCTTTTACTGAAATGGGCAATTGAGCTAATCGCCTCGTGGGTAGGATCTGGAGGCACATTTTGGGGCTGTCTAGTGTGCCCCCAGTTGAAGCAGTACAACTGGAGTTTGGTTTGACATCCCTTGAAACAAGTATAAAAAGGAATAGAGGGAAGTTATTCATTAAGTTAATGTGTGCTTAGTCAAGCACAGTGTTAACCATTCTTCTAGACACCATTGTGAATAGGCGGAGAGTGGTCCTGATGCAATTCAAGTCCTTAAATGACTGTTTCTTTGATAAAATCGCCTGGTGCCCTAATTAGTATGAAGGTGAAGGCTTACTGTTGAGAGCCATACAAAAGAAAAAAAAAGCTTTAGAATGGGCCTGGATTGCCAACCATGACCACCCTCATTTAGTACTTTTGTGAGAATGCATTTTACAAGGACATTTATGCTGCTAAGGTTTAACACACGCCCTGTTTAAAATGTGAAGGGTTCCTGGCTTGGCATACCCAAGAGTGAACGTTGCTGCAGGCTGAGTTGTGATCCTGGGATGCTTTAAACTTATCGTCATGTAATCACTGCGTGTAAATATATGAACAGATATTATGTTAGATACTACATGAAGCATGCAAACGGTTTACTTATTTCGTATTTACTTTTTATATACTTATAGCGGAAAACAGCTTTGTATATGCAACACATTAAAATCACATATACATTGAAGAACATAAAATGGCAGTAGTACCAAACAGTATAACACATCACGTATCTAAATTAAAAGTCCCGTGATAGTTCCCCTAAAATCGCAAAACATTTGTAATGAAATATGACCCTATGATGAATCAGAATAACATAATTTCCCTCGAACAATATGGTCCACAGCATTTGCATATCTTCACAATGGGGGTCGTAACGAGTTTGGAGTAATAATAGCACCATGGCTGCTGTCCGGGTAGTCGGAATGGGGACTTACCGGGACATTCCGACCTATGCGGACCCGGTAAGTCCCAATTTCGAATACCATTCCCCATTTGAGCCCCCATAGGGCTCAATGGGAATGGGGAAGGAGCTAATAACGGGCCCTTAACGGGTCCCGCACAAGGCGGCTGGTAAAACCAGCCGGACCTGGCGGGACCCGCTAAGGGACCTCGGAATGCGGCAGTAGGGGGTTAACGGCACCGGCATCCTTACCGGTGCCGTTAACCCCCTACCGCGGTACTCGTAATGACCCCCAATGTATCTTATTACTATAAGCTTTCATATTATTGCTGCTAATGCTTCTAACAGCGTTCAAACTAACCCATTGACACATATTATGTTCTGCGGACTCAATTTCCATTCCGCCACACAGGTGACACATACGCTCAGACCGACTGATACCTATTTTGCGCCTTCAATATCCAGAACCTTAGTGACATTAAATTTAATTAGACATTGCCTAATGATAATGCTTTTAGGAAAGGCTTCTATGTATTTAGGAGTCACTTTACGTTACATCAAGCATTGTATAAACGGCCCACTATTCACATTTGACCCTAGGCGTATTAAGTCAATTCAGAACTGTACTCACATATTTGTTGTTTAACCCAACATTTCAATCTTAGCTGAGTAGGCCCAGCAATCTGTGGTGCAAACCCTTTCACCCATATTTTATGGTTGACCCACAGATTTCCAATGGTGCCAAATCACTCATAATCCTCAATTTCTCTATAGGCCTTTAAAACATCAACCATGATAGTGCCAATATCTAGGGTCACAGGTTCCTCATAGCCCAAGGACAACTTATAGTTGATCACTGCAGATACGCTCATTAGGTCAAATTCCACAGGTACCTATTTCACTGGAAGCGACTTAGACATCCTAAGTAGTATATGCAGGATTTTGCCTTTTAATTTGGCCAGCAATTTTGTCTCCCAGATTTCCACACCGTAAACCATGATTGGTACATTTTTAGACATATATAGTGGCAGAATTGACTTAATAGAGCAACCACCCTGTCTGCAAATGAATATTCTCAAAGCATGTGTGCTTTTCAAACAAGTTTCCCGATTCTCCTCCCGCTGATAGGTCCAATATAACTTAGTATCTATGAGCACGCCAAGATACTTATTGAAGTCCACATTTGCAACCAGTTTCTGATCTATCTTGCCTAACATTTTGGGGGAGCTATTACTTTTGTTTTTCCCCATGAATGTCATTATTTTTGTTTTTTCAATATTAAGACCATTGATTTAGGCATATTTACCAAGGGCATCAAGCATCGGTTCGATCCCCTTTGAATTATAATCTAATCGGAGCAGGTCATCTGCATAGCTGAGTGAACCGATTTTTAACGCTCCTATTGTCACTAGACAGGCTGCTGGAAATGAGGTAGAGGCCAGGATGCAGCCCTGCTCAACACCCCTTAATGTTGGGACATAGTCAGAGACTCTTCCCCTCCCCATCCAGCCTCACTCTCATACTGGTGTCCAAATGCCGCAGCCTAATCATGGTTAACAGGCTATGAGGCATATTCCACGAGACGGTCTTGCTCCATAGTCTATTCCTCATGACCATGTCAAAGGCTGCTCTAAAGTCAATGAATGCTCCTTAGACCGGGAGATGATGTGGCATTCAAGCATCTTCAATTGTGGAGACCAAGGTGATAAGATTGTGTTGTTGTACTGTATTTTTCTCTAAAACCAGTCTAATTAGCTGGAAGAATCTTATTAACTGCTATCCCCTGATTTCATTCGTTTAGCAGTACCCTCATAATATGTTTGCTGGAATGTCTAGAATGCGATAGTTGGAATTGTTTTTCCAACAGCCCTTATTGCGTAACGGGAGAATAATGCTCTCCTTCCAGGAAGGAGGAATCTGATCATCATTCCCAATGCTAACAAATAAGGTATGGAGGGATTGGGCCCATAGGGGACAACATGGCTAACCCATTATAGGCACCATCTACTCCAGCCTCATGGGAGGTGGTCAATTTTTCAATAATCCTAGTTACATCCCAGACCGTGAACTTACAAGTCCACTTCTCTGTTACATCTATATAGGATGTATCAGAAGGTTCTACTGCCCCCAGACGATTCCCTATATGCCTGTCACACCTCCTCAGACAAACAATTGGTTGGTAAGTTCTTCTTAGGGGCACCTCTCACAACAGACCATATTTCTTTGTTGTTATTTGTTCTGGCGTGATTAGCAAGCTTCCTCCATACGTCATTCTTACACCGTGCATGGTAGACTCTCAACCATCTGCGGTACATGGATTTTAACAATGTAATCTTCATGGAAATATCTGAGGCTATTCCTTCTGCTTGCCATACCTGCATTGTCAACCAATATCCCGCCTCAATTCCTTCTTTCTAGCCTGTATTTTGTGATCATAGTGTTGCTCACTTATGCTGTCTCGGTTCCAGTGTTCACTTGGAGTCCCGTAGCTAAGTTTTTTTTATTTTTATTTTCATTACTTTCTTAATACATGAGACCATGGCAGTGAAGTCCTCTATATGAGAAGGTCCATCACGTTCACGTTCCTTACGCCATCTCTCAGTGAACAAAGGAAGTTCTCTTTCGGCCACACACTTAGCTGTGTCCAAATTAGTGGGATTCTACTATATGCGATTTGTGCCATTATTGATAAAACATTTCCCCATTCATATCAAATTCTATGAAAAGACTGGAGGCGAACATTATGCTTCAATTTCAATTTATTACTCTTCAGCAGTTTCCACAAAACACACAATAAAACTCTGAAAAGTGTCCATAACCAACTTTTCTTTCCTGAAACTACAACTCTCAAAGTCTCTGTAGTCCAGACCAGCACAGCCCAGCTAACACACACATCCTGTCCCTGTGCTCCCTCTCTTCTTTTACTGCTCTTCAGCAAGTTAAGTGCCATTTTATCACCTCTCCATGCTTTACAAAGTTTGAAGGGAATATAGATTTGTAGGAGGAGGATACAGTGATAATGTTAGACAAATAAAACTATATAGAATTGTGCCTTTATATGTAGTTGCATGAGCAATTTAGACGGCATATAATTTGCGTGTAGGCGCACAGCGCCTATTGATTAATAGGACTGAGATATGACCTTGCGCGGCCGCAGCGCGTGTTGCTTGGTAAGTAAAGCACTGCAACGCGAGAGGCCCTGTGCCGTATACCAGGCAGGCACGCGAGGGGCTTAGCTCAGCCTTGCGGAGGTGAGTGCTTCACTTGCTTCACTCTCCCCTACCGTACGAAGGCAGAGGGAGTACATTACGAGCGCTCCGTCCCACACCCGCGGGTAGGCGGAGCCAGAGCATAGTCTCATGCACAGGGCGACTACGAAAGATTACGGATGCCGGGCCACAGCAGTGATTGTGGAAAATATACTTCAACGGATTCAGGTGAATATTTACATACGCACGCCGCTTGATGACGTGTTAAGCCGGCAGCAGATCAACTGGAAAGCAGATGAACGTTCGGCAATAAGGAGGTGCATTATCTCCACACAGACAGGCATTTTGGCCTGTGAAAGGACAGATAGCCACCAGAAAGTGGCAAGTTACACATTATTGGCCTATTGAAGGGGCAAACAACATTATCACAGTCTGGTGGAAGCCGAAAGAAAAACAACAAATAAATACATATTAATATAAAAGTAACACAAAAAGATCACATCAGACCAAGCAGTGGGTGTGCAGAGACATCTGCTTCAGGTATTTGGCACACAGAACACACGTTAAGATGTCAGAGTTCGAGTGGAGCAAGGAGGAGCAGCCTCTAGACCTTGCTGCTAACTTCAAGGAGGTGCTGGGAAATATGCTGGTCGATGCAGTGGCACAGGGGGGTGAGACCTTTGCAGGAGAGGATGGAGACCCTTGAAGCAATGTTTACGAAGTCCAAAGAGAGCACCAAAGAGACTGAACGCATGTCCACAGGCCCCTTGGAATCAGGGTCAACAGGGAGTAACCAGGCCTGAAAGAGAAAATCCTCTTGCGACCCCCAGAGCCCATCAGACGGGGTGAGAGAAAAGACCCCAGAGGTAGCCGACGCATTTGCTAAGCTTAAAAAAGCTTACTTGCAACGACAGGTGGTGCCATACCTCATGAACCCCACTGCAGGGGAAGATAACGCAGGAGAAGAAAACCCAGGCTCAGAAGAGGAGCCAGCAGAGAAAGACCTGTCATCGCCAGACGGCGAGGAGGTAGCAGAGGAGGAATGTACGAAACTCAGTGGGGGAAAGAGAGCCCGCAAGGAGAAACATCTTGAGGAAGATCAAGAGGATATGGTTGACACGGACAGTATACAGAACCCGAGATCCTCAGACTGGCAACCATCCCCTAGAGTGGCGCATTACATGACAATGAGATTGCGGAAGGCCCTCGACAAAGAAGTGAGGCAATGCCTGCACGTGGAATGCCCACGCCCAGACCTCCCAGGGAAAATGACAGAAACCCCCGAGTTAGATCCTAAAATGCTGATATTCGTATCCAAGACCAGTAAAGACCCTGCAAGGGAATTGACAGGTTGTGGAGGAGTTGTCAAGAGAAAGTCTTGTATTTAGTGGGACCTCTCGGGAAGATAATGCATCTGAAGGGGAAGAAGTGGAGCCTTGTGCGCTAGCGAGTTGGGCACAAAGGGAAGTCTGCCTTCTAGGCAACGCCAATTGCGCCATCGCCTCGGAGAGAAGGAGAGGACTGCTGCTCAAGATCGACCCAAAATTGAGCGTCCTTACATCATATGAAGCCAGAGAAGCAGCACAGGGCCTCGTCTTTGGAGAGACTTTTGGAAAAGAAATTAGCCGATTGGTCGGCACCTACACTTCCCTAGAAAAAAAGCACAGGCCTCCATACGGAAGATATTTCCAAACAGAGTTTTTGCCGGGACCGCCCGCTTCAGGGGTCATGCGGCCAGTCGAAAAAAGGGAGGAAGAAGACCTCCAATCCCAGGGCTCAGTACTGGGAAAACAAACAGCAAGTTACTTTCTTCCTGGCCAGAGGACATTTCCCTAGAGGACGCAGAGGCAGAGGAACCAAGCGTGGGCAAGTTTTTACACCAGTTGAGAGTGACAGATTACCCTCCTGTAGGGGGTAGGATGCATATGTTTTGGGAAAAATGACACACGCTTTCCAGTGATGCTTGGATATTGCAAACCGTCAAAGGTCTGCCACTAGAGTTCATCGAACTGCCAGCGCAGCTAGGCTGGCCACACCAGTAGCGATAAGCACGTGCGGAGCAAGCATGCCTAGATAGCGATTGTCCAAGTTAGCTCAGAAAAACGCCATAGAGAAGTGAGCAGCGCCTCCCAGATTTGTGAGCAATATGTTTCTAGTGCACAGAAAAGAGAAGATCCGGCCAGTTATAAATCTGAGGGAGTTGAATAGGTGTATCATTTACCGTCATTTCAATATGGAAGGTATTCACCAGCTCAGAGATTCCCTGAGAGAGGGAGACTGGTTGACAAGATTGGACTTGAAGGACGCCTACCTGATGGTCCCAGTGCAGGAGAATTACAGGACATTTCTAGCTTTTCGCTGGAACGGACAGCTTTGGCAATTCAAGACGATGCCCTTTGGGCTTGCGTCAGCGCCCTGGGCTTTCACCAAATTGATGAAGCCAGTAACGGCAGCGATTTGAGAGAAAGGTATCAGATTGATCACATACCTAGACAATCTGTCACTCCTAGTGGAGGACAGAGACGCAATAGTATACCAGAAGAGTTGGGTGCAGAAGCTTCTGTTGTCGTTGGATATTCTAGTGAACATGGAGAAGTCATATTTCCTAGGATATTTCCTGGACACCAGGAAAGCTACATTAGAGCTGCCAGCCCGAAAAATAAGAGATATCAAAAGGGAGATCGGAGTCTGCTTAAGCAAGCACTGGATTTCGCTCAGGGTTCTAGCAAGGATCATGGGGTTATTAGCAGCCTCCATCCAGGCCATATTTCCAGGACATTTGCACTATCGCGCGCTGCAGAGCCTAAAGATAAAACACTTGCAGCAAGGTTTGAAATATCATCAGCGAGTTACATTGGATCAAGAATCCATCACAGAGCTGTAATGGTGGTTAAAGAATATGGACGCTTAGAATGGGCGTGCCATCTTCATTGACCGAGCAGACCTGATAATAGAATCGGACGTCATCCACATAAACTGGGGAGCGCGATGCAGAAATTTGGAAACAGGGGGGAAATGGAGCAAAGAGGAGCTTTGTTTGCACATAAACTGCCTAGAACTTCTGCAGGATCATTTGTGATAAACGCATTCATGAGAGGGAAGGTGAAGTTGTGCGCCCTACTGAATATGGACAATATCTCGGCAGTATGTTACATAAATCACCTAGGAGGAACGAAGTCCAAATTGCTAGCGGAACAAGCGAAGGACTTTTGGCATTTCTGCCTCCAGTCAGGAACGTCAGTGACAGCGTACCTGCCTGGAGCACTGAATGTAGTAGCCGACTGGAACTCACGATACCAAATGGACTCCAGCAACTGGAGATTGGATCCAGCAGTATTTCAGATTCTGAATACGAGATGGAGTTCATTTCACATAGACCTCTTTGCATGCCAGCTCAATTCCCAGACAAGCGAATACTTCAACTGGAGGGTAGACCCAGAGGCTCAAGGGATGAAATAAATGAATGAAAGGTCAGGCGGCTCGCACTACGCATTTCCTCCATTCGTGATGCTGAGCAGAGTTCTAGCGAAGTGTCGGAGGGATAGAGCAAAGTTGATTTTAGTAGCACCTCTGTGGAAGTCACAAGAGTGGTCCCCGAAGCTGATGGAGTGAGTAACAGTTCGACCGAGGGTGCTCCCTGAGGGAGACCGACTGCTCATGGACCCAGCTGGGTAGTGTCATCCTCTGAGAGTGAGAGGGATGCTCCCGCTCATCATGTGCAGGATATCAGGAGATGCTGGCCGATGCCAGGCATTTTGGTCCAGGCTGCAGAGCTTATCGCAGAATCCTGGGCTCCATCCACTAGGAGGAGCTGCGACGAGGTTTGGGCCAAGTGGAAAAACAGGTGTAGAGGGAGAAGTCATCATCCCATTTCAGCCCCTGTAGTGGCTATATTAAATATTTTAGCACAATTGTTGCAAGACGGGAGAGCATTTCGTACCATAGGTGTGTACAGATCTGTGATTTCTGCAGACACCTGCCGATTCAAGTGGTCCCAGCGGAAAAATATCCAGCAGTAGTGAAGCTCATCAGGGGAGTGAGGTATAAGTTATAAGGTACCCCCAGAGACAAGGTATAATTCAGTATGGGATGTGATAGTAGTACTGCATTTATTAGAGAGCTGGCCAACAGATACATATCTGTCTCTGAAACAGCTGTCAGGTAAGCTGCTGTTATGCCTAATATCATGTAAGCGTGTGTCAAATGTCAAGGTACTGGAAATTAACAGAAGGTCTTTTGGCCCGGAAGGGCTGACATTTTCAATAGTCAAGAGGACTAAGACAGGGACAACTAAAGTGCATTATCCATATTTAAAAGGTAATACTAAATGATGTGTAGCGACATGCATTAAAGAGTATGAAAGTAGGACAGCAGAGTGCAGGCCAGCTGGTACTACTCAATTGCTAATAGCGTGTAGAAAACCTTTTCATGCGGTTACAACTGACACTATTGTAAGGTGGGTCAAAGAGATAATGCAAGCAGCAGGTATTGATTTGGGAATGTATGGGGCACATTTGGTAAGAGGAGCAATGGCTTCCAGACCCTTTATATCAGGAGTATCATTACGTGATACTATCTTAGCAGCTGATTGGGGTAGTAATCATCAGGCCCAGCTTCAGGAATTTTCATCTCGGTGGGATAGGGTTGTGATCATGGGGGCCCACATTCCATTGGGTGTGGGTCTAGGAGTACTCTAAACAAAGTGCTGACGTTGATCCGGATTTCCCAAAACTGTGATCCAGCAAAAAATACATTTGCACCCCTCTATAAAAAAATAGTACATAGCAAAAGAGAAGCAACAAAATGAGTGTTGCATCATCAACCTACCCATCTTCTCTTCCCATCTGCTCTCCCCTTTCTGTTATATCTGATCCTCCTTCACCTTCACCGTCCAGTCACCTTCCTTCAGCTGCTCTAACCACCGTTCCCATTTACCTCCCTTTAC
Organism: Ambystoma mexicanum; assembly: GCF_040938575.1. NCBI lineage: Eukaryota > Metazoa > Chordata > Amphibia > Caudata > Ambystomatidae > Ambystoma > Ambystoma mexicanum. Next base: position 1,155,514,683 of record NC_090924.1, on the reverse strand, counting down.
ACCTATTCACGCCAGCACCAAGCATGCCTTTCCTGTACTGGCTTGGGAGAATTGAGGGCGATGCCTTCTCCTCCTCCTCCTCTTCCTCCTCCTTCTCCTCCCTCTCCTCCTCCTCCTCCTCCTCCTCTGAGACGGCTGAGCAGTGAGACCTCCAGTCTCTGTACTATCTCAGATGGTGACCACCCAACAATACCTTCGTGAGCACTGTGGCTACTTCCAGCAGGCCCCGGAGGAGAAGCTTGTGCTCCCTCCATCTTGTTGTGAAAGATAGACCCCCCCACAATACAGGTAGTCTTGTTGATGTTAACCATATTTCAAGCACAACAACGTATCCTCCAATAACATACACATGTATACAATCCTCCCTTCACCCATCCATTCCACAATCTCCCCCTCCCACCATTCCAAACGTACCCCTACAGTAGTCCCATTCTGAATGTCTCCCATCAATGGTTCATGTCCAAAATTATATTTTAAACACAAAATGGTATTTTTTGTTGCATTTTTGCAGCACATTTTCATTGAGTTGAGAGTGCAAGGGAGTGCTAGGGCTGTAAGGGCTGCATCAGGAGGCCGACAGTGCTGGTTGAGGGGTTTGTGGCCTCCTGTATCGCTCCTGGTTTGGTGTGCACCTGTACATCATTGTCTAGTACACACAGTTTACATACTGGGTATAATATGCAATTGTCCATGATGACTCTTTGTTTGATGTGTTTACTTTGATTTGCTATTGAATGACACAATTGTGATCAATAAGTGTGCCCGGGATATTTTCAAAGTTAGATGTGTGGGTGTCTTAATCCCTGTGCTGCCCATCTATTAAACCATGAGGGAGGCTTTTTTGAATAGATTATAATGTGAACTGAATCACTTCTAGGTGCCCTTAATTTTAACAGGTAAGGCATAGTGAAGTTAAAAAATATGCCAGGATCACACACTTTGGTCAAGTGGTAAAGCCAAAATTTTAGCCTAGCCTGAAATTTTGATACTGGACCACACATTTTATGAGCTCAAGTTGATACAAATATGTGTTGAAGTTTGGCTTTGAATACTTAAATAATACTAAATTGTATACAGAGTACTTTAAAAATGCACAAGTCACATGATAAACCAACCTGACAATGTAACCATATTTGCAGAAACATATTGATGAAAAGATAAAGCGGGGCATTTTGTTTTGAATCCTAAATTGCACAGATCAGAATTCTCCTATGTGCACTTTTTTGCAAAAGGGCGCAGTCATTCATTTTTTTAAATTTTACTTGTCTTTATCAAATTATTTGATTTAACAAGGTGATGAACATCACAGTGTTTCACCTACAGGTCAACATTTTTACGCAAAAGAAATTTTGGAGTCAAAGGGCCTCATTACGACTCAGGCGGTAAGGGGTTTACGGCGGCGTAAACAGCGCCGACCCTTACCGCCTGATTCCGAGGTCCCTTAGCGCCATGGAGGTTTTAACACCTGCTTTTAGCAGGTGTTAAAATCCATGGTGCTAAGGGACCTTGATGTTAATTACGCCACCGTAATTTACGGTGGCGTAATTAACGCCTTCCCCACTCCCATTATGCCCTATGGGGCAAAAATGGGAATGGGGAAGGGTAAATGGGGATTGGGGACTTACCGCCCCGCCAACCTCGGAATGGGGCGGTAAGTCCGCCAACCACCATGGCGTAAACGTAGTTTACGCCATGGTGGTAAAGGTACGACCCAGGCGGTAACTTACCGCCTGGGTCGTAATGAGGCCCAAAGTTCTTAAATTGGTTCATCCTGACATTTTTGCGATTTCCAACAATGCACGTTGTAGAATTTTCACAGTTGCTATTGCCCACAAAGTTTTCGCGCTGCACATCAGATGCGCCCACCATGTTTCCTCTTCATGTAGGCTATAAAATGATGTTACTGGCATCAAATATGCTCGTCTGATCAGTTGCATCACAGGACATACCATCAATAGATGTCTCACCGACTCAATCTGTGTAGTATCCTTACATAGTCTGCAGCGGTTTGTTGACGCCAGGCCTTGGACATACAAGATTTCATTGGTGGGAATAAGATTTAACCTGGCTCTCAGAAAGGTTTATCTTAAGGATTTGTCTGGGAATATTCTAATGACTTGTAGAATTTGGTTTAAATTTCTTTGTGTTCTTTGGAAGATGATTTATCAATTTATTTTTATCTACAAGTTCTAGGGTCCTGATCCATTCCAAGTCCTTCATTTTCTTTTTGACTCTTACTGGGTTTTGGATCAGTTCTTCCTCAGTGCACACGATGGCCTCCAGCTGTGTTTTTTTTTTCATTCGCCCACTTGTTAAGCATTTTGCAACCTCCACGTTTTACTTTGTTGTTTATCAGTTGGTACAGATGGATACTGTCTGGAAGAATCATTTTTCAAAAAAATTACATGCCATAAGAGTCAACTATGGCTTTCAGCGACAGCAAACCCAGTTCTCTTCTTATCGCTGGAGTAGATTTAGGAAAGTTCATGACTGACCTCCAGAAACAACCTTCCAGTTTTTGCCATAATTCTGTCGGGATCAATGGCATTTCACCCACTCCACAGACTAAGGAGGGCACAACCTTTGTTTTGTAGAACCGTATGAAAGGGACGAGAGAAAATCTTCCCAATATTTTGTCCATCACTCGGGCTTGTGTAGTGAGCTTTCTGTTTTTTATCCCATAAGTAGGTTTGCATTCTTGATTCGGCTCTGGAGGTGTCTATCATTACTCCGAGGTGTTTAAATTCTTGTACTTTTTCGATTTGTGTTCCCTCCAGGTTCCAATGTAAGGTTCCTGTTCTTTTTGCTGATTTCTCAAAGATCATTATCTTTGTTTTCTCTTTATTGATCTTGAGGTTATTCAGGGCGATGTATTCAGACAATTTGTTCAATTGTCTTTGGAGACCGATTGGGGTCTGGTCCAGAAAAGTGATGTCATCTGCATATAGCAGGCGTTGGACAGGGGACGTGCCGATCTTTGGGGGAAATTATCTGATGTCAATGCGGGAGTAAACAGTGCTGGATCCAGCTGGCAGCCTTGTTTTACGCCTCTTTGGGTGGCTATCTCTTCAGACAGAAGCCCTCTTCGGTTTAATCTGACTCTCATTGTGGTAGCAGTATGTAAAGCCTTGATAAGGTCTAGGATTTCATTTGGGCAATTGCAGGCCAGGAGCTTATCCCATAAGTTTCTTCTGCCGACCTGGTCAAATACCTGCGTGAGGTCGATAAAAGCTAGGAACACCCTAGAAGTCCCCTCCAAGATTTTACTTTTTACAATGCTCAAGAGCATGATATAGACCGAGGTTCCTGAGTTTTTTCTGAAACCAGCTTGAAAGGGGTCCACGCACGAGCATGTCAGCGCCCATGATTGGAATCTCATTAGTAAAAGTGATCCATAGACTTTGTCTATAGTATCAAGTAGAGCTATCGGACAATAATTTCTAGGGTCGTCTCTATTCCCCTTCTTGTAAATCGGAACCACCACCGCAGAGGTCCATGATATAGGCATGACCTCTGAGGCACTGCAATCTTTGAGAACCAGACGGATACCAGACAGATAGTTTTTTAGATTGATGTTTGTGATCTCGTCAGGACCTGGGACTCTGGATGCTTTCAGTTTTTGGATAGTAGCTCTGTTTTATTTATCCGACAGGTCTACCTAGGTTGTTGTGGATGATGCTATTGGAGGGGTGAGTTCTTGATGTGGCGCCTGGAAAAGAGTTGAAAAGTGTGAGTACCGCGTTGCTTTGCTCACGGTATTTACCAGGTCTGGTTCTGTATGCACACCCGAAGATTTAATTAGTGCCCAGAATTCACCAGACATTTTCTTTAACATCTCTTCTGAACCTTGTTGATATAATCTGGCCCGATGGTTTTTAACCCATCATTTGTATTCCTTTGTTTCAATCAGAACCTGGATATGTAGAGAGTTTGATTTTGAGGTTATCGCTTTTCTCTTTAGCTGTCTCAAATGGCGGCGTTTCTCAGCCAGAGAGATGTCAAATGTATGGAGTTTTGCTTGAGCGGAGCGATTTTGCTTAGAATATGTCATTTTGTAGGGTATTAAGAGCAGTCGATAGCCTATTTCCGCTAGTGTTGCCCCAGGTCTGGTTGTGACTAATTGGCTGCTATAATTTAGCTTTAATTCCTCTACTTTTTTTACTGTGAGTCTCAAGCTATTTCCTTGGTTGTTACATTCCATATTTGCCACTGTTGTCAGTTTCGTATACATGGAGGAAGTCCAGGCTATTTCTAGGAGGTTGTGATCGCTTGATTTAGTTTGTAGAGCCTCAAAAGAACTAATCGATTGCAGCATGGGCACTGACACAAAGATGTAGTCAATGGTTGCTGTAGGCTTTACCCTCTTCCACGTTGGAATGTGGTTGGGGTTTAAGAAGACTAAGTCGATATCATGGAAGTTGCAGGAATCTTTTAGGTTTACCCACTGGCTCCCACACACCTTTGTGGCAGTTGTAGATGTTTGTTCAGAGAAGTTTTGTCTTTTCCTGGTGCATGTGTCATTTAGGTCTCCTCAGATTATAATATGCCTTACTTTTTCTACGTAAGCTTTGTCTATTTCCTTTTCTATAAGCGACAGAAACTTTTTGTCAGATGTTGCCTGTGGGTTCCAGTAGATAGTTATGAAAACTATTGGCATACTCAGTTTTTTTCCAGTAGCCAGGTCATAATGGTCACAGTTTACCAGGACCAAGAGATGTGATATGGAAGCCGGGTTTTTTAGGGGGATTTCCATTCACTACAAGAAACAGCCAGGTTTCTTGTAGTGAATGGATGTCAAAATTTCCCATGTCAAGGCCTCCCGTTTGAGTGAGATGTGAGTGGCCACGAGTGTTCCACGAGCCCAACTTCAAAGTACCTGAAGTCAGTTTAGCAGACAACCAGAAGGGGTGGGGCTAGTCACTGCCCTTAAGTCGGCGAGTTACTATTGCTTTTTGTGGGCCCAAATGGTTTTGGAAGCCAGGCCCAAAGCTGTTTCACAGGAGCCAGTAGAGATTGATTAGTAGTCGTTGTCTCCATCTTGTTTGAAACCATTTGTGAGGAGGTTATGTCTGGGCCTCTTAGGTGTCTTCTCTGGTTAGGCAAAGCCATTGTTTTAAAGACCGGTCTATCCACGTATTTGTCCATGTGTTTTTCGGCACTCTTTGGATGAGGCTGGACCTTTTCTTTCTGGAGGTCAGGGCCCGGTTGTGGAGACCCATATATTTTCCTAGATGTCAGGGTAATTTGGTTTTTGGATCTTTTTTTCACCATACTGGCCACCGTTTTAAGAGTCATTTGTTCAGACCAGATGCACTTGCAGGTTTATCAATTTGCTTATTAACGCTATATAATGCGCCTGTTCTTGATGTGTAGTGACGTTGGAGGATCTGAGAGCGTCCAAACCTCACCTGTTTCAGGGTTTCACCATCTTTTTATCTCAGTTCTGTTAGAAGGTCCCCCGTTTTAGGAATTCTTCCATCGCTTCTTTTGGGACCAAATTCAGCACAGAGGCTCTTATATGAAGATACGTTTTTGCCTTATGGTCCCTATGGTAAGGTTCCACTAAGGTAAAGTCGTCCGGTCTCACCCATCTGAGCTCTGGGATTTTTTTGAAAATCTTGAGGATAGTTCCTCTGTTCAGGATTAAGTCTTCATAGTTGTCTGTTTTTTGCTCCAATTTAAAGATTTTTGTGGAAGGAAGGTTCTTCTGGAGGGAGCTACAGCTGAGTTCTTCCGATCTTTTGAATGAGAGCGTGGGCAACATGGAGTCTGTGGAGCTTTTGAGCCATCTTCAGTAGACGTTTGAGGGTTTTTTGTTGAGTGTGTTGTGAACGGGACTTGACATTCGTGCTTGTTCTCAGAAATGTTATTGCTTTCTTGATGGTGCCTCGAAGGGGAGATCTGACTGGATGGTGCTTTTGATCCGACCGTGTTCGATGATTTCTCGAGCTCGATGGCCGGGGAGATGGAGGGAACCAATCTACACTAGATCTCCGACTGTTCATTCTTTCTTGATTTAACATGGTCAGTAGCAAGTTCATGCAACTTGCTCAAAGAGTTGGTAGGTTGCAATTGATGTTTTTCCTGTGATAGATGCAGTGGTTTGGTTTCTTTAGATTCTTTATTCACAGACTCCTCCGTTGGAGATTCCCCTTCTGTGTAGAGATGCTGACTGAGGTTCATCAAGTTTGTATTTGCTAGAAAGTCCTCGATAGTGGTTCAAGATTTAACCGTGGCCTGCTTTGAATGAGTTGGCAGCCTTGATTTAAAGAAGCACCCAATCAGTTTATTTCTGGGTGCCTCTGTTTCTGACAATTGGATGGTCACCTGATGACTTTCAATGGGCACTTTCACCAATTTTTTATTTCGTCGGTCGGACATAGAGTGATTTTGTTTTAGATGAGTGGGCCACTGATAGTTTTTCCACTATCATACAGGACAAATCCGCAGTTTCAGGTGTTTGCCGGACTTCTGGAATATCTTGTTGAGTTTTTTTCCGCATTGAGGTTCCATGTTTTGACCTATGCAGGGATTCTGCAAGGCAAATATTTTTTCAAGCGGTAATCCTGAGACCGTTTGGGTCGATGCATCATTTCTGGTCGCTGAATTGTTGAGATATGCTAGATTTGAGGATTCAAGGTTTGATTTTTGTGCTTTTATTTGTGTGTTGATGTTTTGCTTCATAGCTGTTATATAGCCTTCCACAAAGATTAGCTTTGTGTGCATCATTGCGGTTACGGTGGTATGGTCTTTGAGGGTGTCGTTTATAGCCTCATATGATTTCCCAAACGGTGCCAAAGCAATGGTGACTGCAGACATAATAGTCTGCAGATCTGGTTTCTTTGAAGGTGTTTCTTTTGCAACAGTAGCTGGAAGTTCACTGTGTCTGCAGCCTCTCAATGGAGGACTTAAAAATGGGTTCTGCGCCGTTGGTCTCCTTAGTGGGCTGTTATTTAATTCTTTTGGATTAGCTTGAGATTGAAGTAGTCTTTTGGGTTCTGAGTCTTTGTCTCTGGTTTGGTGAAAAAGATCTTGCTCTTTTTCATGAAGCATCTGTAAAGACCTTAAGTCAGCAGAGGTGACGCACCCTGCAGTGGTGCTTGGATTTACCAAGTTCTGAGAATTTGGGGCCTCCTCCATCAGGATGGGTTTTCGAGGAGGTAAAAGTTTTGTAGTAGATGTGCAAGACGATGGACTTTGGTCCCGGTGAAGAGCCCGAATGTTGTCGACTGCGTTAACCAGATCGTTTCTGCTTGTAGGAGAGGGCAAAAACGTCCTGTTTTCCTCGTTCAGATTAGGAGGTAGTTGAAATGGTGGCGTGACTGCCCTGCTGAAAGATGGAGTCTGAAGCTCCTGCTGGCACAAATTTGCCGATAGGTTATATCTGGAATTCCGTCCCAGTCTGCCCATTTTTAGAAAAGGTAGCGTTTCTTGCACTGTTTCCAGTAGTTCTGCATCTGATTATTCCTCAAGACTGTCATGTTTTAGCTTGCCCTGTCTTTTAAAGAAGTCTTTTAAGATGTTAGAGAAGGCTGTTATGGAGAGAGGTTTCTTGAATGGGGCACTGTGGTTACTTTTGTTTTTGTAGCCATATGGTCTCTTACAGTGTTTTCCACCTACCGTGCAAAATTTTATTGGTTCAGTGTCTGAAGATGATGATTCCTTTGAGGTTTTTTGGCTTTGAGACACTTTTAGCAAATTAATACTTTTGCTATTTTTTTGTTTCGTTTTTGTTGCTGGAACAATAGTTTTTACAGCTTTAAGTTGTCTCTTCTCCCTGGAATCGTTTGTGGGCAGTTGCAACTTAGCAAGCCTCGTTATGTTGACCCCTTGGGGGGATTGTTCTTTGTCGCTTGCTGTGTCAAGTGAGTTCACAGAGCCACCCCCATCAGAGAGGCTCTGATCACTAATATTGCTATTTTTGCCGTTTTTAGCATGCACCATCACTTCCACGGAGATCACGGCTGTCTCCCTGCTCTGGTTCCGGGGCGGGTTGTCAGCCGCACACCCTGGGCTGCGAGATGCGTGCTCTGCCGGCACCTCTTCACAGGGGGGTACAGCGCCTGATTCAGCAGGGTGGCCTCCCAAAGGAGGCATCGTGGTTAGAGTCTGGGTCCTCTCTTTGGAGCAAACCTGACCAAACACAGCAAATTCACTGGCTCTCCCAACTCAGAGGAGGGGATCCTCGCCATCCGACCTTCGCCATAGGGCACTGGATCTCTGCACTCAGGTAAGGAGGAAGAGGGTAAGGGCACTGGGTTTGGTACAGGTGCCGGTGCTAGAGCCACGTGTGCTGGAGCTGGAGCTAAACCCCCAAGGGCTCTTTTATCACTCTGATTTTCCCCCGCTGGAGTGGATTGGGGGCCCGGAATAGTGGTATTTGGTACTGAAAGTTCTGTGTCCAACGGAGTATTACTCAAAGTTTTAAAAAAAACAGAAGTACCTGGTATTAGTGTGCCTAACGCTGCTTCAAGACAGCGTTGTGGGTGGGAACTGTCCGGAATCGATGCAGGAGCTGATACAAGGTGATCTCTACCAGCTGGTTGAGGAAAGGTTGCTTCCCGACGAGGCCGGGTGCTGCATAGATACATTCTTTTGTCTTCTTCAGCTGGTGTTCCTGTCAGCAAGCCACTCGGGACATGCTTGAAAACCTCAGACTCCATTTTAGCCCTCAGACCTGCCAGGCCTGCCGAGGACTACAGAAGACTGCGTTCACCTCACTGTTCGGCTCCGCGGCTGGGGTGAGTATTTGTGGGTCCTCCCACAAACAGCAAAAACAGGAAACAGACTGTACCAGCCAGACAAATCCACACTGAAGGCGCACAGCAGAAAATTCCTCGTCGCCACAGCCGTAGCCCAAGGTCGGGATCATTCATTAATTTTAATTGTTTCCACCAAGTACTGGAAAAATAAAGAGCAAAACACAGGCGAAAATCTTCTTTGTCTTTACTTTACCACTACGTGTCTGGAAAAGTGTAAATCACTTCCACAATTAACGATTGTGGGAGCCATCCACAATGGATTCCGTTTTTTCCAGGTGTAAAAGTCAGATAGGTCCCATAGGAATCTATTAGTTTTCTAGCAATGGAAAAATACATGCTGGTGGAATGCCAATCAGATTTGGCAGGGGCACCCTATTTAGTCCGATATGCTCTCCACCTTCACCTGTCAAATCATACAAAATCCAGCAGCTCATAAAAAGTGGATCTACGTGCATTTAGCGCCACTTATTTCACTCCGCTTGACCTGGAAAATGATCCCCTATGACTGTAGCTTTATTTTGCCCATACTGAATATAAACCTACAAGCTCCAGCATAGCAATTAATGAGTACTTACAAAAATCTCATACAGACACAAAGTGAAATTAAATGCATTTGTATTGATATTGATATTTTATTTGTATCACGCTCATACCCAAGTGTTTCAGAGTGTGACAAGGCAAGGGAGGAGAACAAGGTAGCACAAAAACAATCTCACTAGGCCCAGTGACATTGAGAACGCGCAAGTGCATGACAAGGTTATTGTTTCACAGAGCATGTTCTATACCCCCTTACTTACTAATCACCCACCAATCACTCTTAAATAGCTTCTTAAAACCCAATATGTATATTTTTTGTTATAAGTGCCACAGCAATGGTCACTGCCTTTTTACCTTTTCTCATCCCTAATCACTTCCGGTTATAAATAATCTGCATTTGAGACACGTTAAAAAGATAAGATCTCACTGGTAGGGTGTGATTAGCCCTGCTGTTTGTATTTGAGGGGAGAGTGTAGAGCAGGGGGGGCATTGGCATTTGTCCCTTGTCCAAATGTTAAATCCACCTCTGATTGCACTCTTTAGAAAATATTTGAATACAGCTTTTTAGTTATAAAAGATGTACCCATTTTATACGTTGCCCGCAACATTAGAGAAAACGCTCTTCTTTTTTGTTATTTTATGGGTGTTCATGTTTCATTTCCAGCACTGCCTCAACACCCAGCACCCATGATTTACATCCTACTTTTCAAACAAATCCCACAACACACATGACATATTCTGTTTGCATGCAAACTCGGTAAAGTTACTCAAACAGAATGAGGCTATCAAGTCAGTACTTATCAGTTTGAATCATGAAACATTCTGTCAGAGTAGACTAGACTTCTAAACAAAGATACATTCTATTTAGGTCAGAGCCCCACTTGTAAGTATACATAAGATCTGAAACTGGTCAATACTTGCCAAACTAGCCTTATCATTTTCAGGTAGGCCCTTGTTGGACCAGAACAGTGAGTTGCAGCTTGATTCCCTAGGCTTAGCAAGCAAGACACACACATCTGGGCATATACACATTCACTTAGGGAGAATAACGGAAGCCAACATGCATTGGCAAAGCTAACAGCTTGGACTTTTCACTAGGCATGGATAGGCATTTGCCAGGCACTGCCATAAGGGTACCACCTGGCCATTAGATGGGCACAGCTGGAAAATGATGCACGTAACTGGGCATATGATGACATTGCCTGGCAAATGTCTGCTAATACCTATACGCAAGCCAAAACTGCTGGCTTTGTGATTGTTTGTTTAAGACAGGACTGCAGTGCAAGTCACACAGGCATTGACACATATATTGCTTATATAATCAACTGAGTGAAGACACACATTAAGTGAATTGTACTACACCAAGAGCTCATTTACAGAGGCAATTAAGTAATTAAACACTCAAAAGAATGCTAGATATAACACTGGCATCCCCTATACAGCAACGCGGTTGGTGTTACTTTGTGATAGAGCTTGCGCAAAGAGTTCTAGAAAGGTTAGGTTTTGGTGGTGAGGCATTGACATAGCCATGGCTAGTCGTTAGGTGGGTAAATGACCAGACACACCCATAGGATGTGTGTTTCTCCTCACATTTTATTGCCTTCATATCTGTGTTCCACAACATGCATTCTGGTTGTACCTACTAGGTAAAAAGTCTCTGAATCAATTAGAACCACCGGCATTGCTCTCGCCAGCTTTCCATACCATTGTTTGCATATCAGTCTTGGCCCTGTCACTAATGTCAGAAGCCCTTCCCAAACTGCTAGACCACAGGGCCTAATAATTCATATGTTTGCTTTTGAACGGCCTAGCAATCAGGGGTGGACTGGCATATAGGGAACTCTGGAGATTTCCCGGCGGACCTCTGGACCCTGGGCCTCTTTTGCGTGGTATTTCCAAATGTTCTCATAGGAAAAGCATTGGGTTTGCTGAAAATGTATCATATGGGGCCACTAAGACAATTAATTCCAGGGCCCCTTTTGGTCTCCAGTAATTATTTCCAGGGCCTCTTTTAGTTCCCAGTCCAACCCTGCTAGCAATTGAGAATGAACTGCACCTTTTGGTGGAAGCACCAAAAGTAATTTGCTAATAGCTTGGCCCCTTATCTAATCGCAGACATACTACAGAATTATGGCATGGAATGTTGCGCAATGGTAGTAGTCATGTTTAGTTCAAAGCCTTGCATTTATCACTTTTTGAATTTACTACACTCTCCCCTCCAGAATTACATTCTTGTTACTACCAACCTTATCTTTTCACATATAGTCAAGTAGTTAATGCAGCAGAATATATATTTTTAATGTAATTTGTAAGGATCCCCAGTCAGTTGACGCACCTTCTGCAGAAATCTTTGTTCAAGCAACTTTACCTGTCATTTATTGTTTGATATAGTTAGCCATTTTATTAAGCATGATGTGACAAACCATTATATTCACACAAAAAATAAACATACTTTAAATTACAGAAACCAGAATTGTGATTTTAGATTTGATAAAATAGTTGTAGGCTGCCAACTTTAATAAGTGCTACCTTACTGGGAGGTGTGAATGGTCCTCCATCTCCCTGGTCATTTGTACTTTTATGGCTGTGGGTCATAGATCATTGTCTAGGGCAAGAAAACAAATCCTGGCCTGGCCTCCTGCAATTCAGCCTCTCAGAATGATGTCTCTGAGGTTGCTGCAGAATGTTTACAGTGACATCCACCCCCACTCCCTCGGTTACCAGTGGTGTATAACACCACTGACATGGCCTCCTTTCTAGGGGGGAGCAGAGGCCAGCTCTGGGGTGGCCTAGCCCCCTGACCACCCTGCTGGAGTCGGGCCTGGTGATCGTACATTTAAGGAGTTCTATTTCAAACCAACTGAGAGTTTAGTCGTTACAGTGTTGGGAAAGCTTTGAACAAGCATAATGCTCGCCTCCAGTCTTGTCATAGAATGAAGATTACCCCTGCCAGCTGCGCAGGGAGTACTAATTCTATTAAAGACTAGGAGGCAAGCATTAAATTCCCACCCATTCATGTATTGTTTATAATGTGATATCGATGGATTACAACAGTACATGGACGCCACCCTAAATCTGTTAATTGATTATTCCTTAGGGGAAGAGCAGAAGAATAACTGACAGCAGGGAGCGACAGCAGCAGCACTGCAGTTGAGACAAGGGGGACAAGAGAGCAGCATTGCTCCAGGTGACAAGTTTGAAGTCTTCGCACAGTTGGCGGGACATGGTTTTAGAGTTCAAATTACAGTTCAGAGCACGTAAAAAAGAGGAGGAGCCCAGGGACAGGATATGTGTCAGACCTGGGCTGTGCAGGTGTGCAACTGGCAGGGCTTTGTCTGGACTACAGAGACTTTGGGAGTTGTAGTTTCAGGGAAAAAAAGTTGGTTATGGACACTTTTCAGAGTTTTATTGTGTGTTTTGTTGAAACTGCTGGAGAATAATAAATTGAAGTAGAAAAAAAATGCTCGCCTCCTACTCTTCAATAGAATGAATACTCCTCATTGTTAACTACTATTACGAGCTATGATCATGAAAAGGTTTACATGAAATGGAAAATGATTTATTTTGGCTGAACTGTGACTTTGGATGGAGTACCTCAAAGGTGTGGCAGCCCTTCGAAGGAGAAATTACCCTGAAGGAGTAGTATTTTGCCTTGTAAGCTTTAATGTTGTATCTCATTTATAATTGGATATTTTGTGAATGTTCCTTTTTTATGTTGGATTAATTTGTACATTTTGTTATCTGAAAAGTTATTTTGTTGAACTACATCGCATTAAAGACATACAAAAAATAGCCATTATGTTTCCCCCCCCCCATGAATTGTAGGTCGGAGCAACAGGCGAGGAGAGCCTGTAATGATGGCGAGGGAATATAACAGCTGTTATAGATCTATGCAGAAGGGATATCAAACGAAGAGGACATTCCAGCAATTGAGGATACAATGGCAGATTACGAAGAAGAGACACACGTGAAACCATGGAACACTGGGGCATAAGTACTATATCATCTATTACAGTCCCCCACAATAGAACTACCAGAGTGATTCAACTGTGACTAGACGAAGGTTCAAGAATTATTCTGCTGAAGGTTCAAAGTAGTACATTATAAAAGCACAGGAGTGCATTTAATGTGCGCACATCTAATACAATAGCAAATGCTGAGGGACTCGCCTGCTTGTCTATTTTAATCTTGGGAACGTTTTCAGAATCAAAGGTGGGCAAATTCTAGGAAGACGGAATGACTGAATTCATTTCACAGAGATAGTCTTACATAAATTACTGTCATGACATGTCAAGGGGGACGGAAGTCTTTGTCCCTATCTAGTTTCAAATTCCGGCACAATGAGCAAGTCAACATGTTTTGTTTTTTAAGTGCTGGAGCTTGAATAATCGCAATGCTTCTTTTTTTACTCTCTGAATACTAAAGAGCAATAACCTAGGAATGTAAAGAAAAGCTGTACCAAGGCGACATACATTAAAACAATCCACTCCCGCCCCCACCTGGGCAACACTCCAGCTCCAATCCTGATCAGCAAGGCAACCGACTGTTAACAAGAACATATAATAGTGCCTGAGTCATAGACCATTTTCCAATGGGATTGCACCATTATCAAGTTCTTCAGTGAATCAGGCCCATTAAAACAAGGCAAGCATGGAAACACTTCAGAAAATGATGGAACGGAATCTAGCCTCTTACAAGAACCTTGATATAGCATTTTTATGCAGTTAAAGCCGATTTATATATTTAAAAAACAAGATGTGTGAGTGCCAGGCGGGCTGAAATCAAAAGTCCCCTTTCTATTTTTATAAATAAAACCGAACACATACCAGGTAAATAATCTGAAAGTGTGTGCTGTGTTGTGTCAAAATGTAACAAATGCGAATGCCTAAATGCACAGTGTTCATGCCAGTTTGTGTTTTGCCTGTTGTTTTCAAATGCTGCATAGCGAATTCTCGCAGGTTGCCTAAGAACTGGCTGACTTCAACTATATTCTTTTCTTTCACACGATTTTCTGGGGCCTGGGACTGCTCTACCTCCAACTTTCTCTTCAAAAACATCTTACTTCTCGAGATCTCCACTCGTCCACCTCCAAATCTCTGAGGGTCAGACGCTTCTCTAAACAGAGAGTTGGGGGCAGATCAATCTCCTTGGCTGGGGCCTACCTCTGGAATAGCCTCTCTGCATCTCTCAAACTTTAGCAGAACCACCTCTGGTTTTGGAAGCAACTTAAGACCATCCTTTTCACTTCTGCTTTCTCTCTTCCTCTCCCCTGCTGATGCACCTGACTGCTCCGCGCACTGGTCACCTGGTCACCTCTTCACCCTTTGAACTCAGGCCCAGTCTCCTGATATGATATGGCATTTATATCGCCTATACACAAGTGTTTCAAGGTGCGATGAGGCAAGGGAGGGGGAACAGAGGGAAGACAGGCAGCGATATTGCTAGGCCAGGTGTCATGCAGGTCGCACAAGTGCATGGGAAGGGGAAAAGTGCGTGGGGGAAGCGGGAGGGGAAAGTGCAGTAGATGGGATAATAGAATAAATAAGATAAATATAAACTACGCTCAGGTGGTGGCAAGTGCAAGGTACGTGCAGACATAAGTGCTGGTAGGGGGACTGGAGGGATACAGAAAAACAGTCCCCAGTTGCGGGGGTTGCCAGAGGGGCAGTGCAGGTGTGCAACTGACAGGGCTTTGCACTGTCTTGGGGCTCCCCAGCACTTAAGGGTCTGTATCTGCAACTCTACAGTCCCTTCTCTCTGCACTTTTGTGCCACCTGCTGACTGCACTTGTCAGTTAACTGCACTTCCCCCTTCCCCTGCCCCCTGGCACTTCCCCCCTTCCCGCTTCCCCGCACTTTCATGATCTAAATGACACAAGGCCCAGTAAGATCGTTATTTTGTCCTCCCTTATTTCCCCCTCCTTGTCCTGTCGCGCCTAGAAACACTTGTGTACAGGTGCATTATAAATGCCACATCATATCATATAATATCACTCTGGGAATGTATTTAAGGGACACTGACCTTTGGTGTGCAGCAAGGGCAGACAGTAATAGGATACCATAGTATAAAGGCAAATAGATGAAGATACTCCTAATTTTTCAGCTCAAAGGATATGGAGAGAGGGAAAACAGGGAGCTACACACTGATACATGTTAGGATGGGAAGTTTGGGAGACATTTGGCAGGTTATTGGTTCAAGAGATGTTCTTTCAGGCAATGACTTATCTTCTCTTTTTAGTTATGGCTAGGGAAAACGTTAGCTCTACGAGCAGTGGTATTGCTAGGATTCTGTGTTATCAAGATAATCAATACACAGTGCCAGAATACTGCGAAGAAAGCCATAGGGATGAAAATAATGGTTGATGTCGAGCCAGGGTGGAAGCCCAGAGACCTGATTGATGAGGAAATAAGAGACTTTGTGAAAGCCAGAAAATTTGCGCCAGAAGGAACAAGGTTCACATACCCTAAGAAACGAAGAAGGTATGAAGGAAAATGGATCTACTGCAGCCCAAATGGACAATGTCAGCTAATGACATGGAACAAAGATGAACATGTGAAAACAGCAGAGAGTTTGAAGGGAGTGTTAAAAATATGGACTCCAAAGGCTCACACATTCACACCATCATGTACGAACCCTGAAGACGATGAACATGACACAGAAGAATGAAAAGAAATAAATGCAAATGAGGTTGCATAAGTGGTCGATGAACTGACCAGAGGGGGGAGTGTAGAGGAGGTCCCAGACATGGCCTGTACCCCTTCCCTTCATTTCTAGGTACCAGGAGCATACTCGCCAAGGTATGTGATGTAGGAAGAGCAAATTAACCTACAAAGAGCTGCAATGGGACTCTGCCCAGTATACATCAGAAGATCTATACCGGTTGAAGCACCCATAACCAGACAACCCTGGGCAGCACGGTACCCTATCAGACAGCCATACCAGCCGCTGATACGAAATGAGGAGTATCTATATACAGTCCACAAACAGACCCCAAAAGCCTTAATGGAAGGCCAGTGGAAATGACACAAGAGCCTGAACAGACTCGTGAATGAACAAAAGCGGCTATGGAAGACAAGCACGCCAGTGCGAGTAACTACGAAAATAAATGTAATGGACTCAGAGAAGATACAATGTTAAAACGTAAGGAAACGGTGCTACGATACTGCATACCAGTCTGCCTCATGAAGGTCAAGATAAGTGGGGGCCCCTGCAGGTGGCGAGGCTGAAACAGAATTAAATGCACTAAAAAGCTGGAAACTGAAGCAGATTCATGGTGAACTAACACGTGACCAGCCAGGCGCGAAGAAGTACCACTGCCTGATGTCATCCAGGACCCGAGGATGCCATAACTTTTCCCGATAAGAGACTACAATTTTTAGGCCATCCTTAGCCAACTAATTAACACATCGCCCTAAAACACTGATTGATGGAAGGGAGGCAGGGTGAAACTTGGGACACCAGGCACATGGGTGTCCATTCTGAATGCTGCTAATTAAAACGGGGATTTATGTCTAGGGGTGTAACCTGCCCAATCACAATGGACCAAGTTATATGGAGTCCTATAGATAGTAGAAACAATAAGACGTCGTAGTTGTAGTGATGTCTATCACGCATGATATAGAGGGATGGGCCTAGACACCCACCCGATAAGAGTTATCCAATCCGCATGCCCTATTATCATATACAGATATAACACCTATACTTACGTTACCTTTCCTAACCAATTATATTGCATGATGATTTTTTATAGAATTAGACGTCAGTGATGACGAGTTTTGCCTATAACAATGATTGTTCGACTGAAGGTCAGTGGAAATGACACAAGAGCCTGAACAGACTCGTGAATGAACAAAAGCGGCTATCGAAGACAAGCACGCCAGTGCGAGTAACTACGAAAATAAATGTAATGGACACAAAGAAGATACAATGTTTAAACGTAAGGAAACGGTGCTACGAGACAAGATGGAACCAACCAACCTGTTAAACGTGTGTAAATAGGCTTGAAACGCAAGATGCTAAGAAATCGATACTGCTTGCAATGCTTAGTAGAAGATAGAGCGGCAAGCGCCAACCATATATCTACCTCAATAAGGCACATTATACCAGTGCGACTCCATTTTGTAAAAGCAGAAATGTTCCCAGGCGGCCAGAGGCATGACAGGTCAAGTTTCGTAACCCAGCCAAAGGCAAGAGAAGGAGCGGAAGTGAAACTCAACAAGAGCGGCTCATGCCTAGGAAATCGAGGTCAACCAGAGAAAGGGAGGAGAGCATCAGCTAACAAGACTCAAACTTCAGAGCATACCAGTCTGCCTCATGAAGGTCAAGATAAGGGGTGGCCCTGCAGGTGGCGAGGCTGAAACAGAATTAAATGCACTAAAAAGCTGGAAACTGAAGCAGATTCATGGTGAACTAACACGTGACCAGCCAGGCGCGAAGAAGTACCTCTGCCTGATGTCATCCAGGACCTGATGATGCCATAACTTTTCCCGATAAGAGACTACAGTTTTGAGGCCATCCTTAGCCAACTAATTGTCACATCGCCCTAAAACACTGATTGATGGAAGGGAGGCAGGGTTAAAACTTGGGACACCAGGCACATGGGTGTCCATTCTGAATGCTGCTAATTAAAACCGGGATTTATGTCTAGGGGTGTAACCTGCCCAATCACAATGGACCAAGTTATCTGGAGTCCTATAGATAGTAGAACCAATAAGACGCTGTAGTTGTAGTGACGTCTATCACGCGTGATATAGAGGGATGGGCCTAGACACCCACCCGATAAGAGTTATCCAATCTGCATGCCCTATTATCCTATACAGATATAACACCTATACTTAAGTTACCTTTCCTAACCAATTATATTGCATGATGATTTTTTATGGAATTAGACGTCAGTGATGACGAGTTTTGCCTATAACAGTGACTGTTCGACTGAAGTTCGAGGAAGTCGGAGCGAGACAGGTGATTGCAATGCTGCTGATTTCCATTTTTTTCTCTGTTTGATGTATTTGTCATTAAAAGGACTTCCCTTTGACAACTTACTGGGTCCTCATTATTGAGTTGTGTTGGAGTAAGTGAATCCTGCACCCCCTGTCCTCACTTGGTGCAGCTATCTTGTCTTACAAGTTCTAGAGGGTGAGCGCTGACCTATGGGCCCATCAGTGAATTCCTCTCCTCCTCAACACTTGGTAGCTTGAGGATGGATTTGGCCATTAATTATTGATTATATAATACTAAGACACCTTTAGACCGATGGCACAAAGTAACTCTAGGCCTTCGGCAAGATCACAAGTCCTTTCACCATTCCTGCTGAGTAGACTGAGAAGCTCCCCGTGGACAATGATAGAGTAAAACTGCAGTGGGTCTGAAGGAACCCGCCTTTCCAAGCATAACCCTTCTCATTCCCACGTGCAGCTTATTGGACGAAAACCTTAAAAGCTGGAAGAGGAAGGAGCAGTGATCCCGAAGTTCCAGAGAGGAAAAGATGCGATCGGTGAGTGAAACAACAAACTCGTTACTTTGGCAAATGTCTTGTAGGCATTAGAGTAAGTAAGGGAAAGGTAACGGAGGGTGGTGGAGAAAAAATAAAGTAGTTAGAAGTAGAGAAGACTGTATATATAGAGGGGGTAATGACTCAAGCATAAGAAATAAAGAGGGGATACCGGGGGGACACCCGAGATAAAATGTAAGGATTACCAGGGGGGCACCGGAGATAAAAACGTAAGGATTAACAGCGAGGCACCTGAGATAAAAACGTAAGGATTACCAGGGGGGCACCTGAGATAAAAAGGATTACCAAGGGGGCACCTGAGATAAAAAGGTAAGGATTCGCCTTATTCCTGAGCTTTAAAACAGCGGTCAGAACAAACGTGAACTCAGAGCCCACAGAGGGGAGGACAATTAGGCTATGGTGACGATTAAAGACTGCATCAAAGGGGTTCGTTTACACCCCATGTCGGGGTATAGAATAGAAGGCAGGTATATGTGTGTCCAGCTGGTGTTCGTCTAGTCTGTCAAGTGTCTGTAATACGTGTCTTGTTGAATGTCAAATGTAAAATAATTGTATTAATGATTGTTTGAAATGCATTTTGGCTCTACGTCATTCTGTAACTAAGAGGGAATCGCCATTGAATTGATGGTTTTTGAGTAAATTGTTGGTATAAATTTTAGCGGGAAAAGATTGGATTGGAGCTTGCGTAAGTGGTGCTCGCTCATACCATTGAAAGGTTAAAGAACTGTATAAATACTGTTAGTGACAAAATTAAAAATGGAGGAAGTTACCCCGCTTGAGCATTTGTGCATGCAACTGCCCAAGCATCCACCAAAACTAAAGAAATACAGCACGGAGTGGGTTAAGGGTACCGCCAATAAGATGTTTATGCGTTGGCCCCAGAACGGGTCACTCTCTAAAGCCGTCTTACAGCATATGACAACTTTCCTGCATGCCACATATACAGGCAAGAAGCTAGAGAAACGTCTTGCTGTTCTAGAATTGTGAAAGATGTTTGAAGAAACGAAGGTGGAAGAACCACCCACAGACTGGATACTACAAGTATGTACGGAGGGGGGTGAGACGCCTACCGTGCCACCAGCCCTGCCTGAGCCAGTCATTGAAGGGAGTAAAACAGAGGGGCTTTACCCATTAAGAGAACTTAAGGCAGCCATGGGGTATAGCAACCCTGCATATGAGTCGCCTACGTACAGTAGTGAAGATAATAAGGGAAAAGAACAGGAAAACAATATCACCTCCACGGTCTCAAGGAACAAAGAGAGATGCAACGATGAAGGGAAAGATTGGGCACGGAGTTGTGCACCTTCAGATAAGGAGAAAGAGGGAAATAAACGTAAAGGAAATTAAGGTAGAGGTGATTAGATAGCATTTGCGAAAGACGAATGGATGGGAGGTCAGATATTACTGAAGTTGGATGGAAAAGGAAGTGATGATTTGAGGCCAAGGGAGAGGTCTGATGCAAAGGAGAGAGAGAGAGAAAGGGATGGAAGTAAGGGATGAAAGGACAAGAAAGAAAGATAGGCTAAGGCAAGAACAACTATATTGCGAAGAGCAAGGAATACCGCTCAGTCGCACACAATACGCAGCCTCTGAAAAGTACAGGCAGAACATGCTAAAGTTAGAGGAAGAAAGGAGAGTGCAAGAAAGGAAAGTAAAGAAGCAGGAAGACGAGTAAAGTAGAAGGGCAAAGGAACGTAGAAATGAACGGATGAGGGAAGTAGACAAGGCTAGAGAAGAAGCAAAGAAGCAACAAGAAATAGCTGAGGAAATGGAATGTAAGAGCAGACAGAGGACACGAGATCGTGAATATTTGGAGCGGGAAGTGATTAACCCCAATCCTACAGTAGAATGGGAAGACGTAGAAGAATTCTTTCCTGCAAGCGATGCAGTATCCAGTACAAGCGGGACAAATATTGAAGATGACTTCGACACCAGAAGCATCGGGGAAACGATTGATAAAATCTATGACGAGATGGGGCTGGAACTAATTTACCAAGGGGGAAGAGACGATGAGCGCTTAGAGAGCACTCAGCTATATGACAATGAGGATATCACCCAAAGTAGTGGGAGCAGGGGACTGTCCCTTGACAGGCTGGAGATTGGGCAGAATGAAGAAGATGCAAGGAGTTGTGTAAACTGGGAGTATGCAGGATCTGACGCGGGTGGGGAAACAGAGGATGTGGTAAATGAAGAAGGGAGACGGTGCGAAAAACGGCTCCCAGGGGACCAAGGGGTACGATGGTCAGATGCTAGTGGGTCCGTAACGAGGACACCAAAGTCTGCCGGACAGTCCAGCTGACATGAAGAAACACCCCACGGTAAGAGGGGGGCGTCAGCACCAGCCTATACAGACAGACTAAGGGCATTGCCAGGTAGACGGCAAGGCGGGAATGCCACCCCGGCGATAGACCAGAGAGCTATGGGGAAAGAGAAGGAGGACTGCCCGTTCCAGTTCCCACTGCTAGAGAAACGGGGAGCAAGACCACAATATATTCCATGGCCACACATGGACTGAGAGAACTTTAAAAATAAGCTTCCAATGCTGACATCGGGAGCTGGGAAGTGGATGCACAAGTTAGAAAAAATGACCGGGGGAGTCACCTTAGCCATAGGGGACATTAAGGGCCTCCTAATTGCCATACTTGGTGAAAGAGCAGATGATTTATGAACCGGGCAGGCTATCCTAGGGTAACCCTAACTAACACCTCCCATGACGAAGCACCATTTAATAACTGTAGGGCAGCAGTGTGGAAAGCGCTGCAAACGCTATATTCAGACACTTCTGATATGGGGGCTATAATGACTCGGAAAATGAAAGAGTCAGAGGATCCGTTGATTTATATCCAGAATTTTCAAGATGCGTGGGTGCTCGAAACGCATGAGTCATGGATGAAATCTATCCCTGTATTCTACCACAAAGTATGCCAGGGGTTGCCTGAACCGGTGCAGAAGCAGCTCAAAAAATTGGTAGGAGTTGAAGCAAAACCATGAGCCGAAATACAGTTGACAATTGCACACTACTGTAGATTGTTGCCAGAAAAGAACCAGAAAAAGGAGGCAACTCGTAAGGGCGAGGAGGCGAAGTTGGTGCAAAAGAAGCTCTCGAAGTATGCTCTCAAGGGAGCCATGCTCAGCCGAACCAAGCGCACAACAAGCGACCAACCCATTGCAGAATAATCAGGGTAACGCAGGATTTTACCCAAGAGGAAGGGGTTTTGGAGGAAGAGGATGGCAGAGTAGTCAAGGAGGGTTTCGAGGTAACCAAGGAGGTTTTCAGAATATTCAAGGTGGCTTTCAGAACACGCAGATGCGCAGTCCAGCTGCGCCAGATGGACAGATGGCCCGACCACCGCCAGTGTGTTGGCTGTATGGAATGACTGGACACGTGGCGCGTATGTGCAGAAGCCAAGGCATGTGGCAAAATAGCCAAGGGATGGGGGCAGGCATGGTGAATCAGCCTGCTGTCCCGCAACAGGACAGTGCACAAAATGACACTGTACAGCAGCAGGCGTCAGGCATGCAGCAAGGTGCACAGCAAGTGGTTCAACCACCTAACATGGGGAACTTGCCACAGGGACAATCCCAGCAGGCACCACCACAAACAGCTCAGGGCACTAATTCCGGAGGGGTAATTAGCCCTGGAAATGGGGGAAACCCACACTTATACAGTGGACCGAATCTGTATATGAAATAGGACAGCTCACAGGGCACTCTGATGTGCTCTATCCTATCAGTGACACCAGACCCTAACAGGGAACCTAGGGTGAATGTCGTCATAGGGGGTAAAGAATATTTCTTCTTAGTTGACACGGGTGCAATGTACTCGTGCATATGAGAGGGCAAATTTTCCTTGTCCGGCGAGGCTATAGATACTTAGAGTTTCACTGGAGCTCATAGTAGAATTCCCTTTACAGACGCACTCCCAGTCTCAGTGGGAGAGCGCGAAATGAATGTACCCCTATTATATTCACGTCAGACCCCAGTTTATATTCTGGGCCGAGACCTGATGACTAAATTAAACATGACCATCTCGTTTTCCCGAGAATGGTATAGTGTGCTCCACTCCAGGAATGATTATTCAAACATGTGTGAAATGGTCAGAGCACACTCAGGACGTATAGCCATGAGAGCTGTACCATTAGAGCCAGAAGTCTTTGCATATGGCGTGCGGGTGCTTATGACGGGACTCCCAGGCCTCGCAGACAAATCTATGAGAACCCCTGATGAGTTTCTGTTCAGGCCAAGAATACCCATGCACGAAGAGGAGGGACAAGTATTTCCCTTAATGATACAATCTGCCAGCGAGGGGCAGTGTTATTGGTCGAAGGATATGATGACGAAGGCAGACAATGGTGTGCGATTATCGCCATCGAAGAAGGGTATCGAGTGACTGACGTCACCGATGATGATCTGTTCGAAGAGCACCATGACCTAGAGGAGACAAGAGTGGAAGTAAGTCTCACATTTTGGGTCAAAATGATCAAACGGGAGTTGCCACAGAGAATGATGTTGGCGCTGGTACATCCAGAATACTTTGATGACGACATGGCCCAAGTGCCTGCGCAGGATGGACTACAGGGCCCTATGATGTAGGTCTACGGAAAGGGGCAGATAAAGTAAAAATTAAACTGAAACCAGGAGCAATTTTACCACGAGCGCGACAATATCCCATGTCCAGAGAAGTGGAGGAAGGGATCGCGAAGACAATCTCCCCCATGATGGAGCAGGGCATCTTAGTGACGTCAGAATCACCTTGCAACATGGTTATTTACCCTGTCAAGAAATCAAAGGCAGGGTCTTGGCATTTAATCCAAGATTTACGAGCATTAAACAATATAGTAGAAGCCGAGTTCCCTCTAGTCCCTAATCCATCCACAATACTATGTAACATACCCACTGAGGCCAAATATTTCACGGTGATCGATTTGAAAAACGCGTTTTTCTCAATTCCACTGAACCGTGACTCTCAGGACCTGACATCATTCACTTTCAGACAGATGCGTCTGAAAAGCACGAGGTTGCCACAGGGGTATTGTGAGTTCCCGTCTGTTTTCAACAGAGGCCTGCAAATGGACCTAAGCAATATTAAGGTGGACAGTGTTGTTTTTCAGTACGTAGATGACATTCTGATCTGCAGCACCACTGAAGAGCAATGCAGGCGCGACTCTGTCCAGCTATTGACTATACTGGCTGAAAAGGGATACAAGGTTGATATGGATAAGTTGCAGTACTGTCAACAGGAGCTGTTGTACATAGGGCAACTAATCTCTCATGAGGAAAAAAAGGTAACCCCAGAAAGAGCTGAAGCTATCATGAACACGGCCAAGCCGTGCACGATAAAACAAATGCAGAGCTTCTTAGGCCAGTGCAATTATGTCAGAGTATGGGTCTTTGACTACAGCTCGTATACCAAGCCCTTGCTTCAGGCTTTGAAGAAAGCCCAGGCAACAAAAGGAGAAATTGAATGGACTGAGGCAATGGAGAAAGGGTTTGCAGAACTCAAGGGGGCAATTTGCAAGGCCCCAATTCTCGGGATTCCTAATTATGCAGAGGAATTCTACCTGTTCTCACATACCGATGGCAATTTTGTGATGGCAGTGCTCGCGCACCAAACCTCGCTGGGGTACAAGCCCCTAGCATATTACAGCGGGAGTCTGGACCCAGTCATGAAGGGCTACTTCCCATGCGAACAAAATCTAGCTGCTGCCGCATTCACTATCGAAAAGGTGTCATCCATCGTGATGGGGTGCTCCATGACATTGCATCCGCCTATGAGGTGATTATCTCTAACCCATTGATCAAAATAGTTTGATGCAAAACCGTGAACCCTGCTACATTCATAGCTGAGCCAATCGCAGAAGGAGAACCTATACATGACTGTGCGAATTATGAGGAATTCTATGATGAAATCCCCAGGGTAAAGAAAAATGCCCTGGCAGGTGGCAAAATCGTGTTCATTGACGGTTCTTCTAGAATCGACCAAGAAGACGTACAAAGGTATACAGGCGTGGCTGTGGTAAAACACCTAGCAAATCGAGAGTTTCGAGTACTCGCCGGTGCACGAATACCCTCTCACTATTCTGGTCAAGCTGGCTGCAGAACTGCTGGTGCTGATACTCGCCATTGAGAATCATGCAGACCAGTAAGTAACTGTGTACAGTGACTCAGCCTATGTGACATCCACAGTACATGCAGGTCTAGCGCGCTGGAAACGGAGGGGCTACCTCCGAGCAGACGGCACGCCAGTGCAACATGCAGCCTTATAGGACAGGCTGATAAAAGTACTACAGCTCCCAGTGGGCATAGCGGTCGTGAAATGCGCCGCTCATACCAAGGGGATGGATTTCGTGTCACGTGGAAATCATAAAGCAGACACGGAAGCCAAGCGCATGGCATCCAAGAATGAAACAATCATGGGCGTGGGGGTGGCACGTACCCATGAGCGGATGATTGTAGCGCAAGCCACACCAGAAGCCTATTGCAATATGGGGCAGACTCAGCTAATGGAGGTCCAGGGGGAGGCACCTCAGGAGGAGAAAAATTTGTGGAAGCATCAAGGGTGTTCTTTAAACCCCTCTGACGGGTTGTGGAGGCAAGACAGCACTGGTAAACCAGTAATGCCTGTCGCCCTTCTAAAAGTAGCATTAGAGCAACTGCATTACCCTATTCACATGTCAAAAGAAAACCTGGCTGCAACGCTCGCAGAAGACTGGTTCACACCGAATTTAGCGGAGCATGTTGCATTTTTTATGGTGAACTGCATAATCTGCCAGCAATTCACCGCTGGGCACACATTAAAAGTAGTGAGAGGGATCATACCCAGACCGAATGGGCCATTCCAGCACTTGCATATCGAATACGTCGACATGATTCAAGTGTGCAACAGGTGCAGGTATTTAATTGTGGTGGTGTGTCCATTCTCTAGATGGATAGAAGCAGGTCCCTGTACACACCCAGACGCTACCTGTGCTGCCAAGTTCCTAGTGAGGGAAGTGTTCCCTAGATGGGGGGTGTGCGAAGTAATGAGATCAGATGACGGGGCTCACTTTGTAAATTCAGTTTTCGCACAGATTAGCTTGTTGCTTGGTATAAAGCACAAGTTCTCGTCGGCATATCATCCTGAGAGGAATGGGATATGTGAACGGATCAACAGCTTGCTTAAGGAGAGGATAGCCAAGTTGAAGCTCACATTAAACAAGGGATGGCTGCACTGTCTACCATTGGCATTGTATGCACTTCGGAACCAACCCGGCTCAAACCATCATCTCACGTCGCACAAGATAGTTACAGGCAGAAGGATGAGGACCCCACTTCCCCCCGAGATAGAGCTAGATGTGATGCCCAGCCGACCAGGGAGGTTCTGGGAACAGAGATGCAGGACTACCTAAGCTGTATGACATCCAGTGCCTCTGTCATTACAGGCCAGCTGCAGTGACGGCGTAAAGGGGACGGCGCAGCATGAAACACAGCAGGAAGTGTGGAAGCAGACACTGAGCAAGGTGTACATGCGCCCCTCGTCTTCCCTGGTGACAGCGTGCTTGTGAAGAACTTTACCAGGAAAAGGTGGGACGAGCCAAGATTTAATGGCCCTTTCATCGTAGAGGACGGCACCCCCTCCGCCATCAAGCTCCAGGGCAGAAGGGCAGGGATCTTCATAAATGACATTAAACCGTATATAGGGGAGAGTCCTCCTGCTGCATCCAACTGCGAAGAAACCACAGACGTCGGGGAAGAACCTCATCACGTGCAGACAAGATCCATGGCGAGGAAGAAGGATGCATGAGCAGGAAAACCGAGGAAAAGAACCCGGATGCAAGTTGTGGCATAAAACTGGACAGGTTCCGCAAGCAAAGGGGGATAAGGACATAACGAACACTCTGTACATCCCAGTTGCAGGCTAAAGAGAAGCCCATCCAAATCCACAACAACATTGATAAAATGATCTTGTGAAAGCATGTCATACCCAAGTAGTACAAAGGGTCAAGACCCTGATAGACTGCAAATAAGACATTGCCTGAGAGTGTAACACAGTATCCTGAAGCAATATGTATCGAGACTTTGTTCACAGAATTTATGGTACATTCCAGCAGAAGTGTCAAGTGGGATGTGCTAACCTATTTCCAACTTGTGGTGTTATCATACCCATCACTCATAGGGAGAGGAGCCAGTGTCACAGACTTTATTCAAGATCCAGCTAACAAAAAAGTAATCAGGCGGCTGGTGAGGGTCATCACAGAGTTCTTCGCTGAGTTACCGGAGCATAGTGAGAAGGACACAAATGCTTCCACCGCCAATAGACATTGATGAACTCACGTTTAATTTGTTCTTCCAAATAATCGAGAAATGCCCAGGGCTTGTCGGGAGAACAGCTGATACACGCACTTATATCGGAGATCCAAGAAACCTAGCTCGACTGAGTCAGCTGTGGTCTAAATTAAATCATTTGGTGGTAATCCACGCAACGGGAAGGTGAAAAAACTGTGCAAATCAAAAGAAAAGCTTGTGATCACAACACAGCCAAACAGGGCAAATGTCCCTATCACCCGAGGACACCCGGCTGGCACAGAACGTCCTGTTTAGATTAGTCATAGACTATCCAGAAATGGTAGGAAGGCCTGCAGATGTTGACGTCATCACCTTCCTTAGAGATCCGGCCAACGCCCCACACATGGGCACACTTCTCCATGGTATAATGCTCCAAGTGGAGCTGTCCAACTTCCAGAGAGAATTCTTAAGGAGATTCCAGTGAGACTTTCCGCTGGGGACAAATCAAGGAGACAAAGACACAGTTCTTCATTCTTCTGCCAAGGACAGATCGAGAAGAGCATAGACAAGGATTACGACATCTTGTTCCTAGTTTATTTTTATTTTTTCTTCTATTTTTCTTATTATCCTTTTCGTCATCCTTCCGCCGTGGAGCCGATCGAGGAGAGAGACACTTCTCTTCAACTTGTCGCCGAGAGACCAAGCGAAAGGAGCGGACACAAGAACTTCACCATCTTATTTTCCTTTTTCTTCTTTTTTCTCATTTTTTCGTATCTTTTCATATTTTCACTTTTATTTTGATTTTGTTTTTATTTTTACAACATTCTATTTTGCGTGATTATTAGCAGTTCCATCTTTTCATTCTTTCGCATTGAGCAAGTCCCAGCATGTCCTCAGGACCAAAGCAAATTTGAGGAGAGCACTGGGACCTCACCTAGTATAGATATGCATAATGAATGTGATGTACCAAAGTTGCTAGCCTAAACCTTTTCCATAGTCTAGCACAGGAACTGTACTGAGTACCCAGAGACTACCGTTGTCACTTACATGAGGCATGAGGGGGACATTTGGAGAAGCACTCGTCACTTTTATAGTAATGAACTCTCGAACTGCGAGACCAGAGCAAGAGAAGGAATAAATAACTGACTATGAACTCATTCGAAATGGGGGTCCAGAACAGTAACTTGGTTTTATCCCCAACAGAAGGGTGCCCCCACTTCCCTGGAAGAAAATGCTGCAAATTGTCATTCCGAACGATTATGTGTATCTGTATAGTTATTATAATTGTTTTTCTGTCATTAACAATCAGAAATGCTTTCTTTATTGGTGCACGAAGTGTCCCAATCTCAGTGCACCCACCAGATAATGAACATCTGGGGCCTACGAAAGCACCCAAACCCTATATAGTCATTCCAGTCCCAAGAAAACCTGATGATAAAAATAACAAACTAAATTTAAATGTAATGATCAATGATATGATTTAGACTCATTTGAGGTAACAAATGAAGAGAAAATCTGGAGACAGGATCAGCACGGAATGAATGAAAACGCTGCACTGACCACTGCACGCACCCACACACAGGATGCACACAGACAAGGGCAAGTGTCAATGGCTACGGGGCCTCCAACAAAGGCAGCAGCGAAGGGGAGACTGCCTGCCGAACAATCAGTTCAAGAAAACAGTGGAAGTACCCAAGAGGAGCCAAGTGAAACACTAGAGAGAGAGGGCATAACAAAATCCCTCAAAAGAACAGAAGTGGCCACGAAGAAATTCACAGAGAAAACACAAATGCTGATAGACTATTTTTTCCCTTTCATAGTCAGAGCAAAGAAACTGCACGAGGAGCTGAAAGACAGGACTATAGAGACTGTAACAGCAAGCACACCTGCTCCAACGCAAGGAACAAGCCAGAGGCCTACAACGCGACCATGCGTTGGGAGGTTGGGGAGCCAATGGCGGTTAGAGGAAGTCTATGACAAAATACAAAACGGAAGGAAAGGAAGCACAAAACCTTCTCCTACCACAGCGATGCAGTCAAGGCAGCCTGCTCTACTGAGGAACGCAAAGAAGAAAAGCAGCACAGACGCATTTAGAGACATAGTCATAGCAAACTACAGAAGAACGCTGAGAAACAAGAGAAGCCCACACGAAGATAACCATGAACTTAATGATTGCCTGGACAGCAAAGCCCATCTCAGAAACAACATATGGTACCAGCACATGAAGTGAGTAGGGCGAAGAAAGTCGGAAGGAGAATGCTTTGTCTGTGCTCTCCTATCATACAGCATGGGAAAATCCAAGATCTTCGTGGCTGTAGAAATTGATGTCCCTACAGCACACTGTATGTCACACATAGCAATGTGCAACACCAGAGGACAATTTATGGGAATAGACGCTTCACTGATATGGGCCAACGAAAAGGACTACCCAGACGAAGGTGGCTACGTCCAGGACATTAGAACAAGAAACAGGATCAGGGACACGATGGGTGACAAACCCGAGATTGAAAATTCACGGAAAAACTGCAGAAGAGGCACAAATCTGGAAGAACAGAGGACAAATGCAGATCTGGGGAAGAGTGGTTTCCCCAAATTAATGAGAGGACGGAGTAGTAATCTGCCGAGCGTGGATGGTCCATGGAGCCTGCAAAGAAGCAATAGAGAATTTGCAGAGGTTATGCAAACCTCTGTGGCCAAGGTTGGTAAAACTGCTAACATGGGTCGAAGATAGAGGAGGACCCCTGCAAATAGTACCACTGGAAAGCCTGAAACTATGCTTCAGAAGTAATGGCACAAGGAAGATGGTAGAGAGAATGTAAACTGCGGAAGAATCTTTGAAGCCCCATGAATGACACAAGGTACGGCAGTTATCATGGACCATTACTGGGTTTGTACATCCAAGGCATACATAAGGCTGCCGAAAAACTGGGGAGGCATATGCACACTAGTGAACGTCTACATTCCCGCGCTAGTGATCCCTAAGAATGACCTGAAGTAGGACAGTTTCCCGAAAGCAGATGCTCATCTAAGAAGAAGGAGATCTGTGGAACTGGTATCCAGGATGAAGAGGGAAAATTATGTTTCTCCCAAATCAGAAGAGGCATTCCATGCAATCCCGTACGAACACAGGCTGTTCAGCCTCACCTCAACAGTATTCACAACACTACTCCTGCCCCGCATCCAAGTTGGAGTGAATGCTAAATGGTTGCAGATAACCAGATGGGAGTTATTGCAGACCATCAATACCACTATAAAATAATTCAACACGATCAAAGAAGAGCTGAGAGCAATCAGACTTATGACCCTCCAAAACAGATATGTGCTTGACATGATCACTGCAATGGATGGAGGCGTTTGTGCAAAAATTGGAGAATCACGTTGCACATTTGTACCATCACACGATGAAGAAAACGGAAACCTAACAGAGGCCATAAGCATGTTGACAAACCTGAAAAACCAGATGATCGATGAAAGTGATGAAGTGGACGATGACAGCTGGTTTGGAGACCTATTCTCGTGGGTCCCACAATGGATGGCAGATATATTCAAGTTTCTGGGAGCTCTACTAGCAATGGTATTGCTAGGATTCTGTGTTATCAAGATGATCATTACACAGTGCCAGAAAACTGTGAAGAAAGCCATAGGGATGAAAATAATGGTTGATGTTGAGCCAGGGTGGAAGCCCAGAGACCTGACTGATGAGGAAATAAGAGACTTTGTGAAATCCAGCAAATTTGCGCCAGAAGGAACAAGGTTCACATACCCTAAGAAACAAAGAAGGTATGAAGGAAAATGGATTTACTGCAGCCCAAATGGACAATGTCAGCAAATGACATGGAACAAAGACAAACATGTGAAAACAGCAGAGAGTTTGAAGGGAGTGATAAAAATATGGACTCCAAAGGCTCACACATTCACACCATCATGTACGAACCCTGAAGACGATGAACATGACACAGAAGAATCAAAAGAAATAAATGCAAAGGAGATTGCATAAGTGGTCGATGACACCAGACAACCCAGACAACCCTGGGCAGCACGGTACCCTATCAGACAGCCATACCAGCTGCTGATAGGAAATGTGGAGTATCTACATACGGTCCACAATGAGACCCCAAAAGCCTTAATGGAAGGCCAGTGGAAATGACACAAGGGTCTGAACAGACTCATGAATGAACAAAAGAGGCTATCGAAGGCAAGCATGCCAGTGCGAGTAACTATGAAAATAAATGTAATGGACACAGAGAAGAGACAACGTAAGGAAACAGTGCTACGAGACAAGATGGAAGCAATCAACCTGTTAAACGTGTGTAAATAGGTTTGAAACGCAAGATGCTAAGAAATTGATACTGCTTGCAATGCTTAGTAGAAGATGGAGCGGCAAGCGCCAACCATATATCTACCTCAATAAGGCACATTATACCAGTGTGACTCCATTTTGTAAAAGCAGAAATGTACCCAGGCGGCCAGCGGCCTGACAGGCCAAGTTTCGTAACCCAGCCAAAGGCAAGAGAAGGAGCAGAATCGAAACTCAACAAAGGGTGGCTCATGCCTAGGAAATCGAGGTCAACCAGAGAAAGTGAGGAGAGTGTCAGCTAACAAGACTCAAACTTCAGAGTATACCAGCCTGCCTCATGAAGGTCAAGATAAGGGGGACCCATGCAGGTGGCGAGGTTGAAACAGAATTATATGCACTAAAAAGCTGGAAACTGAAGCAGATTCATGGTGAACTAACACATGACCAGCCAGGCGCGAAGAAGTACCACCGCCTGATGTCATCCAGGACCCGAGGATGCCATAACTTTTCCCGATAAGAGACTACAGTTTCAAGGCCATCGTTAGCCAATTAATTGACACATCGCCCTAAAACACTAATTGATGGAAGGGAGGCAGGGTGAAACTTGGTACACAATGGTACATGGTTGTCCATTCTGCATGCTGCTAATTAAAACGGGGATTTATGTCTAGAGGTGTAACCTGCCCAATCACAATGGACCAAGTTATCTGGAGTCCTATAGATAGTAGAACCAATAAGACGTTGTAGTTGTAATGACGTCTATCACGCGTGATGTAGAGGGATGGGCGTAGACGCCCACCCAATAAGAGTTATCCAATCCGCATGCCCTATTATCAGATACAGATATAACACCTATACTTAAGTTACCTTTCCTAACCAATTATATTGCATGATGATTTTTTATAGAATTAGACGTCAGTGATGACGGGTTTTACCTATAACAATGAATGTTCGACTGAAGTTCGAAGAAGTCGGAGTGAGATAGGTAATCGCAATGTTACTGATTTCCATTTGTTTCTCTGTTTGATGTACTTGCCATTAAACTGACTTCCCTTTGCCAACTTACTGAGTCCTCATTATTGAGTCGTGTTGGAGTAAGTGAATCCTGCACCCCCTGTCCTCACTTGGTGCAGCTATTTTGACTTACAAGTTCTAGAGGGTGAGCGCTGACCTATGGGCCCGTCAGTGAATTCCTCTCCTCCTTAACACTTGGTAGCATGAGGATGGATTCGGCCATTAATTATTGATTATATAATACTAAGATAGAGAGGAAGTAGAGTCAACGGCTACCCAGGCCTAAGGCGTGACAGGGGGTCGCAAATATTCCTTGCAGTGGAGCTAGGAAAATCCTAGCTGGAGAAAAATTGTCTAACACCAAATTTTACAGGCAAATACCTTCCAACCCTACGTTCAGGATCCTGTCCGAAATCACGAGTCTGATGGGACATGCACATGAAGAAGGTTGGATAGACGACGACGAAAAAGCATTTTTGGTAAACCAATACCCGATGATCCCTGCGTTCTACTTGCTCCCCAAGATCCACAAAAATCCACTTAATCCGCCTGGAAGACCTATCGTGGCAGGCATTGGCTCAGTCCTTGAGCCACTATCCATCTACATAGACCTTTTCCTGAGGCCCTTCATCTGCAAAATGCCGTCCTATATTCAGGATAAAACGGCCATGATAAACAAACTAGTCACCATACAAGCCGAACCAGAAGACCTACTAGTAACGCTAGATGTAGAGTCTTTATATACCAGCATCCCGCAATTGGAGTGTCTACAAGTTCTTAAAACCTAGACAGCAGAACATCAGCGGAACCACCTACAGCATTCCTCCTTGAATGCACCCGAATAGCCCTCATGGAGAACTATTTCATATTTAAACAGACTTTTTACCAGCAGTGTCACGGGACCAGTATGGGGGCGACTTTTGCACCGGACGTAGCCAACCTGTTCATGGACGCCTTCAAAAAGAATTCCATCTGCAATGAACACAACACTTTCAAAAACTCGATCATATGCTGGCTACGCTATATTGACGACGTATTCATGGTCTGGAAGGGAACCGAAGAGAATCTCCACCTGTTCCTACAATGGTTGAACTCACAGAACAATTGCATTCAATTCACGATTGACCTTAACAAAGACAGAATACCTTTCCTAGACCTTGAAATCTGCAAAAATGAAAACAACTCATTGAGCACCACTCTATATCGCAAACCGACCTCCAAAAACACCCTACTCGAGTACTCCAGTTTCCATCCGTCAAGCCTTAGGATGAACCTTCCTTATGGCCAGTTTTTACAGATTAGGCAGAATTGTTCGACAATGGTTGAATACGAATCTAAAAGCAAAGAACTGGCAAAATGCCTAAAAGAGCGAGGATACCCCAGCCACATCGTCCGTCAAGCAAGGAAACAAGTAAAACACACCAATCGAGACTCCTGCCTCACCACAACCAAAAGAGAACAGTCTAACACCAAAATGACCTGCGTCACGACTTTCACTCCTTTAAGTAATTCAATCAGAAAAATGGTCCTTAAACACTGGGACAAGCTCTACACTGACTCTTTCGCACCAGAGAAACCTAGATTTGCGTTCAAACTCAGCCGCAACCTAAAAGATCGCCTCGTACACACGTACACAGAAGTAGAAGTCTCAAGCAGTACACAAGGTACTCTATGGAACCTGCCGCCAGTAATAGGCCATTTCAAGTGCGGAAACTGTTCCGTCTGCGCACTGACAACAAACCTCAAGACAATTGATTTAAAAGGTAACTTGTGGACCCTGAATTCCTTTACCAATTGCAAAACTAAATGGTCCGTTTACATCATCAAATGCCCGTGCGACCTCATCTACGTAGGCAAATCCAAGAGAGAAGTCAGACAACGCATCAGTGAACATCGGTCTTGTGTACGCAACCAAGTAGAAGACAAACCCCTAGTGGCACACTACAAAGCCATGAAACATACCCACAACGACATTTTCTGGACAATACTGCAAACAGTGGGCAATCCCTTCCGAGGGGGTAATAGAGATCTTGCCCTTCGCAAACTCGAGCAGAAATGGATATAACGCCTTGACTCCGTCAGACAAGGCTTGAACATTTCCATTGAATGGAAACTTTTCTTTAACAAATAACTCAGAGTTCCCACACCAATGCGCAAAAATTGGTTTGCAACACTTCTCCCTGTAACCGGTTGTTTCCTAAACATCAAAATCGGTTCTTTTAGACAAGCACCATTGTTAAAACTACACTAAACGTGGGCTTTGTTTACTTTTGATGTGTCCCTCCTTTTGTCATGATGTTTTCATATATATTTTTTATGCTTAGATGTTTCACAATCTTGACAATGTAACCGCACCAAATGCATTTCTCCTTAATGGTATATTGACGCCTCTTGTGTACCGCTTTGCACATCCAAAGTTTAGGAGGGTTTACAACTCTGTCTCTAAATTAAGATATTTGTTGCATCCAGAGATTACTTTTTTGTGTCAACCATGACGACAATACACTGGTCCATCTTCAATAGAGTCCTATAAATCCATATACATATTCCTGCCATACATGACTATATGTGCTTCTCCGTTACTCCATCACTAAGTTTTGGTTTTGAGATTTAACGCCCCTGCGTTAAGCACTCACTCAGACACTGCCCTTCTGCACATGCGCGTTCGGGCCACGTTTTAGCCTCATTCTGGTTAAATAACCCTCCAGGGCACACATGTGCACAACTAGCCTGCAGTGATACAGCTCTTTTTCAATTCGGCACAGGTAAGAACTAGTACAGTCACGTTTTTGATTCACTGCCGTTGGTCTCAGCACTCATTTATCAAGTGGCCTTCCTCATCCCTAAAGTCGGGGTAGAATGTTAATCGTCACGATAAGATCATGACTTAGCTACTTTCCCTTGGCCGCCATTTTAATTTTAAAGGGCATTTTCAACAACAGCCCTCCCTTACTCCGGCACCAACCGCACAGACAAGTTCTTTACAGCACGTCCAACAATTAAAATCCATGAATGGCATTCACTTTATGCACCTTTCTCGTAAATCACTAATACCTTGCACGACAAGATCTTACCTGTGCCCTAATTTGTCTTAGCCTACCGCTAACTACCGCACTGTCATTTTTTGACCCCCTTCCAACTAGATTTGGGCATCTGACTAACGCAGACTGCCCACCCCAGCCGTACTTACCGACAGCTGGACAAACACAAGACCACCGCCATGGCGTCAACTTACTTGCACATGGTAGGTCCACTCCTTGCAGCCCTACTTTTACTATGTTTCAAATCTTGCATCACCGTTTCTAAAAGCGTTCTCCACCCTTAAACTATAGGATGACGCTCTTCTTACTTAACCAAGTCCGACTACGACTTGATGTCCTGAAGACAGTTCGGTACTACCTTGCAGCGCTGTCTCATTTCATCCAGCCACTGCCCTTTGTAACCTACCGAACCAGAAACACCAACCTATGTGTCGACAATGTTAAATGTATTGTGAATGTAAACAATACATAGAATATCTGGTCACTATTATATGATTACTAACTCACCGATATGCAACCTGTAAATGTATTTCAAGTATGCATACACTATGTGCCACGGCACATTAAGAATTGTGTAAACATGTCTTCCAATTAAAATAATCCTTCCTGTTTATTATACTCCACGGTGATCCTTTTTCTCCAGCTAGGATTTTCCTAGCTCCACTGCAAGGAATATTTGCGACCCCCTGTCACGCCTTAGGCCTGGGTAGCCGTTGACTCTACTTCCTCTCTATCTCTGTACCTTCCAACCCTCCAGAGTCAGGCCCCCAACAAAAAAGAGGGTCCCGCCCATTTTCCTTTCTTTCCTTCTTCTTCTTCTTTATATAATACTAAGACACCTTTAGACCGACGGCACAAAGTAACTCTAGGCCTTCGGCAAGATCACGAGTCCTTTCACCATTCTGGCTGAGTAGACTGAGAAGCTCCCCGTGGACAATGATAGAGTAAAACTGCAGTGGGTCTGAAGGAACCCGTCTTTCCAAGCATAACCCTTCTCATTCCCACAGGCAGCCAATCGGACGAAAACCTTAAAAGCTGGAAGAGGAAGGAGCAGTGATGCCGAAGTTCCAGAGAGGAAAAGATGCGATCGGTGAGTGAAACAACAAACTCGTTACTTTGGCAAATGTCTTGTAGGCATTAGAGTAAGTAAGGGAAAGGTAACGGAGGGTGGTGGAGAAAAAATAAAGTAGAAGTAGAGAAGACTGTATATATAGAGAGGGTGAGCGCTGAACTATGGGCCCATCAGTGAATTCCTCTCCTCCTGAACAGCTCTCTGCCAGAACTCTTACAGTAGTATGTAGAAGGACATATTTAATAAATAAAGAGTGTATCATGGTTAAAGCTCCTTTAGAGTGTCAACCACTTTCAAAGATCTAGTGCAGTTGTGTAATTTGGGGAAAAAAGTTTCAAATGGTGCTTTTAAGGGATTCTGGTGAGGTTAAATAATATACTAGGCTCACAATAAAGAACAGCTGCTCTGAGATGCCAATGGTGAGTTTTCGATGCACCACTGAATTTTAACAATATTTTCATGGGGCCACCTTGGTATAATAGGACACACCTGAGATTATTATTTTTACTTGTGGATGGTACCTATGTGATAAAATGTGTAACTGTGTGTGTGGGGTGCATTTAAAGGCCCCAAACAGAAGTCCCATTCACATGAATAGCAAGATTGTAAACACTGAAACAAAAATGGCCTGGCATTTGTTTTTGTTTAAGTAAAATTAAAGAGCTATGTTGAAAGGGGCTTACCTGTCATTGCCAATGGATAAGCAGCATTTTAATTTATGAAAGAAGGAGTAATCAAAGATCCCTGTCACATGGAAAACAGGATTTTTTAAAATTGAAAACAAAAATGGCCTGCACCTGTGTGTGCAAATAAAAACGTTTTTTGAAAGAGTAAAAGTGAAAGAAATATCACTGCTCACAGAACAATGTCAGGAAAATAAAACATGATGTGTGGGTTGACAAAGCACAATATATATTATGTTTCACCCACAAATCTCCAGTGACATTTAAAGGGCCACTTTGTCTTCATGAAAAAAATGTCAGCCCAAGGCAGACCCATTTGCTGGCTCTGGGCAAAACTTCACAAGGACATCACCCACTTCCAGTCTGGATGTCACATCTCCCATTAATGACCACCCACAATAAAAATGTACTGCTAAAGGCATTCAAATTCAGTGTTCTCCAGACCTG
This sequence comes from Ambystoma mexicanum, assembly GCF_040938575.1. Classification (NCBI taxonomy): domain Eukaryota; kingdom Metazoa; phylum Chordata; class Amphibia; order Caudata; family Ambystomatidae; genus Ambystoma; species Ambystoma mexicanum. The sequence goes on along the minus strand of NC_090924.1, from coordinate 1,155,477,054 downwards.
GCTCTGAATGCAGGGACTTCAAGAAAAGTCATCCTTGGCTAGAGCACAACTAATATGCATGAAAATGAGGGCACCCACTTTAAAGAGCAATCATCCAACACAAAGGAGACTGATAAAGGTAGAGGCTGACCCAGTGAAAACAAATGTCCAGAAGCAGGAGCAGGACCATTTGTTCCACATGAACAATCACACTTTATTTAAAAGGAACATTATACTTTAGGCCTTTTTCTCAGCAATCACAAGGGAGATGGATTTTATCTATGTATCATGTTTTATGTAATTTCAAGGCGATTTTGGGGATATAAAATTCATCTTCCTGTGACTCTGGGAACTGTAAGGGCCAGTTAAACTAGGTTTCTGGCTGATCTGTACAAGTTCCAAATGAGAGATTTGGTGAATGGGTGGAAATTGAAAAATTGAAATTAGGGATATGCCTAATAACTTACATGTTCATAACTGTTATGCTCTTTATGGAAATGGCAGAAAGGTGCCACATGGCCATGCTACATGATACAAATTTGGTGGTCGGCCTATCTGATTCCCCATGATTAGTTGAAACAGAAAATAGGTTTAGTACGGCAGGTGCTAGTAAAATTATGAAGTTGTGTTACATAACTAGTTTTTTGCCAAAAATTTGAAAGGAGAACAAAGGATGATGACAAATGTAAATGGCCATATGTTGCTCAAGACCCCTTAACCAATCGTGACTTGGAGGATGGGATTTGGAGGAGAGAGAAGGGTAACTGTCCAATCCTAGTGGCAGGGATTATTGCAGGGTACTTCCCCAAGATTGTAAAATTGGTGGTGTCATTGCTGCTATATAAGGGGGACTGCACTAGGACAGAGGGAGAGAAAAAGGAGAAAGACAGGAGGACGGAGTGAAGAGACAGACCATCAGGAAGACTGCTGAAACTTACCATCTGATAGCTGTAAGGAGACACCAGAGGAGAACGCTGAGAGTGCAACTGGGTGGAGGTGTCTATCTCTAGCAAGGCCTCAAAGCTGACTGGGTCCTATGGTGGGGAGCAGGAGGCCATCTTTGAGAGTGGAGTGACCAGACCTCTGCCTTATCTTTCCAGAGTGTCCTGAGATGCAGCTGGCATTCCTGAATCTTAAACATAGGCTTGCTATATAAGTAGAACTGAGCCCTGGGAAACCAAAAGGTGGGGAGTCTGCTTCCCTTGAATTCCTACCCTTTATAGTGGGCTGGAGGGCAAAACTATGCAGATCCTTATCCTTTTTAACCACAAATATTAATATAATGAATTCCCCATTTGGCCGAACACTACAGGGGAATTTTGTTAAAATTCAAAATTAACAAAACTCACTTCTCAGTGTGCGCTGAAAACTACAGCCTACACATTAATTGGGTAATCCTTTTTGTCCAGCTGACCCCGACTTCTTTAAGGAAGAGGGGTGTCTTTGTTCTTAAATCAGTCCAACCTTTTTATCCAGCTTCCACAGCAAAGGCCTTTCAGTGAGGGCGGTCCAAGATCCAAAATTCCCCAAATCATTCCAATTTGTATGTCTGACTTCCCAACATAGACCAAAGCAAGGGGGGTCTGAAAAACAAACTGCTAAATCACCCTGGCCCTCATTACGACCCTGGTGGAGGTCCATGGTGCAATTTGCACCATGGACCATGGCGCAGAGCTGCCAATACCGCCATGGGGGTTGGCGGACTTACCGCCCCATTCCGAGGTTGGCGGGGCGGTAAGTCCCCAATCCCCATTTACCCTTCCCCATTCCCATTTTTGCCCCATAGGGTATAATGGGAGTGGGGAAGGCGTTATTTACGCCACCGTAAATTACGGTGGCGTAATTAACAACAAGTCCCGTAGCGCCATGGATTTTTCCGCCTGCAAAAAGCAGGCGTAAAAATCTCCATGGCGCTACGGAATGTCGTAGTCTGGCGGAGAGGTACGCCATGCATTACGCTGGCGTAAACCCCTCTCCGCCAGGGTCCTAATGAGGGCCCCTGTGTTTATTTTAAACCAAAAGTTTGGGCAAAATCATAATTGCCATATGTATTCAAACCAATCTTGAAATCCTACTGCTAGCCTTTTAATCCTGCATGAAAATCAAAATCGCGCAACATTATATGTGTGCCTTCTTTATTGATCAGTGTAATTACTTTGGGAAGTGAGATTTACAGAAAGGGAAGAATGGTGGTGGTGTTCTTTTTAACTCACTTTTGTGATTTGTTTATGCTAAGAGAAGTTGATCGTGTTGTGCCATGGATAAAGTGGTGTTTTGACCTTTTCATGCTAATTTCTATTATTTTTTATTTAAATAAATACCAATATATTTCCAGTACACCGGCCTGGTTCTTGGCTCATTGTTAGCTCAGGGGAGAGGGATCCAAGGGGCACAAAATGTGTCTGAGATAGGGCTAAAGAAAATAATCTGTTAAACAGTTTGTTGCATAACAACTTAAGTGGGGAGGGAAGGAGCTCCCCGTGTTGAGGGTGCCTTCTCAATAAACTGTTACACGTGATTCTTAATTGTGTATGACAACTTGAAGCTGCATCATGTGATGGACAATTGTATGCCATGATGTCTTTTATTAAAACTAAAATATTTCTAGCAGTCCTTCCAAAATATGTCATAGCTCACTATATTATGGTATGCAGTGGCCCCAAGATGTTTTAAATTCCTTCTTAAATTATAGAATGTGACCCATCACCATGTACTTTCAATATCTGCAGACGTTTCTTAAAGCGTTCACGATAAGAGCAAATGAAGAACATAGGGACATATTACATCTTACTGAGGAACCTGAGCTTTTGGTTCCATGAACCATGAGAAAGTCAACTTTCAAAGACCTTCCATAAGTATATACACACATTTATCATTCACACATATTGTATACATACAATAGCTTCTTTGGGACACTCTGTCAGATGTTCCATAATATCTAGTACATAAGAGAGATCATCACATTTATATTGTGCATGTGTGTGCAGTTTGAGATGAAAAGCACACGTTATATGGATGTGATATATTCGTATTTGACTATGTAACCGTATCAAAGCACAGTGGATTTCCTAGATTTCATCATTTAAGGCGCACATATATGCCGGCAGTCATTCATGTGTTTATCATGCTGCTCTCTTCGTTCACTATTATGAGTTTTTCTCCAAATTAGTGCCAATTACTGAGCAATACAGTAGAATCACATTATATCAGCACGTAAACACAATTCCCTTTTCATGTGCACTATATAAATGATACTAATAACGTGTGTAATATACTATTGGAAGTCAAGATGTGTTGTGATCATGTAAGGGGGCAAGGCCACATTCTCATCATCTACATAGCATCTCAGACCCCCATTATTGTTTCCCACTTGCTGAACATGTACAGGATTGAGTGTGCATTTTCCTTGTAAGATCTGGGGCAGTATTACACAAAGGGTTTGTAGCCAGCACAAAGCAAGCAAGGGACATGCTGTTTCTCCACAATGGCCACACATGTCCACTTACCACAAGCCCGGAAAAGGGACAGATTAGTTCAACTGATCATCCTCGTCCTGCTTATGAGTATGCCAAAAAGGCATGCACTTTGCAAACTGCTTCATGCACCGCAGTATGAAAAGTGAATGCTTCACTATACACAACATGTACATCCCATGTGCAGAATTGCACGCGTTCTGTTGGATTGCTAATCTGTCCTTTGCGATTGCTGACTGGAAGGGCATACATGTGGACAGTGTAGGCCAACTTTGGGTTGCGTGAGCCACAAAAAATAAGCAATAAAGCGTTTGATGTAAGCTCGTCCAAACTAAAGCATACTCTCTGTTAAGACGGATTTCTGAACTCTGTCCTGGTGGCGCAGAAGTTCAGAAGGCCAACCTAATTACTTGGAACAGGGTAACCTCTGGACGAGCCAGACCAATCAAGGTAGCGATCGCGGCGGTCAAGACTAGGTCTCAAGAGGGGTGAGGGTGACTGAAAGCCCGGAATGAGCACACAAAGCAAGAGCGCTTACAAACTACTCCAAACAGTTGTTATATCAAAAATATATACACATTTATTTTAAGGCCTTTAAAATAATGACCGTAGCGAGGAAATCACAATATCACAATATTAAGCCAACACATACCATATCAACACAATATATATACAAATACGACAGTCGCAAGCGTTATATGCACGAAATGTGTAGTCCACCTGAAAGGGAAAGAAAACAGGCAGTGCGATAATGCTTTAGACTCAGTTCGCCTTCAGAGGCACCTAACTAGATGGAAGTCCGAGCCCTGCGAAGAGTGGAGCCTTGTGCTCAAAGTACCTGCACACGCTGGTGCCAACGGGCAAAAGGAGAGGCTCTTCGGAGGAAGTCAGGCAGTTCGGGTTAGTGCACAACAGAAGAAGAACAGGTTCCGCGACTCAAGCGCAGCCTCCACAGTGGGCAGAAGCAGAGCGCGAGTACGGCAAAAGGGTGCTGTTTTACACAGCGGGGAAAAGCAATGGGCTCCTGCAGGAGGGCGACCAGATCCTAGCTAAACTACTCACCGGTCCCCGATGCAAGCAGACCCAGGCTTCTCCGCGTCAGTTTCAGCAGCTGGCAGGTTCAGAAGAGCAGGGAACGCCTCGTCGTCGTGTTGAGTAAAAAGATGTCCCAATCGAAGAAACCTGCACAGTTTTGTCACCACAGCAGGGCAACGGAGCGGCCGTGTGTATCTGAGCCAAATGTACACTACTCACTTCCGACTTGGGAACGCCAAGTGTACTAAGCGTGTGAGAGTGACAAGAACTCGAAATACAACACAACCTGGCGGCGGTTACAGAGCAAGACTCCCTTGTAAGCTGGTCAGTCAACTGGATGGCCCAGAGACGCTTCCGAAGGCTTACTGGCAGGAGATGATGAAGATGCCGAGAATAGCTGTTCCCGCTATTCCAAAGGTCGAAGTACCAGTACAGGCCTTCTGGTTCGATCAAAGGAGGAAAGGGTTTCACCGGACGACAGCAGTGCAAAGGAGGAGTCCTTCAGCGGGTCACCAGCGATTCCTCGGTCCAGCCTCTTGGTTGCAGGATACTTGGCTCCTGTATTCCTTCGTTCGTGAGAACTCAGGAGATCGACCTGGTAGTGGTCTTTCCAGCCCCCTCTTATCCACGGTTCCCTTCGCGCCAAAACGGAGGGGAGCCAATGGGAGATCCGCTCATCAACACACACACCAATCGTGGACCAATCACGGACCACGGTGGTCCCAGGCATTCACACTACCCTAGACTCTCTGGCACCCAGGATGTGTATTGGGACCAGACATCCCAGCCCACACCCTGGAGGCACACAAAAGACATGTAGAAGCCCGCGAAAGCATCCGTGTTTCGCGGGAAAGTACATGCCCAAATAAGGAAGGCCCCGGGTCGCTCGACCTGGGGAAGGTGAAGGGAGCAAGACGGTCAGTGGACAGGACAAAGGAGCCTCGTGGTCTGGCCATTTTGGGAGCCAGGCCACCATTTTGGGTTCAGCGCGAAAAACGCGCTTAGAACGTCAAAAGGAGCTCAAAATACACAAAACGATCGCTGCCACCATTCCAGTCCCTGAATGACTTGCACCGATCAAATACAATCCTAAACGAGTATCTAGGGCCTGTAGAAGGCTAGAGACCCAAGAGAGCTGTAACTTAGCTTACAGTGCCCTCTTGTGTCATGTTGCACTAAAGCCGCAACATGATAAAAGAAACTACGGGAAACAGCGTTCCCCGGTACTGACTGTCTTAAGGGCATGTCAGTTTCCCCATAAGAAAGGAGCGAAAGCCCAGAGGAGTGCGGCAGAAGGCTGCACTTCTCTGGCAAAGTCAAGAACAAGGTGAAAAACAACAGCAAAAAGTTTAGGGGTTGCCACATGGAAGGAAAATTACCTACAATTACGAAATCTTTCCTAACACTCTCCCACCACGGAGTGCTTTCTTTATTGCATTTGGTCATCGAGTAAACAGCTCGTGGGCCTGTGCGATAGGTTCACCTTACAATGTCAGTTCAATACTCGATCTCAAGGTTTGGGCACGTCGGAGATATTTCCATTTACAATATATAACATGGGACTGCAGTCAGGCACATTATGTGCAGGTCACAGATTGTACGCATTAATTGCACAGTCCTAACTAGCGCCTTAACCAAAGTAATTGTTTAACTAATGGAAAAACATATTGTCAAAGCAGATCTTTATACCACATCAGAATCTATTTTTGGACAGTAGATTGAAATGTACTGTGTATTGTCCCTAGTAATGTGTGAATGTCACTGTTAACTCTTCACTTTCTGCAGTAGCGCTACAGCCACACTCCTGTCAGTGGTGAATAGTTGTTCCATGAAACCAGAAAGACATGTTCATGAACACTTGAGGTCCAATCTCATTCACTGCTGGCCTAGCAGGAAATAATGTTTCATCGCCATCTTGGCAGAACCCACCAAGGTCCCAAAGTGTGACGTTAATTGTGTCTGACAGTGTAACGGTTCGGCCGCCACGAGAGCGATTGTCTATCTCTCACCATTTTCCAAGGATGGCATTCGGAGCTTGCCTGATATGCGAGAACCTGACTTTCTCACAACGCAAGCTCTAACCGCCCTTAGAGGGATGAGGTCGTATTGATGTGGCGGTTTTGGCGGCAACCCTATTAGGAAGCTTTGAGTTGCTGGCTTAGCGTCTGCACATCTCTCGATGGCCCCCAATTAAGGACAGAGACCGCCATGCCGGCTGCGATTGTGTCCATTAGAGAAAATGGAAATCTTTGACTGTCAGGAGTTTTTCAGAATTATTTCATCCATTTCACGTGTCTGGAAAGCCATTTGGATTAATCGTCTTTTAAATTATAAATTAACATCTCACAGCAAACCCATCGGAAGGACCACACTAAATGAATCAGATTAGGGAAGAGCACACGGTGAACAAACAGCCTTGAAGACAAAAGTTTTGGGTCTGTGTTTTAGAAAGTTCTATCAATGCGCATGGTTCACCCAAAGAAGAAATGGATGTGAAGACAACAACAAAAAAACAGGGGCCAAAACAGCACTCTTCATAGCTGATGTTATAGGGCTTTGCTATTCACGATTATGTGGCGTGGAGGGGCAGCAGAGTAATTTTGGTGAAAATGTTGGTGGGGGGAGGGAGGACATGACATCTAAATGAAAAGATCCCCTGCCAAATGAGTGGGACAAAATGGTGTGCCACAAACGTTGGGGAGACAAACACCCTTGCTCCCCAATAACATTACGCCTGTAGCTGTGCTGCTACCGCACCTGTGAGAACTGTTACCTTAGGAGCCGCCATTGGTCTTGGGTGTTGCTACGAATGGCCACACAGAAGAAAACAGAAGAAAACCGCCCCTGTCCTAGCCATTATTGGAGGAGCGGCGCCTGTGAGCTCTGCTGGCTGAAGCATCACTAGCAAATGTGCCTCCTCATCGAAACGTCGGACCTTGCTCTGTACACCTGTGACCTAGACCACATCACTTACATTACTATTAGCCATTAGCATGGCTCAAGTCGAGGGTACACGCGGGTGGACGGAGTCCTCTCACATTTTTCAGAAGTCCCCCCACTTTTTTCAGAGGGCACCTTGATATGCTAATTTCTGGTGACGCCACGTTCAATTAGTATGTTAATGAGTCCCCCGACTTTCTTTTCTAGGGCTTGACCCATGGCCATTAGTAGAAGGCCCGAGTTTGCAAAGGAAAACAACAACACATGTAACATTCCATAATTACCTTCTCTGTAAAGAATCACTCTGGGATGTGGAACCTGTACAAACGCTCTGAGGTTTCCAGCATTACGTGTAGTTTAAAATGAGCTGGTTTGGGGAGACGCCTCACAAACTACGCTGCCCAACGTGGTTATTCAAATGGATACATGTGTCCACGTTTTCTGTGAACAAATTAATGTGACTAGTGATGTCTGTGTCTTATGATTATAAGAGTTTATTTACAAACATAACCTAACACGCCGCGCCAACACGCGTTTCAGCCCTCTCTGGGCCGTCCTCAGGGCGTACAGAAAGATATTATACATTAATCACTGTGAGGGTGAGCCCTGCATTGTGTGCATGTCCTTGCTGAGTGACTTTTTCAAGACTTTCAATACGTTTTTCAACCTTTCCAAGAAATATTTAATAAGACAAATCTAATAAAAAGCCGTACACTGTCTCTGAGATTCTGAGACGTTTTTGAGCCATCTCTGACAAATGCAACTGAGAGAACTCTCTGCTTGAATCATTGATACTGAGTAATAATAATTGAGTAATAGTTCTTCTGTGTCTAGGAAAATCGAGGCCTGTTTAACAGTAGCATGCTGCAGCTACCTAAGAGAGCTCTGCTGTCAAAGTCTATGAAGTTTCTTTTGCACTCTGAGGACAATTGTTTTGGAGTTTCAGCTTTTACTGTCATTGCTAGAAGGTACAATGTGGACTGCAGTCAGGTCCTAGCAGAGCTACTGTGCTCCACAGAACCGTCCAAGAATTGTGGGGCATAGTGTTTTTACTTGGGAGGGTATTTAGATGTATTAAAGCAATTCCCCCCAAGAAACCCAAACTCTTCTGAATACGGTGGTTGTCGCTCTCCAGAACGAATCTATGTGGAGAAAGCCTTGGATTTCTTACTATGAAATTAGAAATCTCAGATTGGGTGTAGCGGTGGCAGACTATTGCACACACCTTATGAGCTACCATGTACGATATGAACAAGCATTCAGTAATGAACTAAGAGAATGCCATGGTTACTTAGTAATTTTCATTACTCCTAGTCCTACTCTTCCTCATCACAGTACTTACCTCTGAGGCCTTGCCTCGGTCCCAGGAACTCTTCTTCACTTTCTTTTCTTTTGCTGTATGATATCACCTCCTTACCCACAAGCCCCAGTTCACAATAACAAAACCGGAACAAGGGACCCGGACCCTGCCCATAGCGAGAGAGAGGTGGGTCATCAGTACTTTACTTTAGTCCCAGCAAGATAGGTCAGCGGCAAAGTGCTTAACTTGGAAGAAAGACGACACAGAGCAACACAGGTTTGATCCCCGGGTCCGTGCTTAGAAACATCTGGGTATTAAGCGTGTTATAAATAACCTATCATATCATATCATATCATATATCATATCATATCATACTGTGACAAGGAAGAGCAGGACCAGGAGTAATGAAGATTACCAGTAAGTAATCATAGCATTACATCCACATCTATCTTCCTTGTCCCAGTACTTACTTGTGGGGTATACCAAAGCATAGCCAACAGGGAGAGATTGCAAAGAAACACAGAGAGCTAGAAGTGCAGCAACACAAAACATTACTCCATCCCCCAGAGAATCACATGTCAACAGACAAACCCCAACCTCAAAAGAGCCAAGCCAAGGCCAGAAATATCCAAAATGTAATAGTCGAGAAACATGCCCTGGACCGCCCAGGTAGAAGCCCTACAAGTCACCTGCAGAGACACCCCAAGGGCATCCGCCAAGGAAGCTGCCAGCGCCCATGCAGAACAACCCTGGACATGGTCAGGCACAGACAAAACAGCAGAGACATAAGCCAATAAGAGGAACAGCCCCGACCCAACAGCCAACAGACAATATAGAGGCCTACTGTCCAGCCCCAGCAGAGTCAAACAAAGGCAAGGAGACTGACGGAACAGCACCGTCCAAGAAAGGCATACCAAAAACAGCATGCCGAACAGCAATAGCTGGACCCCACCAGGGGACCGGGGATCCTGGAAAAACCCAGGAGAACCAGAACCAGGGATGTGGGAAATGAGACCTCAATGTCAGCAATAACATGGAGACAGAGCCCAGACAATGGAACCAGGGAGCACCCACAGGAAAGGGAGGGCGAGAAAACAAAGTCCCCATCACCCCCAATATGCTAGGCAGTCATGAGAGCAAAGGGATGCCGACACCCGGAAGGTATTCAAAAGGCAGACCCAGGAGGAAAACCGCAAACCCAGAGGAAGAAACCACAGAGGGCGACTCATATAGGCACAGGAGTGAGAAGCAGCTGGGCCCCTAAGCAAGTGACCCACCACTGATGTCGGGGCTGCAAAAAAACTGTAATTGCATTGCCCCGCTAAAGGTTATTAAAGAAAATAGGAAGAAGAATAACCAATGGTATAGCAAGAATCTCAACATTCTTAAACAACAATACAGGAAAAAAGAAAAATATTTGGCACACAGCCAGAGATGAAACCTCTTATCAGGGAGCCAAAACAGCCTTGGGTACATATAAAAAGAAATCCTGCTGGCTAAATCACTTGTTCTGCAAAATCAAATTGAGCAAGCAGGGAACCAATCCAAGGCTTTGTTTTTGGTCATTAGAAATGTTTCCACTCCCTTAAGAATGTGAATTCCTAATCCCTGGCCTCTGTTGCCCTGGTCAAGTAATTTAATGTTTTCTTCCAGGAGAAAATTAATACCATTAGAAATAATATGTCGGTCTGTTCAGTGTCCACTGAAGCTGACTTAAGTATCTCCCATCCTACATCTTTACTGAACTTCTGTCCTTGTTTCTCCTTCTCCACTGTTGGGTCTGATGAAATTCTTGGATACCTGGAAAATCTAAAACCCACAAATTTTGCCTATGACCTAATCCCGGCGCACTTGGCAAGACAACACCCTTTGGCCCTTAGCAAACCTCTGGCATCCTTTATAAATGCCTCTCTATCACAAGGCTTTGTTCCTCAGGAGTTAAAAAATCATTCTCACCCCACTGCTAAAGAAGCCAACTTGGGATCACAAAGTTTTGTCTAGCTATCGTCCAATAGCTGGCATGTTATGGGCTGCAATTCTTTTTAGTAAAGGTTGTGACAAAACAACTCCAGGCATTTATAGATAAACATAAGATTCTTGACTGTTTTCAGTCACGCTTTAGACTGGCCCACGGAACCGAGACTGCCTTGGTGACGTTCTGGGATGACCAGTTGGGGACCACCGGTGAAGGTGCTGTCAGCATGCTTGTTAGACCTGTCGGCGGCCTTTGACACAGTGGCCTTTGACATCCTTATGACCAGACTGTCATCAGTGGCACATGTATCGGATGAGGCCATGAGATGGTTTGTGTCCTTTTTATCAGAACACACCGAGCAGGTAAAAATGGGTGTCTGCCTCTCTGAAATTGTGCTGGTTGAGTGTGGGGTACCCCAAGGGTCTTCACTGTCGCCCTTATTATTCAACATTTATATTTGTATTTTGTTGAACATTCTATCAGAATTTGGTTTGTCATACCACTCATATGCGGATGACACCCAAATTTAGGTGCAACTAAACCAACTAGCTGAGGCAATAGAAACTGTGATATCTTGTTCTACTAAGAATAAGGAATGGATGCTGGAAAACAAACTACAGTTGAATCCAGCGAAAACCGAGGTTATTGTACTGGGCACAAAGAGGAAGGTACAGGACATGGTTTATACTGTCCCGTGTCCATCCCTCTTTGACACACCTACCAAGTATGTGGACACTGCAAACAACCTTGGCTGCATCTGGCAGTCCAGTATGGACTGCAATCTACAGGTTAATCAGATGGTGAAATCTGCATACTTCCAACTAAGGCTGTTAAAACCAGTGATGCCTCTGATTGCCGCAAAGGATCGGTCAATTGTGGTTGGAACATTAACAAATGCTAGGCTGGACTATTGCAATGCTTCACTGATGGCGGTGCAAACATTTCAGTTTAAGAAACTCCAGGTAACTCAAGGCTCAGCTATTAGGTTAATCTTCGCACTGAGTAGAAGAACTCCAATCTCCGAGTTTAGAAGACAATTACACTAGCTCCCGGTATCTCATAGGATTCTCTTTAAGGTACTGTGCCTGGTATGTCGGTGTATCCAGGGGACAGCACCAGCTTATCACCTTGGATCAGCGACTCCTGCAGATCCCAAGGGTAAGAACTGCCACATGGGGCAAATGACGGTTTGCAGTCCTTGATCCTCGAATGTGGAAAGCCCTCCCACTGAACCTTCGACTCCTTGAATCTCTAACACCTTTTAGGAAACTACTGAAAACGTACTCATTTGTTTAGTATTGAATTCATAAGTATCTCAAACCCCCTGCAACACTGTGACAAATGTATAGATGAACATGCTACTCCCAGATGCATTTGTGCTCGGTCCACCCAAGGGTATGCGTGGTAAAAATCCACAAATCAAATCAAAGCTTCCCAACCATGCAGCTGTAAGAGTCCCCCTTGAGGACAGTAACAAAGGCCCACTGTGAGCAAATCATGGAAAAACATCAGCCCCTAGGCGAACACGACCCAGAGGAATCTGAAAACAGAAGGCAACCCAGACTGAAAGGGGAGGATGCCAAACTGCCCACACCAATTCAGAAAAAATACAGCCAGTGTATGTCCCAGGGCAAAGCACAGGACTGGAAAGTCTCCAAGCAGTCAACCAGGACAGAAAATAAACAGGGCCCAAGCAACGGCACACAAATCCATCCAGGCGGACAAGTGACAAAGCACCACTAGATTCCACAATCCGGCATTAAAAGGGCACCCGGAGTGGTATTCCACTCCTGCCTGCAACAGCAGTAAGAGCCACATCGGCTGAACCAGGCTCACCCCCGCTGGTATACATTGTATCTGCAACCACCACAGCAGCTCTTCCACCAGACACAGAAAGACCGGGACAGGGTCCACAAATGCCTGAGAAGGCAGGAACCAGTGGCCCAGGAGTCTGGAGACCAAGGATTCAGAAGGAGGCAGCCCTCTGGTACCAGAAAACACAGGAGGCCAAGTGCCCCATCAGAGGAAGGGACAGGTGAGCTGGACCCATAGCCACCGGAGAACATAGAGAAGGACAGAAGGAGAAGCTGGGCCCCTGGAAGAGGCAAGAAGACCTCCCTACCCAGGTGCAAATCTGGCCTCATTGAAAACTAGACCCTTGGAGGGACAAAAAAACGACTTTCATTGTGACCCACCATGCTAGCTTAAATCACAGACACCCACCCTACTCATAGGCGAAGCAAAATCCCTTGTTGCCCTCAACTCTGCACTGGATCATGCCAAATCTGGCTACTTCAAAAACCTAATGTTCTCCCTTCAAAATCACCCTGCCAACAATCATATATGTGTCAAGCTTTGCTCACAACTTCAAAGTCAAAATCCATTGCGTCATCCCTCTGTGCTAATTACTTTGCCCACAACTTTTCCTCTAAAATCTCTTACATGTGTGTTACTCTAGACATCTCGCCCCTGTCTCCATCTCTCCTTCTGTTCACCACCACTCCCCTCTAAACCTTCAACTTCTGCCTTACATCTCACACATAATTAGCACCCATCATTTGCAGTGCCACCCATCCTGTGCTTCTATCAAGCTGCTTGCTCCTAAAATGGTTGAACAGTCCCAATAACCTTCTCAGATCTCTCAGTGCTCTTTAACCTCTTTCTCTCTGCTGTTTTCAAATTGCCAACTGACCTCACACTTATGAGAAAAAAAATGTTGATCCAAACGTCCCTGAAAACTATCTCCCAGTTTTCCTCCTTCCCCACTATTCAAAGGTCTTTGAGTGGGTTTTCTTCAACCAGATCACTAAATGCCTTGAGGATAATTGTGTTGGAGAGGATAATGGTGTTGGAGATTCACTTTACTCTGGCTTGTGTAGTAAACAATTCACCAAGATAGCACTCATGAATCTCTCCAAACCTTTCTCTGAGGCCCACCTCTGCAATCTCCATTTTACACTCACACATTTGGACCTCTCTGACAATTTCATCATTGTCAACTACGCCTCTCTTCTTCTTACTCTTTAGGTACATGATTTTCACAAATATCCTCTTGCCTGTATTGCCTCCTAGATTGAAGGTTGCTCATTTAAAATCTCGCGGGACTCACAAACCCCTTGGACTGCTGCTCCTCACCCTCCATGCCTCTGCCATTGGAAGACATATGTCATCCTTTGGCTTTCACTATGACCCCATTGCCGACAACAGTCAAATATATTCCTCATTTCCATCCTCCAAATTATCAACTAATTGAGGAACCCGGTCTACACCCTTGGCTACCCAGAACAACCCCACAAAACAAAAAAACATGCCAAGGACTGGAAACATATATTTAGTCAACATGCATATCTCTGATACTTTAACATGTTGTCCCTTTTCTTTGTAAATTATATTTTAACTTTCACAAGATGACTTGCCAAAATATTATCAGAAACACACACAAGCCTCACTGTTTTCATATGAATATAATCAAAACAGATTATATTATTTAGTAGATGAAATCAGGGCACAAATTAGGGGTCGCAACTACAACCCCTGAGGTTTCCCTCGCTACCCATAACATTTTATTTCAAAAAGTTTTTTTTTTTTTTGTAATGCAAGCTCCAGGCCTGTGGCCAGCGCCATCTAGCTCTTTGCTTATGTAGTGGCTGGCTTTCATTTTCAGGCTTCCAAAAAAAAAGAAACGAAAAAAATACAAAAAGAACAGGGGTTTCACAACTTTAACACTTTCAGCAGTGACCCTAAATAAGAAAGAAAAGGAATAACAAATAATTTCTCTTTCTGGAATTCTATACAACAATTGCAAGACTCATTAAAGGATTATTTCAGGCACACTTTAGGAGGTGAGTCACTGATTTACGGGGTAATTCATAGATTTCAGAGAAGAGGCAGCACATGCGAGCAGCACAGAGAGGGATTGTGCGCCAGCGTGCGCCAGCCGTGTGCGCTAAACAGCATTCTGGCGCACCAGGTATTCATGGAATTCCCAAGCCATAAGGAGCGCTGGTGCAGAGAACATCCCGCAGCGCCAGTTACGACCCCATGAAACGCCCCTTGCGCAGGAAAAGCCATTGAAATCCCCAATGCAGCACAAAGGGCCGCGCTAAGCCTGGACCAGTTTACAGGTCCGCTACACTGCAATCACGCGAGCGGGATAAAAAAATGCGGGGCCTGGCTATCCTCCTCCTTGTGCGGTGTCCCACGACCACTGCTGCGACCACTGCTGCGAGGAACGGTATATTCATCATAGCGTCTGAGCTTGTTTGTTGTTTGCGCACACTTTTATGGTGCGCGGGGCCGCTTACGCCTGCTTCCTGCTGGCGTATGTGTTTCCAGATTAGCGCGTCTTTTTTGGCTCATGCTTTTCCCCTGTTCGATTCAATGGATACGTGTTGTTGGCATGCGTGTGGGCGTTGCGAGCATTTACCTCCTGTACTTCCCCCGTAACGGCCACATTTTTGCGCGTTGTTCCCCATTCCGTGTGTTACGCCCTGTGTTCTGTCCACTTTTGTTGTGTGCGCTGCGCTATGTGCGCTTTCCCTGTGCACGTAGCGTACGCCATTTTTAACGAACATCCCAGGATTTACACATGCACTGAATTCCATGAATCGATGTGCGCGGCTTTCGCAAGTGTGTGCTGCGATTGTCACGTTTGCGCTGCGACTTTCCCACTTGCGCTCCCCTTTTCAGTGCACATTTATTCCATGAATCGGCCCCTAAACAGTGGAAATAAGCGACCCAGAAAAATTCTGTGGAACTGCTGAGCACCAAGAAATTGTGTGACACAAACGAGAAGATATTTTGGGGCTGAAAGAAATACCGAAAGAACATTAAATTAAGAAATATCGTGATGAGCTGCAGAACTAAGCGAACATTTTGAGGCTCCATGACACATAATCAATGTATAGAAGCCTAAAATAAACTTCAGGGAAATATAATAATGGCCTATTAATTATGGATTGTGATGAATCTGACAATTCCATCACTCCTTTCCCTGGGATAGCCTCTTCCCATGTGGCCGGGGAATGTTAGCTGCTACCTGATCCTGTCCCTGGGGGTGGCTCTATGTTCGATGATCACATGGGGGAGTTGATTCCCAGGGGAACAATATGGCATTGTGGGGGAAATCACATACCCCCCACTTCTCTTTAGGGATGTCCGTTCCTTTCCCCAGTCCCTGATGGCCTATTGTAATACTCTCCCTCAATCCCTTGCCAACTCCACTTTTAATATTTCCCACATAACACAGGGAGTAATATATCCACAACTGGGATGAGGAAGAGGGCCAGATCAATAAATATGAATAGGACTGTCAAATCAATGCCTCGGTCTAGTTCTTGGAGATTGCTCCGACAGGCCAGGAACTTTAAATTCTACACAGATAATTATGAGGGGTGTGAGCTGCAGGAGTGCATGCTGACTACAACATTGGTCACTGGACAGAAGGCCAAGTAGGAGCATGCTACTGGAAGCTGCAGGCAGGCGAGACCCAACACCACAGAAGGAAGCTGGAGTGCAGAGCAGACACTGTGCACATGTGGAAGAGGCCCGGAGAAAATGTGGTGGCTAATAGGACGCATGCCAAGACAGAGGAGTGAAGGAAACCAGAACAAAAACACTTTAAGAGCATGTCCAGCACTCGGTAAGCCCAGGGAAAGTGAACAGTTTAACAGGGTGCTTCAAAGTGTATGCCACTGTGAACAAGGGACATGAGAATCTCGGAACAAAGTGTATGAAGGACCTAAAGCACTTATGATCTGTACCCTGAACAGGTTAGTGAACCCATATTTACAGGAGGAAAGCAAACTAAAGGCAACCGTGAATATTAAAGAGAACTCTGCTGATCAAAATCTAACAAGCCAACTCTGGGCAAAAATTGTTTCATGGAAAAAAGAGAAAATAACCACACATAAGTCCTGGCTGGGGAGTATAACAGGCAAAGCCAAAATCTTGAGAAATATTATGAGCTAAATGATTTTCAAGACTGTATGAACGTCCTGACCGGAAAGCATACCAGACAGAGCTAAGCATTTTTAAAGGACTGGAAGTTATATACTGAATTTCTGTACAAAAGACCTGGCGAGGGAGTACATCGGGCACAATCAAGTGGGTAGCTTAAATCATTAAAAGAAGATAACCTTAAAGAAGAACCATGCACACGAGACTGTGCATTGTTGGAAAAAGTGGCAAAGAACCTAGCAAGGGAGTATACCAGGTGACACGTGAGGCTGAGTCTCGCACCTACGTTGTAATTTAAAAGAGAACTCCAAGGAAGATGCATGCTTGCAATTCTGAACTGTCTTGTATGTGAAGAGGAGCTTGGGCAAGGGAACCATTGCCCCAATAATTTTGATCCCTCCAGAAGGAAGAAACTGCCCTCATGGTTTACCAGGAGCCTGGTCATTCTTTTTTTGTTTGTAAATTTCATATTGGTGAAGTTGAATCTGTGGAAGGGAGTCATACCCTGGAACCTTGAACATTTTTCCATTTGGAACTCTTTGGTTGTACTTACATTTTGTATTGGATTTGAACACTTCACTGCACCTTCAAGATTCAGAGACAATACTCGTTGCACCTTATACTTAGTTTTAGAGTGTGAGGGACAGAATAGGATTATGGACACAGGACATATTATTCTACTCTTCTTTGGATGGCTTATGACAGCAGGGCATAATACAGCCACCAGAATCCCCATGTAATACACCTATTTATCATGTGAAAAAGCGAAACAGTCAACTTGGAGGATTTTGCAAGATTTACGCCTGTTGAACAATACTGTATTTAACACATACCAAACCCCTACTGTAAGGTCGAAAGGAAGCACAGAAAGTAAAAGTGCCCATTGTCTGGACAGAACAGATGATCAAATGATTTCAGGAGCTTAAAAAAGTGATCAGCAGTGACCTAGTTCTGGCCACAGCAGATTATAAAAAACAATTATTTTTGTTCTTATACTCCAATGGCCAGGTGATGAGGGCTGTCCTTACACAGAAGCCATCACTCAGACATAATCCTTTGCTTTATTAAAGTGTGCTTTTAGACCCGGTCATGAAATTAGGCTCTGGCAGCGGCTGCATTTGCCATACAGAAATCATCCACCATCACCATGGGATGCCTGTCCCCCTTTACGTGGAACATGCAGTTTGTGCAATCCTAGAGAAATCAAAATCCACCCAGTGAGCATCAGGGTATGAAGTGACTCTGTCAAACTCGTCTATTCACATTATCATGTACAACACTGTTAATCCATCAACAATTATCGCAGCATCAGTACAGGCAAATAACACAGTAGACTACATATAAGGACAATATTGATGTTAAGGAAAATGCACTTGAAGCGCGGACAGTGCTCTCATTGATGGTTCTTGAATGATTGATCAGAACACGTGAATAAGGCAGTAGTGAGCTTCGAAACTGGGGAGTACTATGTGTTAGCAAAGGTGCCAATGTCCTTGAACTATTCCGCACAAGCAGCAGAACGTGTGGCCCTCATAACTGCATTGGAATTGTCTCAATGGTGTTCCACTAACATTTACTCAGAATCAGCATATGTCACATCTACCATACATTCAGGCTTGTCCAGATGGCACAGGAAAGGTTTTAAAAAATCATACGGTACACACTTGCAGCATGCCCCATTACTTTCTATGTTAATAGAGGCACTCCCTACAGCAGTCACAGTAGTGAAATGCACAGCTCACAAGAAAAATACAGACCCAATTGCTTATGGTAACAGCACAGCAGATTTGGCAGCTAAAAAGCAGCTTATTTAGAAAATCCTGATGCCACAGTGTCCTCTGAATTTTCCTTGCAACACATAGAAATAATGCAATGCACTTCCCCCGACCCAGATTATTGACCTACAGGCACAAACCCCACAGCAGGAAAAATAAATAAGGACAACAAGGGGATGTGTGTCTCCGATAGACCTCATACAGAGGCAAAAGAGCAAAAGATTGCAGGAAAACCAGTTATGTCACAGGCACAACTCACTGTCACCCTCGAGCAATTTCACGTTCCCTCACACACATCCAAGGAAAACATTGCCGCTGATTTGCAGCAGGAGTGTTTTATTCCAAATCTCCAAGAGCGTATTAGAGATTGCATATCAAATTGCATCACCTGTCAAAGGTACACTACTGGTTGTACTCTTAGGGCACTGAAAGCAACATTGCCCCATCCCTCAGGGACATTTGAACACCTGCACATCGACTACATGGACATGGTTAACAGGTGCAGTAACTTCTGTTACCTAATTGTTGTGGTTTGCATATTCTCCCAATGGCTTGATGCAGGTCTCTGTGTCTATCCTGAGGCTAAATCAGTAGCCAAATTTCTAGTGTGTGAAATGTTTCCCTAATGGGGAGTATGTGATGTCATCAGATCAGAAAATGGGACAACATTTTTCAATGAGATGTTCAAGGAAATCTGTTCCTTATTGGGTATAAGCTACAACTTATGAATCTAAGAAATGCACACAAAAAATCAAGTGCACACTGGTTTTTAGACCCTGGTGGGTGCCCATACAATTTTGGCGACCGTTGTTGGGAACAACATGCTTGCTGTTAATAAACACATATCTCACGATCATGTAAAAAAATTACAGCTTTTAATTATTCATTAGCTGGTGCTTTTTTTTATTTACAAAGGATTTAAGTTTTAGTATACACATGATGTACATTGTGGTAAACAAACATATAGTTAGAAATTCACTATAGCATGATTACAAATGACATAGGGTGTGCCTCATCCACTTGTACATTTAATAAGCAATTTGCTTGCACGAGGAATGTCTCATGTCAATAGGTGTAGAAAACACAGGATAACATTACAATACCGAGCTAGAGTCTGACCTCTTATTGGGTATAAAGCACAAAATGTGCTCCATTTATCACCAATAAGACAAT
Organism: Ambystoma mexicanum; assembly: GCF_040938575.1. NCBI lineage: Eukaryota > Metazoa > Chordata > Amphibia > Caudata > Ambystomatidae > Ambystoma > Ambystoma mexicanum. Next base: position 1,155,457,446 of record NC_090924.1, on the reverse strand, counting down.
GCAATAGTGGCAGAAATGAATGTCCCAAGGAAGCAAAAATGTGTGAAACATTTCACAAAATTTGTTTGCACTGTTTACCACTTACTCTTTCCACGCTGCGCATTCAGCCATGCTCTAATCATCATCTCACCCACATGAAATAATCAGAGGCACGAGGCGCCATACTCCTCTCAAACCTGCATGCACAGCCACTGATTCACACACCTCTGCTGAAATTCTTGGGGAAGAATTCCAGGGGAACTAACAAAATCTGTCAGATGGTGTTTCTGTTTGGAACTTTCTACTCAAGTTGAAAGACCTTGAACTACGCTACTCCCACAGCCGTCAAAGTCCCTGGAAGAAAAGCATGGATCCATCTCAGTGATGTCTGGAAGGACAGGAATTCCATCACCCCTCTCTAACAGCGGGATGAAAATAAAGTGGGAATAACAAGAGGAGTATCACTCTAACGTTCATATGTCCATTTAGGCGACTAGACATTTCATCATGAGATCAGTGAAACACAGATGAACATAGTCAGTATATTCCTTATTGTGTTCCTATTTTTAGCGTCTTCTGTTTTCTTTTACATGCTTTGTTCCTCGGAAGGGTAGGTTTAATAACATTACTAACATTAAAAATGCACCAGCAGATGTTAATATTTCACTGCTTATAGTTGGAGGGTATATTTCTAATCCACTTGTTATCCCAGGTAACTTTAAAGATGTGCATCATCACGCAGAGGAAAACATGCAGTTTTGCCTTATGCAGGCAGTGGGAAGAGAGACATTGAGTGACCCTTCTTTTGTTTGTTCATTCATTCCTTGTGCAGGAGCCACATATAGGTTATTCTTGCCTTAAGAGATGCCACCAGAGACAGCAAGTTGTTTATTTCACCTAGCTTTATGTAGGCTATGAGGAACAATGCAAAGACACAAAGTTCAAGTACAGTGGGTAGAAATTAATGCAAAAGTGTATGTTAACCATTATTTAGAGCTTACAAAAAAGGACAAATGGTTGAATGATCTAATACATTTGTTTCAAAGAAGATAACAGGCACAAACGACTGACTTTCAGGAAAAGCACATTAGGAAGAATGCATTGATTTTCACAACATTGTCTGCATCATGTTGTCCCAATGTTATAGGGCAACGCCAGTCTCCTTGTGAGGGTAAACCTAGGTTGCAGATCAAAGGTGCTGATTTATTTGAAAGATGCATGGGCAAAATGGCTGGTTGGGTGCAAGGCAGGAGGAATGTGGGGACTAACCAAGGGTGTGATCCTAAAAATAAATTAAACTTGCTCTACCATATGGGCCAAGTATGTGACGAGCTAGATGTTGGTAAATTAGTGTAAAGACTGAAGGGGGTATCTGTACTTCTGCCCTCTATATGGTTGGGACAAAGGCAAAGAACACCCCAGCAAGGTTCTCTGTATGGTAGCTTGGACAAACAACCAATGGTTTAGGGACTGAGGAGAGTATGAAAGCTAGTTCTTTAGTACAGTGAGTCCCCAAGTCCCCACAAAGGAATGTCCACACACTATGTTAGGTGAGAACAGAGCTTCTTAATATAAGATGAGCTTCAGTAATATATGTACATAAATAATAACACTTTGTACTCAGGCAGTTCTATTCAAAGAATGGCAAATATATACACTCTATGTGATTCCACGCAATACTTAAATTCAGTAATAAATGCACCAACTGCAGACAGTTTCATGCAGATATGCACGCATAATTCTTAAATGAGGTGTAACAGCGTAGATTAGGAAAGAAAGGCAGGTTAGTTGTGAACAGCAGCAGAATGCTTTCTTTAGAATAGATACACAATTCTGTGTGAGAATCCCCACCACTCGGGAAACCTAAAATGGAATAGTTAGTGAGTAACTTATCTTGTCTTTTACAGCCCAGTACAAAAATGTTCAATAACACTCTGCTTTCCCTTTAAAGGTTCTACCACCCCAAGGTACCTGAGAGGCCACAGGAGAACAAGATCCAAGACAAATATGGGACTCCTGGACAAATCCTGAGGCTAGAAGATGCTCTTCCTCATCACGGTACATGTGGTGCCTGGGCAGGCCAAGTGGCAGAATCCTTGATTACACTCAATAATTCACTTCGAGGATGGAGCCCTGCTTGGAAGAAGGAGCCACTGGGATGTTGAGTCCAAGAAAAAAAATGGAACCAAAGTCTCTCCGAAGTGCAGCAGTTTTACTTTTTGCAGTGCTCTCCATCGGTCGTCAATTTTTCTGACTGTGGGAGTCCTGGGAAGAAGAAACTTGCTAAAAGGCTTGGCAGGTGAGAGTAAGACCCCTGGGGACATTCATTGACTTTTGGCGACAACAGGTGCTGAGGTCACTTTTGGTGTTGGGTTTCGGTATTTTGCAGTTTTCCATTTTTCGGTTCTTCGTTACTGCAGCCACAGCACCAACCTCTGGATGGCTACTGGCAACCTAGACCTGACCACTGGAGTAGACCATGGACCCTCACCAAGTCTGGCCCCTCGGGACATCTTTGTTCGATTCTGGTGGCGGGAATCCCACTGGCGGGCCTTCCTCTGCACTCAGCAACCTTGGACCATCTCTGGTAGAAAAAAGTGGTCTGGGATGATGGCAAGGATGCCCCTTGACGTATTATTCAGCAGTTTGGAACTCTCACAGCTCTGGGTGTTAAGCATCACTATACCAGTGTACCCCCTCTCTTATTGGCTTGCCTTAAGAGTTGCTGTTGCCTGGCCTATAATCTGTGCCATCGTACTTGCTTGGCAGAACAAGGAGGGGTAGCTTCCAAACCTTCTCATAGTAAGGCAAGGGGCCTCCCTCACTGGATGTCCAAAGAGGAGCTCAAAGGGGCTGAGACCAACAACCTCTTGAGGCACCTGTCTTTAGGCAAACAGCAGGCATAGTAGGAGGAGATCCCATTTCAGTCAGACCCTGTGTGACCTAGTGACTTCAGCAGCAGTCAGGAGCAACCCATAAGAAAGGAAACCCACCTCTACTAAGTAATTACCCAACACGATCTTGACAGGCCCATTGTCCTGAACCAGGGCAGGAAGCTTTGCTGTATTGTCACCTGAACAGTGACCAGGGCTATAGTAGAATGTATGGGGGGCCCACCAGCTAACCTGGTGGTTCTCAGAGTAACACCTACATAGTCCTCTGGCCTGAGTGTGGTCCTGTCCACCACTGTCATGCTAGTCCCAGTGTCTTTCAAACCAGTGGAAGGCTGGCCATTAATGAGGACCCTTCTCAAACATCTACAAGTATTCTGTGGGATAATAGCCATTACTTCTGAGTACTGGTCACAGGCTGCAAGAGAATGTAAGAAAACCTATGCAGGAGCACCAAAGGTGATTCTTGTAGAGGAGGGGAGGACAGTGGCCCAAGACATATTTGCTCTCTTCTTATAGTCCATGAACCTTTTAAGGTGTTTTGCCATACTTGGCAATCAAAGTAGCTCTCATACTGACTTCTTCCTTCTATACTCAGTTTCAGAATACAGTCATAACCAGTCTGCGGTACTCTACTTTACAAACACTTAGCGCAATCGCTATGGTCGACTTTATGGATACTACGAACCATTTCAAATGCTTTTATCAGAACCCTCCACATACACACCAACCAAAGGTTTCATAAACTTGGTGGCAGGAGACCTGACACTCTGAACTGGTTTGGCTGAAGTCGGTTTTGCAATGATACAAGCAATGTAGAAAGTTTGAAGCACTTGCTGGTGAGCTGTGAAAACCTGTTACCCAGCAAAGGTTGTATTTACGCCATCTGTTTAAAGATTTAATTAATTTATCCCCAGTCTCCTTGGCAATGGTGGAGTTTTTTTGTGATTGAAAATGTTGACTGTATGACATTTTGAAACTTTGATCTTTATCTAATTTCAACTGATTTTATATTGTTATATGAATTTCTGAAACTTTGATTTGTATCTAATCTCAACCGGTTTAATACTAAACATAAATTATAAACATAATAACTTATTCATTCTTTTAGACTATGAGTTGTAATTGTTCTTGATTGAATATTGAACAATTTATCCGTTGAAAGGTTGATTAAATCAGCTATAACAAAACATTTTAAAAAAGAAATTGTTGTGACAACTCCTCTTTCTTCAACTGAGCTTCAGTTTTTAACTTTTTGTATTCAAAGGCACATTCTATCCTCAATAATTCAAGTTCCAGGGCACTCCCCTGGGAAACAATGATGGATTTTGGAACAGAAGTGATAGGAGAGGTGGCAATCCCATTGGCAACATCTGTGATTTCACTAGGGGTAAGGACCACATCAGAGCCTCCCACATTTTCATTATGTGTATTTCCTGGTAATACACAAGGGCAGCTATCAGCTCTGCCCTAGACTTATCCTCAAACTCAATTTCTCTCAATTCAAAAGAACTCTGGAGAGCCTCTAAACTCATCTTAGACAATTTACCATTTGTAATAGTCCCCATTGTTTGTAGAGTAGCTATCAGTACACACCACTAAACCCTATAATTAACAAAAGAGGGAACTCCATTCGTGCAGGTCCCACAAAACACACTACCTGGGAAGGCTACAGTCAGTCTGACAGGAGGGAGCCCCACAGTCACATATGGAATTTCCACCCAACAGACAGTCAGGGGGAAAGGGACAGAGCCAGGGCTTCCCAGGACTTTGGGAAACATGGTGTGAAGGCAATAGAAACCAAGATGCCATAGTTGCCATCTAGCCTTTCTTCAACAATCCATTGATTCATATGGCAGGGCTTGGATGTCCCAAAAATGGAGGACACTTAGATCCACTTCCAAGTCAGCATCTAGCTGCCACCAACCCATACACTGCTCTGTGAGCAACACACAGGTGCCCAAAAGCACACATAAGGTGTACAAGGGTGTACCCCCACCCATGGTTGCCATAAGAATAGCCCATGAGTGTTGCTCACGAAAAGGAATCTGGAAGAGCTGCACTGCCAGAGGTCCAGGCTGGACCTCAGTGGTAGAAAACATAAAGTAGAGGTAGGACAAAGACTAGGAGGCCCTGTTCCTACAAAAGGCATTTCCAGCATCACATTCAGCATAAACCTCTAATAGGAATTATGAAACTCACAAGGTTTTCCATGTGTTTCAGTAGCAATGGCAGAGTGATTGTGGAGATGAATATGAATTGAAATCTAACTACCAACCTCCATGACATTTGAGGGTGTACCTATACACAACCACAACTGCCCTGCGGAGGAATCTGTTCCATGGATACCATGCAATCTCCCTTGCTTGTCATACGCGATGTCAACCTCACCGCTATCCAGAAGCATCCCTACAAGACTACACTCTTAGTATAAGGCTGTACCCCCTTGAGTTCAGAGTAGCATAGACAGAGGAGCCAGGTATATCTTGGGAGGGGGAGAGGGATATAGAATCAGTTCAAAGAAATCGTATTATACATATGGTCCAAAGAAACACTGACACACTACGTACTGTACACATAAAGGGTTTATTTTATATACAAGCAGACCAGGAGATTCACGGGTATGTAAGTATTATCATAAAGCATATAAACACATTACAAAATCACAACACTATGCTTTAAATACACAGATCAAAGCACCGACCTTATTTAGAAACCCTTACACTATCTCTAGGGGGGGGGTAAGACCATAGATTACTTTCTGATTACATTCAGTAATACAAGGGTAGAAATCATCTCAGCTGCAGTTTATTCATCTTCCTCTTCGGTTTTAGTTCCAGTGGTCGACTACCTCATCAGCTTCCCAGATTGGACTTTTATGCATGAACCAGCCAATCAAACAGCTATGCAACATTCAAACCTGGGGAGTTTGGCAGTCCTTTCAGGACAGTCAGACTTCCAGTTTTAACTGGATTCTCACAGGAAGGCTGGAAGACAATGGCTACTGCTTTTTGGACTCCTCCATCGCTTCCTACCTTCACAGACACTCTGAAGCCTGGGAGGGTAATCTACAGGATTCCCCCCGAAGATAGGTTTAACACAAAGGAATTTCCCAACATGGATGTCAGGAGAAGGAACAAGAAATGCTAAAATGGCAAAAAAGCAAGATATAAAGTTGCACTGACTTAATAAACTGGTTCACTGCAACCAGCCATTGAAGGTAAGTTAAAATGAGAAAGGGGATACTCAGTATCTCCCCAGCACTCCACCTACGGTGGGAGGTGCTGGTCTCACCTAATAAAATGTAAAAGGGATTCAAAGATCCTTTCTACCCTTGGGAACTGTAGTTATCACAAGGTTATCCAGAAACTGTTAAAAGGGGAGATCCTATGGCAACTTAGCAGCAATAGGCACTTATTGACAAACCGTTGTCAAAGAGGATAACCTTTAAAAGAGAATATGAAGAGTCTTCAAAATGACACCAATAAAAAGAGTAAAACGACTCTGTGAGTGTGGGAAAAGATTCCCACTCAATTAGGCATAGGGAAAAATAATCTACTAGTCCAGCAAAAAGATTTGGGGTTGACACAAGTCAGGAAGATGTATCACTGATATCAAAATCTTACCTAGCAACATGATGTCAGCCTAAAAACAATCCATAAGCATCCAATGACCAAGCCTATGTAGTTACTACACTAGCGGGACCACCGATCTCTGGGCCTGCATCGTCAATGCCAAAGTAATTATTAGTACCAAGAGTCAAGTGACAAGCTAAGTGGGATACTGCAAGAATATATGTTGTTTAATCAAGCTGAAATGTTATTTGCTTTCTTCCTCGCTCTTGGGGTGGAATCAGGAGCAACCACCAATGGCTAAAAATAACAAGGTGATCAATTGCTCAATGATACAGAGAATGGGTTGAATGCTGTCTCAGGAGAACTTAGAGCGATAAGGATAACCACTTTGCAAAATATATGCATGTTCGATATAATGACTACAATGAAAGGGCAAATGTGTGCAAAAATCAGAGTTTCTTGTTGCACTTACATACCCTCCAATTATACAGAGAATGAAAGTATTACACAAGCAATGCATGCTCAGCACACTCTGCACATTCTGCAGAACTCAATGGAGAAAGAAAGTGGGGTGCAGAATGATGAATGGTCCACCTCAATATTTTCGTAGTTATTGTTGGGAGGGGACACAATCTTCCCGCACCCCCAAGTGCTACAGGATAAGGCAAAGGCTGCCAGAGGTACTACAAGAGACCAGGGTAGAGGGGGTGTCCTTAAAGGCTTCTGCACGATTACATTATTACATGTTTTATAGATGCAGTGCACATGCTGGAATAGCAGCCATTTTAGCTATTAGCAGTCATAAAGTGGCACACAGCTTAAATGTAGCACAACAGTCAGCACACCAGGCCTAGGCCACAAACATGAGCAAAGGAATAGAAGGTATCCCAGCCACTGATGAGAAGGGCAATAGCTACACAGATCCATAAACCCTTCATTGTCCTAAAATGTTGCCAACCTTCATGCCCTGGGTAGAACGTACCCTTCAAGGCCATGGGCGGAGGGCTGAGTGTCTATGAGCAATACAATCCCATTAGAAGGAGGGCACAGGCCTCCGACCCCAACCATTCCCAATTCTAAGTTATAGCTCCCAAATGCACTAGCTTTAGGACCCCTGAATTTCAATGTGCTAGCCAGCCCCAGACCAATGATTGTAAACATATTAGACCCCCAATTGATCAAAAAGATCAGAGAGTAAGGCCTTCCTGCCTTACTCTCTGATCACTATCCTGCTACGTTACGTGATTTGTGCTGTGAGGATGAAACTATAGCCCAGAACAAGAGTGGAAGACCTTCGAGAGGTGCCGGCCTGTCTGGGAGTAAGTGAAGTGTGTGAGTTAGTATGACCTCTGCTTTCTGCCCAGCCCCCTGTCAGTCTAGAAAAGTAGACAACCCTCGAACAGAAGGGTTATGCAGGATAATTGGTTGGCCGAAGAACAACTGCCTCATTTGAAGTATAAAGAATATATGCTCATTACTTATTACGTAGCTATTAGTTCAACTAAAGTGCGGCCATTTTAAGGTAACCAGAATCGCCATTTTGTTTTCTCTATGTTTCTCTTTAACATCGCCACTTTTGCCTCATGTAAAACTGCTTTGCTGTAGAATATTATTCCGCTTCAATGGTCCAAGGTTATTAAAGACATGTTGAAACATTGCGCGAGGAGCCAGACAGAAAAGCAAGTTTTCCTCCTTCACATATCCTTGGAAGCAGGGAGCAAGGCATTCTTATCAGTAAACGGATGCCAGTGAGTCTCCTTAAAAGAATAGCAATGTACAAAACTAATATTAAAGGGTTTGAATTATGTTTTTCTTTACGGCCCCCCTTCTGAGCGTTGTGAGCCCTCGGAGAGCAAGCTGACCTCTAGAGCGTGAATTGAAACCAGGAGATAGTAAGGCCTGGAATGTGCCAGTTCCCCTATGCACAGCTTGTCCATGAAAACAGAAGTGCTGTGTTACCACAAATAAAGAATAGTATCTGTAAATTCGAGATTGCAAACTGTTACTAAATATGGTGATCTAAAGTGTCATATTCGTCACCATGCTCAATCATTGCCTCCACTTCAAAGGGAATGAATTAGGGGCGGTATCGAATGTGTCAAATGTGTCATTACTGATTGTAAGATGCTCCTTTTGTATATATGTAATTGATGTACGATTTTCGCTCTCTTGCGTCCCCCGAGGTCTGTTAGACACACGTCACGGGGCGTGGGACCATTTGGCCAACTGGGACTATTTGTTTTTGCAATAAACCCTAGATTTTGGGAATACAACCTTGTGTCTGGCGTATCAGTTTGTGTGTGGTGATTGTGCCTTGTTTCCACATCCGAGGGTCCCTCAGAGGCCCCTTCAAGATGGCGCCCGAATAGGGACCCTCCCCCACTTGTTCCATCGTGTATGTTGCAAATTGATGAAGGTGACAAGAACGGCGAGGATGGGAGCAATCGAGCCGGGATCAAGAGGTGTCCGGGGCGCCCTGCGAAAGTGATGAGATTCCTTTGCAGATCTGCACACAGCTGATCCCTGATCGACGTGCCTGGCCAGTGAACAAGGGGGCGAGGGTCCCGAAATGAGGCAGTGCCGAGATACGCAGACACGACGTCATTGGTTGCGTCAGTATACAGATGAATTGTGTCTTGAAAAGACAAATTGACTAATCAGGTGAGTCGTGCCCCGATTCGTAAGTAATCCTGATATTGGTTGAGAGTTGATTTTGCAAAATCAAACGCCCAGAGTAAGTTTGATTAGCCAAGGGTAAGGTTAAAACATGCCTGGGGTATTGTCCACCTTAGCGGGTTTTTCCGCTGCGGCGAACAATCTTTGGAAACTGGCCAGGTTGCGCCTACTGGGGGAATGCCGGCTTATGATATGTATGTCAAGTATGGTGTGGGAGCGATAATGTTTTGTGAAATTTGGCATAAGCAAACCAGAAAGCAGGAAGACCTTCAATGGCCGAGGAATGCTAGTTTTCAGATGGATCGGATAGATAACCTGGAAAAGGTTTTGATAAGTAAGAAAGCGTTTCCTGCGGCACTTGATATCCTTAGGGATTGGAGGAGGGAAGCAATGCTCCGATTTAGAAGTAGAGTGAAACATGCACGCAGGCATAAGCCAAAACCAGAGAGAGCGGAGGAAAAAGAGGAGGAGGAGTGGGGCAATAGTTTGAGAAAGGCAAATAGGCGCCACCAGATGAATATTGAAAAAATATATCCACAGAGAGAGTTACATTCATCAGATGAATTAATAAACAAAATACTAACCGAGACAAAACAAGGCCCGAGAAGTGAAACTAAGAAGATCACGTCACTAGCCGTCATCCAATCCCCTCCTATTGCTCAACCTGTCCCAACTCCAATACAGTCACAGGCAGCGTTAGTAATGGTACCGCCTTCTAGTCAGCCAGCCCCGAGTGTTTCGCTGATCTCTCCCAGCAGATCTATCCCGTGCCCACTGCCCCTTCCACACCTTCCACTCAAGGGGGTATTTCTGTTCCGACTGCGCCCCCCATAAGCGAATTAGAACAAAGCGAGTGTATGAGAGTGACCCGCAGCATGATTAGCAAGGAGAGAAAGTGTGAGCTGCAAGAGCAGGCGGAAATGTATATAGACGAAAACGATGGGACGGCCACGTTAGCGTCAATACATGACTTCAGGAAGAGCAACGAAAAACGGGTATTGTTGGAATGCATGGGGGAATATTTGTCAGCGCAATGGAAAAAGTTAGTTGGGAAGTTACCACCTCATCGATTGTTGGATTTGAATATATTGGCCCATTGTAGAGGGAGAGATGAGGAAATAGAAGAGCATGTGAAGCGACTGTTTGAATTAAAGAATGAACTTGATGAAGAATATTCTGAAATACTTGCCACACCAGGGTACAGGAGGAAAGACATTGAGAGGGGTAGACAGCAGCAATTCTTGTCACCAGCAGCGCAAATTAGTGCGGAGCTAAAAGTATGTATACGAGAGGAACTAAAATGGATTTCAGATCGTAGTATTCCCACAATGGAATACATTGGAATATTTGATGAATACACTCTATCAATGAAAAGGAGAGCGTTACAGACAATGGTTGAATATTTGATAAACAAAGATATAAGCGAGAGAAAGGTCAGCCCTCCTGAGCTGTTGGCGGTATATAAGAGGGCAATGGAACGGGGAACAGGAGAGACAGCTTTATCCCTCGATTTGGGAATATTGTTGCATATGAAAGAGGGGTGAGGAACAGTGAGTATGGCATTCCCCATGAGAGAAGTGCCCCCTACCTTTGTACCGAAGGTAGAGACTCCAGGGGTAGGCAATGCGCCACCTCAGGTAATTCCAGCACATTACACAGCCCAATATGTGTACGTTCCCTTCTCTAGACAGGAAGTGAATAATATAAAAAAAATGATCCCTGACATATGGAAAAATCCATCAGGTTTTTATAAAGAAGTAGAGTTTATTGCAATCCTCTGTGTTCACTATGAGTGATATAGATTTAATATTCCCGTGATTCTGCCAGCGGTTATATGGAAACAAATAAGGAAGGTAGATGATGAGACGGCCTATGGCGCCACTTGGGCAAATTTAATACTGGAGGATAGAAATAAGGAGGTGGGTGCACAGCCAGGGGCGAATATGTTAGCATTACCGGCACGAATAGTACAAACGTTAAAAGAATATGTCCCAGAGAAAATAATTCAGTTGGATAAAATGACTGCGTGCGTTCAAGGTAAAGACGAGCTGGTCACAGGTTATTTTAACAGATTTGAAGAAGTATTTACAGATTTCAGTGGGCAGGATGTGAGCACGGAAGCAAGAAAAAGGTTGTTTGTTGATAAATATGTGAGGGGATTAATACTGCCGATTCAAAATTTGTTAATGACATCAGAAAGTGCATGGCAAGCAAAAACGTTAGGAGAAGTATTACACATGGCCCAATATTATGAGAACCTGGTAAAGACTGAGAAAGAAAGAGAAGCGAAGGATAGAACGAACTTGAAAACAAGAGTGTTACTTCAGCAGGTAGCAGGACATAACAGGGGAAGGGGAAATGTGCAGAGCAGGGGCAATTTGAATATGCATGGAGGGCCTCTGGGGTTAAACCAATGTGCATATTGTAGAGAGGAAGGACACTGGCGGGCACAATACCCACACTTGCAAAATAAAGGCGGATATGGTCAGAGGAGACAGCACAGAGGGCACCCAGGAACAAATGGCCATAATATAAACCATATGCAGCAGCACCAGAATAGTCAAGGGAATGGTGCACAAAATCAGGGCCAGGCGCCAAATCAAAATGCTTTTACTCAGAGTCAAAATCATCAGGCCAATCAAAGTGGAAACAGAGGAAGAGGCGGAAATATTTTTGATACTCAGACAGGTGCATACTATAGTATTAGTAGTGATTACACCTCGGATGATGTGTTGTTACCCCAATTGGATCCATTCCCGTGAATAAGAAAGGACCCTACGTAGAAATGAAGGTTGGGAATGAAGAGCATAGATGCCTCGTAGACACGGGGGCACAGAGGTGCTCGATAGATCATCACTTGGTTTCAGAGATACCTCTGTCAGGAAGACAAAATATCTCAGTAGGGTTCGCAGGCACCCCAGTAATGAATCCTGAGTCCAAATCAGTAGCATTGACAATAGGGCCTTTTACTGAACATTGTCCATTTCTTTTGACAGAGAATTGTGGAGAAAACCTCCTAGGATTGAATTTATTGAAAGAGCTAAGCGCGGTTATCCACTGCACACCAGATGGGGTATTTTGGACTATTTCTCCTTAGAGTGGGCCGACTTCTGAATTTGTGATGAAATCTTTAGCAGGGGAATTGAGTGAGGTGCCAACTTGTATTTGGGCCAAGAATGACAATGATGTGGGATGCTTGAAAATAGCGCCAGTGAAAATTGTTTTGAAAGAAGGAGTGACGTTACCACGTATTCCACAGTACAAATTTTCAGCAGAAGGGGAGTGTAACGCTCACCTGATTCTCGCAGAGGCGCCGGTCTTGACTGGGCGACTACCGTATCTTCAAAGGTGATGTGTAGCACCCGGTTGGCTCTTTGGGCTGGACCTCTGTGCACTGTATGCCTGACGTGTAGAGTAAGATGTCTGCAGATAGAAAATATGGGGTTAATGAACTGGGGTTATTGGGGTGTCCCTATCTCTTTCCTCTTCTCCTCTCCTGTAGACCCCCAAAGGTTAACGCTCTCACCTTAGGTAAGTGAATGCCAAGCTCTCCATCTGCCTCGGGGCAGGGTGCTGTAACCAGTTTCTTCACTGGATAGGTAGCGCAGGCCTCTTGACTTCAGAGGACTGCTGTCCGTCGTTTACTGCACGGACGGTAAGTTTCGAGTCATTCAAATGTCTTTAAAGTCTTTAGTAATGATGTCTCTTGTTTTGCAGGGTTCCGGCGATGGCGGATGACGGGCTGAAGTGAGTTGAAGATGGAGCCCGTGTGATGAATAGAAGCGCCTGGAAGCACGTAAGTAAGCGCTTGTTGCCTGCTTCACTATGCGCTCTAACTGTCTTTTTATTTTGCAGGTACGAGTTCGGAGCGGCTGCAGGGTGCCGGAATACCCACTGGATTAGATGTGGAAAGGAGTAATGGCACATGAGTATTAAAGTTCCCCAATGTCTTTAAACGCACCTTGTTTTGTCTTTCAGATGCGGGATGCAGCGCCGAAGGCCTCCGGAGCGTACGAAGAGTAGGTAAGCCTTTGCCTTTCAGATGCCGGAATGCTAACCTGTTCTTTCTTGTCTTTATAGGTGTTGCTGAAGACTGGATTCAGGATGGTAAGCCTTTGCCTTTCAGATGCCGGAATGCTAACCTGTTCTTTCTTGTCTTTATAGGTGTTGCTGAAGACTGGATTCAGGATGGTAAGCCTTTTTCCTTAGGCCCAGGACCGGATGCAGAAGACACGATGAGCGTTCTGCTGCAGAGGTTGCAGAATAACGCAAAGCAAGATTCATCCACCGGGTGTGGTTTAAATAGCCTCCTGTAGTGCTTAGGTGTCTCCTTCCACAGCCACGCCTAAGTAAGAAAAGAGTTCCTGGTAAGAAAAGAGTTCCTGCCTTCCAGAAGAGTTCCAGTGTTCTGAATCTAGGGAGTGGCTCCAGCCCCACCCAACAGGAAAAGTAGTTCCAAACAGAAGAGGATCAGAGGCTCAACTGGCAGGCAAGTAAGCAGCATGGTCTGCTGAAGGTAAGTCCACCCAAGCATTATGAGCCCGGCGCTTCCAGCGCTGGGACTGGGCATATTTATGAGCCTGGTGCCACTGGCGCCAGGACTGGGTCCAAAAGGTCCCAATTGGGACTGGTTGGCACTCGGAACCTGGGTTATGGATCTGCTTCCAAGGGAGTTGGGAAAACCCTGACCTTTTGGAAGCAGAGATCATGACAGTACCCCCCCTCAAGGCCCTTCCCAAACCGGGCTTCTCCGGGGGTTTTGGCTTGTCAGGAAATGTTCGGTGAAATCTTTTGATTAGGCGAGGAGCGTGGACATATTCAGCAGGTTCCCAGGATCTCTCTTGGGGGCCGTAGCCTTTCCAGTTAATTAGGTAGAATAGTTTAGATTTGGAGATCTTGGAGTCCAGAATGCTTTTGACTTCAAACTCGAGTTCTCCATCCACTAGGATAGGTTTTGGAGATTTGGTTAGTCGTGTTTGAGGTTGCACGGGTTTTAATAGAGAGACGTGGAAGACCGGATGTATCTTCATGTGCGGGGGCAAGTCCAACTTGACCGCTACTGGGTTTACTGTGGTAGTGATGGAATAGGGACCAAGGTATCTTGGGTTGAATGTGCGTGGCCCTTTTAGAGATAGATATTTGGTGGATAACCAGACTTGATCCCCTACTTGATAGTGAGGGGCTTCCTTCCGATGTTGATCTGCTCCTTTCTTGTATTGTTCTTTAGCCCTTTGAAGGTGAGAAACAGCTTCCTTAAAGGCTTGGGTGATTGTAGAATGCAGGTAGTCTACTGCTGGTGTTTCAAGATCTTGGAGGGGATCCAACTCCGAGGTTCGAGGGTGACTGCCATACAAAAGAAAAAACGGGGTTTTCCCAGTTCCCGAATGGACAGAGTTATTGTAGGCATACTCGGCTATCCAAAGGATATCTTTCCAAGTTTTTTCAGTTTGTTGCAGCATGCAGCGTAAATACTGTTCCAGAGTTTGATTGGTCCTCTCGGTTTGTCCGTCGGTCTGAGGGTGGTGACTGGTCGATAGTCTCACATCAATTTGAGCCGACCGACAGCAACTTCGCCAAAAATGAGAAATAAATTGACTACCTCGATCCGAAATTAGAACCGAAGGAAAACCGTGCAGTCGGACAATGTTTTCGAGAAATTCTCGGGCCAGAGTTGCTGCTGTTGGCAAGCCTTTGCGCGGAATGAAATGCGCCATCTTGGAGAATAAGTCCACGATTACTAGAATCGTATTGTATCCGGAGCATGGAGGTAGATCGGTGATGAAGTCCATAGAAAGCGTATGCCAAGGGCGAGGTGGGATGTCAATAGGGCGTAAGAGGCCTGCTGGTCTTTCCTTTTGACTCTTGTTTTGGGCGCGTACTCCACAGGACATTATAAAGTCTCTGATATCTTTTTTCCAAGACGGCCACCAGAAGTAGCGCTTGATCTTTTCTGAGGTCTTGGCTATACCGGGATGACCTTCCATTAAAGAGTCGTGATAACAAGAGATTACTTTTTTCTGTAAATCTGTGCTGGGTAGGTATAATCGTTCTTGGAAATACAATAAGTTGTCCTTTACTGCAAAGTCCTTTCCCTGCAGATGCCAATTCTGTATGTCTGCTGGAGTTACAAGTTGCCTGGCTTTATCCTTAACTTCCTCTATGGATTCTGTGGCGATTACACCCAGAATTCTTTGTTCGGGAATGATTGGTACAGGTTTAGGGTTGACCAAGTGTTCTTCCACTCCCATCCGAGAAAGGGCATCGGCTTTACCGTTCTTTGTACCAGGTCGATAGGTAATTATGAAGTCAAACTCGGCAAAGAATAATGCCCAACGGAGTTGTCTAGAGGATTGGGCTTTTGCGGTCTTCAAATATTGCAGGTTTCGGTGATCCGTAATCACAGTAACGGTGTGTCGGGCCCCCAGCAGATAATGTCGCCAAGCCTTAAAGGCAGACTTGATAGCCAGAAGTTCCTTGTCAGTAATTGTGTAATTGATTTCAGGAGGCGAGAATTTACGGGACCAAAATGCCACGGGATGCAACTGATTGGTTACCGGGTCCTTTTGTGATAGAACTGCCCCCATGGCAAGGCTTGAAGCATCAGTTTCCACGATGTAGGGGAGTTCGGGGCGAGGGTGTTTTAAGATTGGTGCAGAGATAAATTTAGTCTTCAAATCCTGGAAAGCTTGTTCCGCCTCGGTATACCATTCAGAACGTTTGTTTTTCTTTAACAAGGCAGTGATGGGCTGGACTATTCGAGAGAATTCGGGGATAAACCTGCGGTAAAAGTTAGCGAAGCCTAACATGCTTTGCACACCTTTTACGGAGGATGGTGATGGCCATTTGAGAACTGCATCGACCTTCTTTGAATCCATACGCACTCCGCCAGGTGATAATATGAATCCCAAGAATTCAACTTCAGTCACGTTGAAAACACATTTTTCCAACTTAGCGAAAAGTTTGTGTTGACGCAATCTTTCGAGGACCATTTTCACGTGTTTCCGATGTTCAGATCCGACGAGGATGTCGTCAATGTAAACAACAACACATACATCTATGAGCTCTCTGAGGACATCGTTCATAAAATATTGAAAGGCGGCCGGGGCATTGCAAAGTCCGAAGGGCATGACCTGATATTCAAATAGCCCATACTTGGTGCGGAAGGCCGTCTTCCATTCATCGCCCTCTTTTACTCGTACCAAGTGGTAAGCTCCTCTAAGATCCAGCTTTGTATATATGCATGCTTTTCTGACTTGGTCCAGGAGTTCAGGGATCAAAGGTAACGGATATCTATTCTTAACGGTGATCTGGTTCAGGGAGCGATAAACGATACAAGTTCTAAGGTCTCCTTCCTTTTTTGAAACGAAGAACAAAGCTGAAGAAGCAGGGGACTTGGAAGGACGAATAAACCCATTTGCCAGGTATTGATCCAGGTATTGTCGAAGGTGAAGGTTCTCAGGCTCGGTGAGGGCATAAATTCTACTACAAGGAGGAGTAGATCCAGGCATCAGGTCTATCTGGCAGTCATAAGACCTATGAGGAGGTAGAGAGTTAGCCTGATCCTTCCGGAAAACATCTTGGTATTCTAGGTATTCGGGAGGTAACTGGGGAGTCTCTGAAGAAATTGCGGCCAGTGCAACACCAGGTGGAGGGTGACAAGTAGAGACACATTCTGGAAACTGGACCGTTCTTGCTCGCCAATCGATCAGAGGATTGTGTTTCTCTAACCAAGGTATTCCTAGAATAATCTGAAACTGAGGGGCCTTGATCACATCGAACACGATCTTCTCATGGTGTCCATCTTGACTTACTAGCGTCACCTCTTGAGTGGTATGCGTTACTGGCCCGGAGGCTATCTCCGTACCATCCACCGTAGTAATGACGTCCTTTACAGCCTTGGGACAAAGAGTTAGATTCATCCTCAAAACCATTTCATGATCCACATAATTGCCGATGGCACCGCTGTCGACGTAAGCTTCAATTGCATGTAATCGATCCGGATTATCAGGGCTAATGAGGACCATAGGTATCACGAAATGCGAGGTCACGGAACTGGTGTTCACGCTCGGCAAGAGGACCTCTATTCTTGTCGGGCGAGGTCGTTTCCCTGCTCAGAGTTTGTAACTTTGGTAACTGCAGCTCCTACTGCCTTCTTGGCAGGTTTCACCGGACAGTCTCGAAGAAAGTGCCCTGAGTTTCCGCAATATAGGCATAATTGCAACTGTTTCCTCCTTTCCCGCTCCCTTTGTGTTAGAGGACCTTTCAGACCCCCTATTTGCATGGGTTCCCCGGAGTCTACTCCTTTGGAAGGAGTTGGCGGTTTGGAAAATACTCGAGCATCAAACTTGGAACGATCGGCCTTCCTGTTCTGCAGCCTGTGATCTATTTGAACGACCAAGTCTATATAATCTGAACAGTCTTGTGGGGGATTCACTACTTGGGCTAAAACGTCTTTGAGCTCTCCACGTAGACCTCTATAAAACAGCGTAATCGTTTTGTCCTCAGGCCATTGAGTTTCCACTATTAGTCTATTGAAAGATGCAATATAAGCCAAAAGGTCGTGATTACCCTGTCGCAACGAAAGAAGCTCATTGTCCAAGGCCTGCCCCTGTGAATGTCTTGCGAACAGTTTTTCCATACTAAGCTGAAAGGCTTGAAAATCATGGAGAACCGGATCATCTTGATTAACTAGAGGGATCGACCAGTCTGCCGCATTGCCACTAAGGTACGAAAGTACAAAAGCTACTTTTGCTTGATCAGTTGGAAAGGCTGCTGGCCGGCATAAGAAGTGCAACCGGCACTGATTGATAAATACTGCAAACCTCTTTGGGTCACCAGAAAATCGTTCGGGCGGAGCCAGAGGTACATTCCCAGGTAGGTTGATCTGCACTGGATTCATAGAGGATGTTGAAGGAAGATTTGCCCCTGATGCGGGTAACGGGGTCTGTCCGGCTTGTGACTGTAGCACTTGTCTAGCAAGATTGTCTGTTCTCTCCTTGGAAATAATCAGTTCCCTTCTTAGCGCATTCGTTTCCTGACGAGCTGCATGCACTTCTGCCCTTAGTTCCCCAAGTAACCGGGCTAGGCGGTCAGTATCCGAGGTTTCCATAGCGCCTGGGCGAGAGTTTTGCGGTAGGCTTTGCGTTCTGTAACGCTCACCTGATTCTCGCAGAGGCGCCGGTCTTGACTGGGCGACTACCGTATCTTCAAAGGTGATGTGTAGCACCCGGTTGGCTCTTTGGGCTGGACCTCTGTGCACTGTATGCCTGACGTGTAGAGTAAGATGTCTGCAGATAGAAAATATGGGGTTAATGAACTGGGGTTATTGGGGTGTCCCTATCTCTTTCCTCTTCTCCTCTCCTGTAGACCCCCAAAGGTTAACGCTCTCACCTTAGGTAAGTGAATGCCAAGCTCTCCATCTGCCTCGGGGCAGGGTGCTGTAACCAGTTTCTTCACTGGATAGGTAGCGCAGGCCTCTTGACTTCAGAGGACTGCTGTCCGTCGTTTACTGCACGAACGGTAAGTTTCGAGTCATTCAAATGTCTTTAAAGTCTTTAGTAATGATGTCTCTTGTTTTGCAGGGTTCCGGCGATGGCGGATGACGGGCTGAAGTGAGTTGAAGATGGAGCCCGTGTGATGAATAGAAGCGCCTGGAAGCACGTAAGTAAGCGCTTGTTGCCTGCTTCACTATGCGCTCTAACTGTCTTTTTATTTTGCAGGTACGAGTTCGGAGCGGCTGCAGGGTGCCGGAATACCCACTGGATTAGATGTGGAAAGGAGTAATGGCACGTGAGTATTAAAGTTCCCCAATGTCTTTAAACGCACCTTGTTTTGTCTTTCAGATGCGGGATGCAGCACCGAAGGCCTCCGGAGCGTACGAAGAGTAGGTAAGCCTTTGCCTTTCAGATGCCGGAATGCTAACCTGTTCTTTCTTGTCTTTATAGGTGTTGCTGAAGACTGGATTCAGGATGGTAAGCCTTTGCCTTTCAGATGCCGGAATGCTAACCTGTTCTTTCTTGTCTTTATAGGTGTTGCTGAAGACTGGATTCAGGATGGTAAGCCTTTTTCCTTAGGCCCAGGACCGGATGCAGAAGACACGATGAGCGTTCTGCTGCAGAGGTTGCAGAATAACGCAAAGCAAGATTCATCCACCGGGTGTGGTTTAAATAGCCTCCTGTAGTGCTTAGGTGTCTCCTTCCACAGCCACGCCTAAGTAAGAAAAGAGTTCCTGGTAAGAAAAGAGTTCCTGCCTTCCAGAAGAGTTCCAGTGTTCTGAATCTAGGGAGTGGCTCCAGCCCCACCCAACAGGAAAAGTAGTTCCAAACAGAAGAGGATCAGAGGCTCAACTGGCAGGCAAGTAAGCAGCATGGTCTGCTGAAGGTAAGTCCACCCAAGCATTATGAGCCCGGCACTTCCAGCGCTGGGACTGGGCATATTTATGAGCCTGGTGCCACTGGCGCCAGGACTGGGTCCAAAAGGTCCCAATTGGGACTGGTTGGCACTCGGAACCTGGGTTATGGATCTGCTTCCAAGGGAGTTGGGAAAACCCTGACCTTTTGGAAGCAGAGATCATGACAGGGAGAAAGGATTGAAAAGTATTGTTTCTGATTTTGTGAAATTGGGAGTGATTGAAGAAATTACAGGCAGTGTATGCAACAGCCCCATTCTTCCAGTGTATAAGTAAGGGGGTAATGAGGTACCGTACCGTTTCATTATTGATCTCTGTGCACTAAACAAAGTAATAGATCCCCAATTTCTATTAGTGCCAGATGTCACTATGATATTGACAATGATCCCTGGATCAGCAGAATACTTTAGTGTTATCGATTTGAAGAACGCTTTCTTCAGCTTTCCATTACACAGATAAAGCAGGTATTTATTTGCTTTCACTTTAGGAGGACGATCATTCACATTCACACGCATTCCACAAGGCTATACTGAAGTCCGAGCATATACAGTAGAGCATTGAAAGAACAGCTAGACATGTTAGAATTACCGGCAGACTGTGTGTTGCTGCAATACATTGACGATTTGTTAATCGCTGCTGACACAGAAGAAATTTGTAAAAAAGGTACTGTCTTATTATTGACCCATCTAGCTATGCATGACCATAAAGCGAGCTTAAAGAAATTCCAGTATGTCAGAAAGAAGTGGCTAATTAAGGTTACTTACTTTGAAAGGAAGGGAGAAGATTAACGCCACAGAGGATAGAGAGCATTTCTGGTATGCCTATTCCAAAGACGCAGAAGGAAGTCAGAGCTATAATTGGCATGGCTTCATATTGCCATCAATGGATTGTGAACTTCGCCCTAATTGTAAAACCAATGTTGGAATTGACAAAAAAGGATGCTGTGATGCCTTTGCAGTGGAATGAAGAATGTCAGAAAGCATTTGACTCGCTAACAACCATTTTGAGTTCTGCTCCAGTTTTGGGCACACCGAATTATGAAAAGGTTTTTCGGCTGTTTGTGCATGAGAGCGAAGGATGTGCGTTGTCTGTCCTAACGCAGGAACCAGGTGGAAGAAATAGGCCATGCGGTTATTTTTCTTCCGCACTGGACCCTGTAGCGCGCCCACTACCACGATGTTTGCGAGCTGTTGCAGCGGCTGCTGCGTCAGTGAAACAAACAGAAGGGATGGTATTGGGGCACACTTTAATTCTAATGGTGCCACATGCCGTAGATGTTCTACTCAATAGATTGCAGATGCAACACCTCACCTCTGCTAGATTGACTAGATATGAAATTGTATTGTTCGCCCCCACATCCAAATCATGAGGTGTAGCGCTTTGAATCCAGCTGAATTAATGCCAATGCCAGGGGAAAACATTGATGAGACTGAATCACCTCCCCATGATTGCTTAATGGTTACTGAGGAAGAAACAAAAGGGAAAATTGATCTACACGATACGCCACTAAAAGAACCAGATGGAGAACTGTTTTGTGATGGTTCTTGCTTTAAATTACCTGACGGCACTTCAACTGCCGCATACGCTATCACCACGTTAAAAAGCATTGTGGAGAGTAAAAGAATCCCATAAAACTCTGCCCAAGCAACAGAGATAATTGCCTTAACAAGGGCTTGTGAAATTTCAGAGAACTTGAGAGTAAATATCTCCACTGATAGCCAGTACCCCTTTGGCGTGGTTCATAACTTCGGCCGACTGTGGGCCGAGAGAGGGTTTCTAACATCACATGGGGCTAGAATTCAACATGCCCCTTTGATTGTACGATTACTGTCGGCACTTACGTGTCCAAAGCACCTGGCGATAGTGAAATGCGAGGCACATAAAAAGGTGACATGCAGAGTGGGAGAAGGAAACGCATTTGCAGACAGAATTGCGAAACAAACTGCCACTGATTTGAATACAAAAATGTTAACAGTACAATCGAAGGAAGTACCCTGTATGATAGAAAATGGAATTGTAACTGTTAGAGAGATGCAGGCGGAATCTACCTAGACTTGGAGGGTTGTTGGGTGGACAAGAAGAGTGGGAATTGGATGTTGCCAAATGCTTATGTAAATGTGATGGTAACAATGGCTCACAGTCCCACCCACATCTGTGCAAAGAAAATAGTCCAACATTTAGCCACGGTCTGGGAAAATCCTCTCATAAAAAAAGAATGCCGAAAGGCTAGTACAGAACTGCATAACATGCCTACAACACAATGTGGGGAAGGGAACAGTGACTCCAACAGGAAGTTTCGGACCTCCCTCTATGCCATTCGAAGTGATTCACTTTGACTTCATAGAAATAGAGAGATGTCAAAACCTGAAGTATGTTCTGGTGATCATATGTGCATTCAGCAAATGGGTGGAAGCATATCCATTGAAAGACTGCACAGCCATGAGCACTGCGAAACTAATGCTAAAAGAGTATTTCTCTCGCTTCGGTCTGCCCCGTGTCATATGGTCGGAAAATGGTCCGCATTTTGTAGGTGCAGTAATATTGCAGATTTGTGCAGGTCTCCAAATGGATAAGCGATTCCATTGCTCCAGGCATCCCATGAGTGCCGAACTTATTGAATGTCATAACGGCATCCTGAAATCCAAAATAAGTAAGATTTGTGCAGGCAGCAAGCTAAGTTGTGTAGATGCATTGCCAATAGCATTACTGTGCATGCGAACATCAGTGCAAGCCAGAACTGGTCTTTCCCCATACGAAATCATAATGGGAAGACCGGCGAATGTGTGGTGTGCACCCCAGCCAAATGAGAGAGGTAGAATACCCTGTACTCAGCATTTATTGTAATTTGTTAGTAAAACAACTGCATTTGATTCATCAGCAGGTGCAGGAGGCATTACCAGTGAGGTACACTGGTCCAGGACATGCATTGGAGCCAGGAACCTGGGTGCTGATTAGAAATTATGAGCGGAAAACATCGCTGGCACCTGTGTGGCGTGGGCCCTACCAATTCCTTTTGACCACGCAGATAGCGATACGTGTGGATGGGCGGAAAGCGTGGATTCATGCCACGCATGCCAAGAAAGTCCCACTGCCATTTGACACTTTGACTGATAGGGACAAAGACCAGAGAGAGACAGCAGCGGCTCCAGAAATGAAAAATGCAATTGCCAGTTCTTTGCCACAAAAATTGCCTGATCCTGAAATAAAGCCTGATGAGATTGCCATAAGAGAGGCGCCCCAACTTTGTCCAGCAGATTCTGCATCACTGCTGGCCGATATCAAGCGTATACCTCTGTGCCGCCCACCATCTTCTGTTGCGCCGCAGCCTGCATCATCGCCTGGGCACTCATCATCATCTGCCATTGTGCCCCACGCTGACTCCAAGCTTGAGACCGGAAGTGCACCCGCACTGTTTGTCGACCACACGATACCGGGAGCAAATTGGTATAACCTGCACAGCAGAAAAAAGGAGTGATCACATATTCAGGTTTTTGTGATTTTATTGCCTCTGTTTCCTATTCTCGGATGAAGTAGGAACCGGAGGCCTAGAGGAGAGTGGCGTGAGAGTTGTGCAAGCTAGACAGCTCAACAAACGCAACTCCTCGGTGCTAAATCCATGTGTCCAGAACCCGAGCGGACAAGCGGGGCGCACATGGTACAAAGGCAGCTGCTCTGAAACTCTAGAGCAATGTGCAAATGTACGGTAATCTTACTAAACAGATAAGCAATCCAGGCTGAACGAGAACTGGCTTAGAAGAACTGTAGACATTTATTGAACTCTCTGACATCTCAACAAGCGCATCGGCAGGAGATATTCACGACGAACATGGTGAGAGCAGAACGACAAGGGAAGATGCCGGAGCCAGCCAACGTCTCCTTCTGCACCAATGCTGATAGCGAGTTAAACGCAGTACATAGAAAGGTGAAAAAGGGACATGGTTGAAAGAATTGTATGTTGGGTTTAACGATAATAATGTGTATAATGAGTATATTAGCCCCAATATTGACCATATATGTATTATGGTACCTAGAAGAAATGCACCCCCTTGAGGTACTGTTGTCTACTGTGAACATTTCCACGACGAAAGCCCAGTGATTTCCTATACCTTGTCCCCAATGGAAGAGAGACATAGGGAAGGATATGGGAAGAACACATTACTATTGATAATGAACATGACACACTCAATACTAAGATAGAACAATTGTTGGGTCTGTGCCCACCTGCCGCAGCATGGTGGTCAGGGAATAGGATGGTATGTACAGCCCCTGATATTGACTTCTGCATGTTATGCTTCTCTGAGTGCCTTATATTATGGGAAATGGAACGAAAGTGAAACTGGTCAACTAGACAAAACAAATATGAATGAATTCGAGAAAGTGATTATGAGACCTGTGGGTTGCTCCATATTCCATAAAAGACAATTAATTACACCAGCAATAATGCCACAGGATAGATTGTCTGTACCTTATAAATCT
Source organism: Ambystoma mexicanum (assembly GCF_040938575.1). Classification (NCBI taxonomy): domain Eukaryota; kingdom Metazoa; phylum Chordata; class Amphibia; order Caudata; family Ambystomatidae; genus Ambystoma; species Ambystoma mexicanum. Next base: position 1,155,433,441 of record NC_090924.1, on the reverse strand, counting down.
TCTGTGATCACGTTCCACATGAACCCAGAAGGGAATAAGGATGGCGAACCCCCTTCATATATAGTGAATTATAACCCTCATTCTGTCCCATTCTGTTTAAAGAAAAAGGGTTCTTTACCAGATGCAGGAACGTAGCATTCCTTGATAAAGAAGTGGAACCAATATACGTGGGAGATCCTGTGTACTTTATATGTGGAGAAAAAGCATATCCTTGGTTACCTAGGAACTGTGGAGGCACGTGTTATTTGGGCTTTCTGTTTCCTGGGGTGTTTCTTTTAAAAACATCAGACATAACCAAATTGACCAGGTCACAACCTCGCCGGAATATTGAAGACGGGTTGATTGTAGGGGACATAGCAAAATCATTCATACCATTTTGGGGCCAGGCGATAAACTCCTATAACATAAGACGACTGTCTAGAATATTGGAAGAAACAATAAATGGAACCACCGACATATTATATAATATGACTCTTGAGGAAAAAGGAATTAGATTGATGTCACTGCAAAACAGAATGGCCCTTATTTTAATCTTAGTTGATCGCGGTGGTGTTTGCAAAATCGTGGGATCAGCGTGTTGCGTATTTGTAAGTGACTCCTCCCCACGATTTTCGAAGCGATAAGAAAATTGCATGTATTAAGCTCTGACCTTCACCCTCCTGAGGAGAGTGGTTGGGAGTTGAATATATGCTTCTGGTTCTGGGAAGTGTTACGGTCCTGGGGATGGAAGCTATTTGCAATCTTAGTAGCAATTTTAGGAATATTCATGACGTGTTGTTGTTGCATACATTGTCTCCCCATAGTATGCACAGAAATTAGTGAGGAATGTGTTCAAATGGTAGAACGAAAACCCATTACTAGACCAAATACCCACAATGATAATGAATCCAGAACAATTAAAGAATTCATGGCAATTAATATCGATGATGAAAACGAGGAATCTGAGAGCGTATATGAGTCAGAGTGCGAATCAGATTCTGAGCCTGATCTAAACACTTAGTCGGAGGAAGATGCAATGTATGGATGAGGCGTTTGGCATACGGCCAAGAGGAGGGTTTGTCAGTCTAGAAAAGTAGACAACCCTCTAACAGAAGGCTTATGCAGGATAATTGGTTGGACGAAGACCAACCGCCTCATTTGAAGTATAAATAACATATGCTCATTACTTATTACGTAGCTATTAGTTCAACTAGAGTGCGGCCATTTTAAGGTAACCAGAATCGCCATTTTGTTTTCTCTATGTTTCTCTTTAACATCGCCACTTTTGCCTCATGTAAAACTGCTTTGCTGTAGAATATTATTCCGCTTCAATGGTCCAAGGTTATTAAAGACATGTTGAAACATTGCGCGAGGAGCCAGACAGAAAAGCCCGTTTTACTCCTTCACATATCATTGGAAGCAGGGAGCAAGGCATTCTTATCAGTACATGGATGCCAGTGAGTCTCCTTAAAAGAATAGCAATGTACGAAACTAATATTAAAGGGTTTGAATTATGTTCTTCTTTACGGCCCCCCTTCTGAGCATTGTGAGCCTCCGGAGAGCAAGCTGACCTCTAGAGCGTGAATTGAAACCAGGAGATAGTAAGGCCTGGAATGTGCCAGTCCCCCTACGCGCAGCTTGTCCATGAAAACAGAAGCGCTGTGTTCTCACAAATAAAGAATAGTGTCTGTAAATTCGAGATTGCAAACTGTTACTAAATATGGTGATCTAAAGTGTCATATTCGTCACCATGGTCAATCATCGCCTCCACTTCAAAGGGAATGAATTAGGGGCGGCATCGAATGTGTCAAATGTGTCATTACTGATTGTCAAATGCTAATTTTGTATATATGTAACTGATGTACGATTTTCGCTCTCTTGTGTCCCCCGAGGTCTGTTAGACACACGTCGTGGGGCGTGGGACTATTTGGCCAACTGGGACTATTTGTTTTTGCAATTAACCCTAGATTTTGGGAATACAACCTCGTATCAGTTTGTGTGTGTTGATTGTGCCTTGTTTCCACATCCGAGGGTCCCTCAGGGGCCCCTTCACCCCTGTCTGCTCTTACCAGGTGAAATGCTACATAGATAGAGATGTGTTGTTTAGTTTGTGAAAAATTGCTAATTGCACAGCTTGTGACCGATGACAAGTGCAGCATCACCCACATCGACAAAGATGGACAGATAGGTCTGTGACCAATGGCCTGGCATCCTCTACGGAGCAGGCGACCTATTTATAGGGTCTCACCCACGAGTCACGTGGGTTTCTGCTGTATTTAATGATGTCACTGATGACGCTATGTACCTTTATAACGCACTACTCATTCAGATTCTGGCAGAACGTTCACCACAGCAGAGTATTTTGTTGGCACCTTCCATTTTTGTGTGGAAATAAACTTGTTATGCTGGCAACGGGTGTGTTGGGCCTTTTTAACTAGTGGGTTGTATTTCTTCTAGTGTGAGTGTCTAAGGAGGCTTTCCTACAGTGTCCTCTTCGATGAGCAACCTTCTTAACGTCTTATTGCCTTTAATTATCTTGCTGTTGGTTCTTTTTGCACTTGTCAATTAGTTGTGGAATGCTGAAAGAAAATGATGGTTAATGCAATACCCATGATGTCTCTCACATTAAAACCTATTGATAACATAACCTCTTCTGAAAGATGTTCACACCCAGACTGAGCACCAGACTCGAGAGGACAAGCCTTGTATGGTTGAAATATGTCACACAATTGGTCCACACAGAACATAGTTTGACTGCCCTGATGATCCAGAGAACAATTCTGAAACCTATGTCTATCCAACTCGGGGTGGGGGTTGTTGTTTTGTGCCCTGCATCCCAGAAGAATACAAAGGGGATTTGAGAGATGTAATGAAAGTGCGGGTACCGAAGCCTCCTTTTGATAATATGAAAGAGAAATATAGTGTTTCTGATAAATAAACTAGAGGTGGTAATGTTAATATGGGGTTGCAATGTCCCAAACGTAAAAGAAGATACAAGCTTTGGGACTGCTATTAACAAGAGTGCATTCACCATTTTATTATAGTGGGTTGCATTTCTGCCTCACTCTCGAGAGTCCACGGACTGCCAAGTGCATAGCAGGGTAAGCTAGCAGAACAAATATTAACCATTGTATCAAGAAGTAGGCCTCCTGCCTTACTCTCTGATCACTAACCTGCTACGTTACCTGATTTGTGCTGCGAGGATGAAACTATAGCCCAGAACAAGGGTGGAAGACCTTGGAGAGGTGCCGGTCTGTCTGGAAGCAAGTGAACTGTGTGCGTTAGTATGACCTCTGCTTTCCAGCCAGCCCCCTGTCTGCTCGTACCAGGTGCACTGCTACATAGATAGAGATGTGTTGTTTAGTTTGTGAATAAATTACTAATTGCACATCTTGTGACCGATGACAAGTGCAGCATCACCCACGTCAACAAAGATGGACAGACGGGCCTGTGACCAATGGCCTGGTATCCCCTACGGAGCAGGCAGCCTATTTATAGGGTCTCACCCAAGAGCCATGTGGGTTTCTACTGTATTTAATTATGTCACTGATGATTCTATGTACCTTTATAATGCACTTCTCATGCAGTTTCTGGCAGAACGTTCAACCGCAGCAGAGTACTTTGTTGGCACCTTCCATTTTTGTGTGTAAATATATTTGTTAGGCTTGGAACGGGCGTATTGGGCCTTTTTAACTGGTGTGTTGTATTTCTTCTAGTGTGAGCGTCTAAGGAGGCTGTCCTACAATATCCTCATAGGTGAGCAACCTTCTTAAAGTATATTGACTATGATTATCTCGCTTTTGGTTCTTTTTGCACTTGTCAATTAGTTCTGGGATACTGCAAGAAAATTATGGTTAATGCAATACCCATGATGTCTCTCACATTAAAACCTATTGATAACATAACCTCTTCTGAAAGATGTCCACAACCAGACTGAGCACCGGACTCGAGAGGACAAGCCTTGCATGGTTGAAATAGGTCACACAATTGGCCCACACAGAACATGGTTTGACTGCCCTGATGATCCAGAGAACAATTCTGAAACCTATGCCTGTCCTACTCGGGGTGGGGGGTTGTTGTTTTTTGCCCTGCAGCCCAGAAGAATACAAGGGGGATTTGAGAGATGTAATGAAAGTGCCAGTACCGAAGCCTCCTTTTGATAATATGAAAGAGAAAGATAGTGTTTTTGATAAATAAACTAGAGGTGGTAATGTTAATATGGGGTTGCAATGTCCCAAACGTAAAAGAAGATGCAAGCTTTGGCACTGCTATTAACAAGAGTGCCTTCACCTCTAGAGAGTTCATGAACTCCCTTAACCATTGTATCAAGAAGTAGGCCTCTGAGTTTTCTGCCATGTTCTTTAAGTGTATCTGTCATTCTGTATTATGTTTCATTTTTGCTGCATCCTAATGAGCCTTCCGACTGTCGAGTATGTTGCAGGATCGCCTATGTAAAAAACCTGAAGGTGTCTCACCCGCTAGTCCCTGAAGATCTCTCATCCATGTGGCCAGGACACGGCCATCGTGATTGGATCCAGTTCCTGGGGGTGGACTAGTGGGGGAGGATCACCTGGATGGGGGTTCTTTGCAGGGGCTGACTGGGACAGAAAATAGCCCCGGACACCAAAAAAAAAGTGGCCCACCACTCGCCTCAAAAAAGTGGGCCCACGCTCGCCTCATGACACTTGACCTCTGATGACATCACCAGAAGTGATGTCATTTGACCTCCATCCCAAAGTGACATCCCGGGAAGCGATGAAACACGACCTTTCACCCCTTGACAAAATAGGAAGTGGCATCAAATAGCACTGTTACTAAGTACACTTCGAATAATATGGTTACGATTTCACTAATGTGATATACATTTCATACAAGAATGGATCATCATTAATACATCTGTGTGAATAGATCCATATTGTCAAATTACTGTGAATGCAAGGAGACGTCCAATGACAAATGATAATTTATTATTGTAGAGCACTTAAGCTTAAGCTCTTTTTTATAGAACAAATATGCATACAATGGGGGTCATTACGACCTGGGCGCAAAGGGATACCGGGCACTGGTAATGACACCGGTGCTGGTAATCCCTTTGCGCCCTATTCCGCGGTCCCTTTGCGGGTCCTCCCTTAACACCTGGTTTTACCAGGCGCTATGGACCGGACCCGCAAAGAGATACCGGGGTCAATAACGGTACCGCAATTTGCGGTACCGTTATTGCCACCTTCCCATTGAGCCCTATGCGGGCTCAATGGGAAGGCTCTGGGGAAAGGCTCTGGTGAATGGGGAATTACGGTCAGACTGGACCGGTAATTACTCCCTTCACCAGACCGGAGTCAGACCGATTTTGGATAGCGCCATGGCAACCTCCAAACTCGGAATGAGGGCCAATATCAACCAACCTGTGTTGGTACTCATTTATCGACCTAAGAAGGATGAAAGGCTGAGATGGCCTTACTGGGATTTGAACCTGCAGATCACACACATGGCATCAGCAAGCTCAACCCACTGAGCTATTATATCGGCTATAGTAAAATTTGCAATTATTCTGTAGTCGATACCATTAAACTGGTAACTGAGATTTAACAGCAGACCAGTAAAGTTCATCTGCAGGTCTGGTGCAAAGTTGGTCACCTGTCAAGCTTGCATGCATCAATTATCAGGCTTTAGAGGTTGGCTAAATAGGGAAAGCAGCACACTCACAGGACATCCCATACTCTAAGCACTCGTTACCTCATACATGCAAACAAACATCCTGAACAGGATGCCAGGGAGATGGGAAAGATAGACACATTACAACAAAGATTCATTGTGGCACAATGAAGTCAATGGCCACTTGATGTGCTATGGTCAAATATTTCTACACTGTACAGAAGCTTTTAGGCACAAGGATATTGTCAAGTGACTGAGGACACCGAGATGGAATGTCTTGTGATGATCTTAACAGAGACAAGAGCAGAAAGACAAAACATGTTTTTACTGCAACTTGCGAAAGGCAAAATACATATTCCGAAATGGATTCTTATTCTAGTCTAAAATTGGTTGTTTATCACTAATACAACAACACAGCCACTCCAGGGGGCACTGTGTCCCCTGCAGTGGCGGCACAGTGACAGCCGCCGTCCCGGCTGTGGCCCCGGCCCCTCAACTTCGTATGCTGCAGCAGCATGTGCACGATGTATGCATCATAATTTATGATGCACACATCATGCATGCACATCAATCATCAATGATGAATTATGCGGTTGCAGTTTTTTTTTTCTTCCAATAATGTTCTTAAAAAATTACAATTTTTTTTTCAATATTTTTTTCCAAACCAGCCCAGGCATGGCCAGAAACAGGCCCCCAATCCCCATGGACGATTTCAGACTGGCCACGGGCCGACAGGCCGAGGGGCCAATCCAACCCTGATTCTTCAGGGATTGGAAGTGGGACATCGACGGGTGGGATGTGGTACCCACTTCCTAGTAACACCTTTTCCCCATCCTACCCCCTAGGATATCTTTTCCAACACAACCACTTTCCTACACTGTGATAAACAACGGACTAACACAAGAGCCGTTTATCAATTGACAACAACTACACACACCGGATGGCCCTTTCTCTTCCGTACAGGTATAAAAGGTGAAGCACAAAAGCAAACTTCGAGCAAGGCCAACTGCATGAGACAGCAGCTATTGCAAACCAGCAATTCAAAAGGAGAAGAAAGGTGTTGATACTCGAAAGGATGGCAAGGAGGGACGTTTGCTTGTCCTTTTCAACCCAGACACCCGAAGCCTCCTTGAAGGAATCATAAGACCGGGATATACAGCTGGTGTGCGGCGTAGCAGATGTCAATGGTGTATGGGGGCCTCCCGTGCTGATAGCACAGGTGGGGAGGCATGCTGGCTACGGTGGTAGCATCCTTAATTCCAGAGACAAGAAAATCCTCCGAGTTCAACGCAGCTGGTGAGTCGGAGAGAGCTGATAGTAAGCCGGACTGTGTTGAGCTGAAGGTTGCAATCAGCAACATATTGTGAACACAAGGACTTGTGAACAAAGAACTTGTGTAAGTTGTGCTTTAAAGAAGCCCTAGTAGATGTCCAGATGCAGAGTGGTCCAAGACCACGTGGGCATTCATTTGAAAGACTCTGATTAGGATCTGTTTGTTGAAACTGCATATACCAAGGTGTCAAAGGGGTCATACGAGGGTCAAGTAAAACCCCTCCTACAGTTGAAAGTCTTTGACACATTGTGAAGCAAAGTGAATTGTGTAAACAAGAACTGTTGGCAGCCCGACTAGGGCTGAGACCCGTTCTTGGAAAAATGGAAGAACCTAAGGGGTCTAAGGAGAATATTTATTTATTTTACATTTGTAGAGCACACTGCAGCCCATAGACAATATATTGTGAACCTTGCAAGTGTGAACCCGACAGAGGGATGCTAAGAGAAAGCTAGGGGAAGGTAACCCCCAAGCTTTCTGATAATATTGTGAATATTGTGAAATAAGGCAAATTTGAACCCAACAGAAGGAGGAGGAAATAAATCTAGGAGAAGGGACACCTGCTTTCTGATGAGAGGAGCAAATCATGAACTTTGTTTGAAAATCATGAACTGTGTTAAAAATGGCTATATGAAGCCGACAGAGGGATGCCAAGGAGAAAGCTAAGAAGAGTAAATCTCGTATTGTAATAAGATTATGGATTTTTCTCACTCATTCATACAGTTTAATAAACACCCTTGAACTGTGATCACTTGAGTATGTCTTTACTGTTGCCACCAGGCAGCACAGATATTATCTATTATTCCAAGAGTTAGGCCTCTGTTACACTTTTTCATGAAATCCTTTCCAAGGAATAAAGCACCCTATGAAATCATGGTGTTGTTTCTTTGGCATAAGCAAACCAGTATGCAATACCAACAAGGGCATACGCTAACGGGGTGATCAGAAGGTTGGGAAGTAGCCTCAGATGCGAAGATATCTCTTCACATCGGATACAGTGACCTTGTATCTTGTTTATTGATGGGGATGGCAGACTGCGCTCTTCATACTGACTGCAAATGATTAGGCCATCTGTGGGGAGATGCATATCTAAATGTAACCTAGTTGCTGTATTAGTCAATCACGATAGGGCAATGCGCTAACCAAACAGAATAGGTCTGTATAAGGTGTGCCAACCCCCCCCCCCCTCAGCTGAATATAGATATCATGATAGGCAGATCAAATAATTCCATCATTGTAGAAATCAGAATTAGATTGCCTTCATTAAAAGTAAAAATTACGCATAGCACTGTGCATATTTGGATTAGGGTGGAACAGGAAATGAAGGGTGCTTTAAATATCACACACATACCATAAGTGTATAAGGATACATTATGAATAAAGGATACAAAGTGAGAGATGCTTAATTAAATTAATAATAGCTCCCAGAAGAAAAGTACAGTGTCAGACAAAAATATATTTCAAAATGGATACCCAAGTGCAACATGGTTTCCAGTCCTAAGACAGGTGTGAAAGACTATGAAAGACTATGAACCATGCCAAGAGATTTCAGACAAGAAACAGAGGCTGATACATTTGAAACAGTCTTTGGCAACATCTCACAGTGAGATAATTAGGTTTGTTAGGTTAAACATGTAAATTGGTAGAAAAAGCAGGCAATATTGTGACTAGGCCAGATAAGTAAGGGAAGCTTAGATACATTTATTCATGTTCTTATCGAAAATGGCAACCATAAAATAGAGTTCATATATTTCTCCAACAGCATATATCTGCTCTAAGGGAGTTACACACTAAACTAACTTGGCAGGAACTCAGCAATCAGATAAGGATTAGATTTTGGAGCATGAAAATGTTCTTGGCAGGAGTTGTGCACTGTCATAGTTATGTCCAGCCAAGCCCTAAATAAGCATGTCCGTTTTGCGCATCAAAGAAAATAGTGGATGCCAACTATGCTAATGTGGTCTTGTTGTACACACAAGATAAGTTATCCAATGATACTGAAGGACGTTCTTTCTCTGACTAAAGTGACCAATCATAAGCATACCATGTACAAGTTGGTAATTTGCTTACAAATATTGAATACTCTTAAAAGACAATAAAGCATGTTAAAGGAAAACATGTCTTTGAGTGTGTCCTGTTATTCTAGCAAATAAAGAACATGATGATATCCTCCCAGGCGTTTGATTTCTGTTGCCCCTCTCTCTCTAGGGAGTGTTCATCGATGCCTGATTCATGATGGAAGATGGGAAGCAGTACCCCCAGTTCATGTGACTCCCACACGTGGGGCCCTAGTCTTTCACAAGATTACAGGGGCAAGGCCCCAAGACCCTTTTTCTTTAATGGGATGTGCTGGTGGGCAGTAGGAGATGGCTGGAAATGTGATAGGTGAGTGACAAACTGCAGGATGATCTAATTTCTGTCAAAAGCATGTCCTAATGACCACCAGCATAGCACACGTAGTATCTCTATGCATTATATTATGTATTGTGAAAGACAGGAACAGGAGAAATGAATAAACATGTTTACGTACAAATGAAGGGGATTGTGATAATTTTGTGTAACAGGAAATATTGTGAAGATAAGAGAGACCTCCTAGGAATCCTATTTCAAGGGAATTAGAGAGAGACATTTCAAACTCCAACGGGACTAGAAGTAGAGAAACACACAGGTCAGCACTGTGTAAGGTGATCTCTCAAACCCTGAATAGGGTAAAATAAAGGCGATAGGAGAGTACCCCTTGTTATAAATGGGAAATAAGTGGAGGGAAAGTGATGACAGTGTTTTATAATATGTAATGTGTGACTGGTCTAAATGTTGTTTGTTGAATAAAATATCGAGGAGCGATAGAACTGTAAAGAGTAACAGTGATTAAAGATAAAGTGTAGTAAAACGATTGGCATCAATCAAACAAATATATAAGTCATTGAAATAAGAGGTTTCAGTAGCAATTGATGGTGCTTGCTCAAATTTTTGTGTTAAAATGTTAAAGGGGTGATTCTAGTTCAAATAAAGGTTTATTTAACGATCTGGTAAGTATTAAAAGTCAAATGAGACTTATGTAAGACACTCCTCTCATGCACTTCTGTAAAACGCTATTTGTGTTTCACATTTCAACAAAGGATTGACATTAAGTAAGGGGTTAAAATAAATAAACTCAACATATGCATAGAGATAAAACTCAGGATAGATTATAAAACCAAGAACAATATAAATCCGACTAACAGAATATGTATAAGACAGGAGTGGAAAAAATCTGAGATTTTCTCTGGCTAGGAAAGCGTGCAGTTAAAAGCATTCCAGGTTGGGTTGTAAGCTACAACAACAGTGATTTTTTTTTCTTTGAACAAATGAAGATAGTTTGAACATGGCATGCCTTAGGAATGAAAACAAAACAGAAGTGCATTTATTTTAAAGGACAATGTGTGCATAGTTGACAGAAACCACTCATTGTGCAGTGTGAGATTTACATTTCGAACGGATACAGCATTCTGTTGCTTTGAAGTAAACCAAGGTTCTTTTTTTCAAAGCTGAGTTAAGCGCTTACACAAAGCGAAAGAGTGATTAATAGTTGCAAGAAAACAGAGCTCCTTGCATTCCTTGTGAAAGACAAGAGACAAGCGAAAATATGAGGTAACTCTGGTGTAGAAGCAGCTGTGGATCAGTTTTGCATGATAAATGAGGAATATGCTGTTTTTTTAATAAAGTGACATACTTTTATAAGACTCCAGCATAAATATGGGAAACTTAGAGAGATGACAAGTGTCTTTGAATTAAGGAGAAGCTTGGTGTAGATGTATATGTGTGCATCAACACTGAGACAGAAAAATAAATAAAAATTCATGAAAATGTGATCAAAATGAGTAGGAATAAGTGGGGCTAGAGTTGATGCATGTATGACCATGCATAGAATAAATTGAGAACACAGACATATTTTTTTTTTATGTGTAACTTTTCGTTTTTCGAACAAAATCATTTGTTTTGTATAGTAGTAGAGTGATTTTGGTTCAACATTATTAATAGACGTGTGTATTTTGAAAATATTCATATTTTGTGTACAATGTTGTAAGTGAGCCAGGGCTGACTCACACCCTTATGAAAATGTATCCTTGAAGCAGAACTCATTGACCTGATGCTTTTTAGAGGTTTTTGTGACATTCATGTGTAATGCTTGTGTTTCTTGAGTAGAGAAGCTCAGCTTTAGGTCCATAAAACACAAACCAGTTGAAGAAATAGAAAATTAAGTTGGTTTTGAGGAGAGCATTGTTTGTGAGATTGTGCATGTTATGTTGAAGCCACGTGCTAAAGGAACACTTGATTGAATTATATGAGATAGTGGGGAAGCTAAACCCTTGGTTGTTTAGTTAAGTATAGGTATATATTTAGTGACTGTGCCATATGTTGAGCCTACTGTTTTACACTAGAAATTGTTCCCAGTCATTACACATATGTGAACTTGATTGGTCCCATTAGGTCACTTTTTAAATTTACACATGCCACTTCCCATTTTAAAGGGTGTGTTAGTTATTTTGGAATTAATGCCAGATACTTACAGGGTAATTCATAGAATTTCGCACAAAAGTGGCACATGCGGCTGGCACACAGTGTGCACATGCGAATGTCTGTGCCAGCCGCATGCGCTAAAATCGATTTCCGCGCACAGCATATTCATGGATTTTAGCCTCCAAAACCAGCCGTGGCACAGAGTGGCACAGCGACCCTGCAGCAGCGCCAGTTACGCTCCCAAGAACGCCCCTAGCGCAAGGAAAAGCCATCAAAATCCCCAATCCAGCGCAAAGGGCTGCGCTAACCCTGGACCAGTTTACAGGGCTGCCAAACAGCAAACGCCAAGCGGGGAACATGTATTACTGGGGTTCGCGTGAAGTTTTACACACGAAAGGGCCCTGTGCGAGTGGGGTACGTCTATTCCTGGGGTTCGCCTTTGGTCCAATGAAATCGCGTACGTGTGCTGACCCGCTTACGTGCTAAGGGCCTTTCCTCGAATTACATGCTGACGTGCACATTTTTCATGTGCCAAATCACTCCATATCAAGCTGGCCACGCATACACACACAGAAGACCACGCTCCTGCCCTGAAGGCCATTTTCCTGCCCCCCAGAGCCCTGAGCACGCTCCCACCTGTCATCTGCTGCTGCCTGACTGTCTGCTGCCCACGTGCCCTGCTATTTGGTGCCTGCACATCAGCCATCTGCAGGGGTCCAGTTGCTGTGTCCACCCATGCTGGACAGAAGACTCCCGACTGGGATACCATCGCTCCACAGCCCAGCCCCAGCACCCAGTTGCCCACCCACTCCTGCCTCTGGGGTTGCAATGTAGGGCACATCTCCATCTGGCACCACTGGCAACCCCCAGCCAGAGAGGCAGAGGGCCACCAGCTTCACTGCCACCGAAGTTGGCGTCCTGGTGGAGCATGTCCTGGGGCATTATGATTCCCTCTTTGGAACATGATGCGCCAACAAGGAAGGACAGGAGAGGATCTGGGACGACGTAGTGATTGCCATCAACGCGGAGGGGGTGGCAACCCATGACATCAAGCACGTCAAGAAGCGCTGGGAGGACTTCAGGTCCAGGACCCTCCACAAGGCCCGGCACCTCGCGGAGGGGGGCCGGGCACGCATGAGTAACATCCAGATGAGAGTCCTGGAACGCGTAGTTCCAGCGCTCCACGCCCAGATCCTTCGGAGGCAGACCCGTCTGGAGTTGAGCGGTAAGTGGCCAAGCATTGCTGTGTGAGACAGTGCATGTTGAAGTGTGCTGGTAGTCTGATGCTTGCCTGTATGTGTGACATAGGCCATGTATGGATGTGTGTATGCAGGGACATCATGGTCATGCATGTGAGACCAGTTATGTGTGAACCACATGGTTGGTGCATGTGTTTTAATGCAACATGGGGAGCTCTATGCGGAATGCACACATGAAAGCATGGCTGTCTCAGTTCCTGGACATGGAGGGGGGGTGAGGAATGGGTGCTGATGTCATGTACATGTATGGTGCACATGTGTGTGTGTGCCTGAGAAGTGTGTGTGTGACTTTGAAACGCCATGGATGCATGTGACTTTGAAGGCAACATCTTGGTTTACAGGGGCCCTTCTACATTGATGTTGATATTGATTGCAGGCGCCAGGACTGTTTCTGAATGTGTGTTGTGTGCATTCACCCATGTGTTGTGGAATGACAGGATGGAAGTGACATTTGACAGTGCCACTCATGTGTTATTGCTTCCTGTCTAGCGTATTTTGTACTGTACCCTGATGCTTGTGTTCTATGTCTCCCTCTACGCAGCGTCAAGTGAAGAAAAGGGCGGAGACGGCGCTGTGGAGCCAAGCGGCGGGGATGCCTCCACTGGGCGGCGACGCAAGGTCCAGCCACCCTCCCAGGAATTACCATCATCTGGGACCGAGGGGGCTGGTGCTGCGTCTGCCACAACGGCTGTGGCGGAAGGGCCGGGTGAGCCCCCACAGGGGCTTCCAATGGCGGAAGACGGTGTGGAGACATCCAGGTTGGGGGTCCCCACAGAGGAGGAGGAGCCCGCTACTGAGCCGCACATGGGGCCTGGTGGGGGTAGTACCACTGGTGCATGTGGTGCAGTCCAGGGCCAGGGTCAGGAGGCAGCACAGTTCACCACGGAGGGGCCTGTGCATGTCACTGTCCCTGACCCTGTGACTGCACCACCATGCACCAGCAGGGAGGCCCGTCCCAGGCCCGTCCGCAGGTAGGGGAGAGTGGCATGTCATCTGCCTCTCCACTACCTGCGGACGAGGGGTCCCACAAACGTATGGGCTCCGTCCTGGTTGGTGGGTTCCTACATGTGTCACGCACTCTGGCGGACATCTCCTCCTCTGTGGAGACTATTCGCCAGTCGTTCTCCACACCGTCTTCCGGCCCAGATTCCACCAGGGCCCCCTCTGGACCTGGCCCAACCAACATAGCCAGCTTGGTGGAGCTCACATCCCTGCCACAGTCGGGAGTCGGCGGCCCAGCAGGGGTGGAGACCAGCTGATGGAGGATGTGCAGGCACCATCAGACACCGCACATGGACAGCAGCAGCAGGAGCAGGCTCCAGGTGGGAGCAATGATGGCTCGGGGCCATCAACATCGGAGGGGCAGGCATCGGCCAGAGGGCAGGAGGACCCAGGACTGGAAGTGTCTTCCGTGTGGCAGCGGTTAGGCCATGCTATAGATGCGGAGCGGCAGCGGGCAGAAGAGGCACGGCTCATGATGGTCAGGGCGGAGAACTCCATGCGGAGGGCCTTGAGACGGGCCGAGTGCCTCGAGGCAATTCGCAGGGAGTTGGAGGAGAACATGTCATCGTCCCTGCAAACCCTCTGGGCCATGGAAGAGGACCGCCTCCAGGACATTGAGCAGGAGTTTGATGAGGCCCTGGCCCGGGACATCCAAAAGTGAGCCGTCGGACTAGCCTGCTGCCCTTGTAAATAGTTTTTAGGGTTAGGTTTCCTTTTCGTTTTCCTTTCATTTGTGGTCAAGGGACAATGCCACACAAATTTGTATATAGTTATATTTTTAGGTAGTTTGTTAGGGATGTTTCATTTGTTTGGCTGGGATCATGGACCCTTTACATCCTTGGACAATGGATTTTATATAGTTTCATCATGTATTATTTTTTTTATTTTTTTTGCATTATGGACATGGAGCAATGGACTTAGTTTTTCCAGACAATGGATTGTAAATAGTTGGACTATGGATTGATTTCTCTTATTTTTTTTATTATGAACATGAAGCAATGGAGATTTTTTTAACATTTCCTTTGGATTTGCGTTGTTGGAGGGTGACTTTGGACTGTTTTTCTTTCAATTTTTTTTGGATTGGTTATCATTTTCATTCAACCATCTTATTCACATGCTTTTCATTTCATGTTTCATATTTTGGTATGCTTTCATTTCATTTTTGATTTCATGTTCATAATACATTTTCATTTTTTAGGGCCCTGTGCGAGCGGGGTACGTGTATAACTGGGGTTCGCGGGAAGTCTCACATGCGATTTCAGCAGTGTGAGACCTCCGCCTCCGCCTCTTGGACCTTCCCTCGGCAGCTGCAGCCTGGGACGCGGCACCAGACTGCTCACTCCCCGACAAGATGACAACCTGGGAGGGGAGCCGGGCATTGCGTCTCCGGCTGGTGGGATGATCCCTGCCGCAGTGCTCCACAGCACCCTCTCCGCTCTCAGTTGACGCTGCAGACAGGGAGAGATAAAACACAGGCATCGGGGCACTGTACAATGGACTGATACACACATGACAGTTGCACATGAGTGGCATTGTTTAACTACAGACACGGCATCACACTCCATGACACACATGTCATTTTAACTCACACACATGAACATTTCAACAGCAATCTTGCACCAGGCAGCACCATCCATACACATACAACAGCATGAACAGCCAAAGGTGAGCCTGATATCACATGAAACACAAGGAGTGCACTAGACATGCACACACGCCACCACACTTACATGCATGCCTACATCTCCTCCAACTGTTGCAGTGATGAGATCGCCATACATGTCACATCTGCCATTCATCCTTCTACATATCAGTGTCACGTGCATCCATGTTGCATCACAGTTGCACACTTGTCAGATACACATACATGCACATGAACACAGTGCATATACATGCATTATGAACCACCATCCATGCCACAACCATGCCAATGTACATACACAGAAATTCAAACATGTGTGCTCCCACATCTGCATTTGCCGAGCATGCTTACCAACACATACACCATCAATGTGTCTCACAACTGAGAGGAATCACATGTGGCAGCCTCACGCCCATGTTCATACACATCCCTACATGGCTCTACATAAACACATGTGCAACCTGCATACTACTGGCACTCCACGACACGCACAGCGTACTATCAACATGCATGTACACTTACCGCTCGACTCCAGACGAGTTTGCCTCTCAAGGATCTGGACGTAGAGCGCTGGGCATATGCATTCCAGGACCCTCATTTGATGTTTCGACAGCTGGCCCCGGCACCCCTTGGCATCCGCTGCCTTAGCGAGGTGCCGGGCCTTGTTGAGGGTCCTGGACCTGAAGTCCTCCCAGCGGTTCTTGACATGATGTAAGTCACAGACTGCCACCCCCTCCGCGTTGATGGCAGTCACGATGTCCATCCAGATCCTGGTCCGTCCTTCATTGTCGGCACGCAAACTTCCAAAGAGGGCATCATACTGCCCCAGGATTTGCTCCACCAGGACACCAACTTCGGTGGCAGTGAAGCTGATGACCCTCTGCCTCTCTGGCTGGGGGTTGCCAGTTCTGCCAGATGGTGTTGTGCCTGACATGGCAACCCCAGAGGCAGGAGTGGGTGGGCAACTGGGTCCTGCGGCTGGGCTGTGGAGGGATGGAATCCCAGTCGGGAGTCTTCGGTTCCAGCAGGGGTGGTCACAGCAACTACACCCCTGGCAGACGTGCAGGCAGCAAATGGCAGGGCACGTGGGCAGCAGGCAGTCAGGCAGCAGCAGATGGCAGGTGGGAGGTGGGAGCGTGCTCGGGGCTCTGGGGGGCAGTACTTCGGCCTTCTGGGCAGGAGCGTGGTCTTCCGTGTGTTTGCGCGTGGCCAGCTTGATACAGAGTGATTTGGCATGTGAAAAAATTGCGTCAGCGTGTAATTCGAGGAAAGGGCCTTAGCGCGTAAGTGCGTCAGCACACACACGCGATTCCATTGGACCAAAGGCCCTAAGCGCGTAAGTTACATTACGCGCGCAGGCATTTCCATCATAGCACGTGATGACAGAGCACACGTGGAAAAACTGCACGTCCGAGTGTCATCACGTGTAATTGGAGGAAAGCGTCCGTGTACACGCGTATCTGATGTGTACGTGTGGGCCGGTTTAAAAGCTACGTGTAGGACGCCATTTCCTTGTACATGCTTTTCGTGGAGAGCGAGTGGGTGAAATCTGTACTTCTTGTCGGTTCACAGCGTTTCTAGTTCCTACTCCCTGTTACCTCTGACAGCTCTTTTCTGAATTTTTGTTGGGCCTGTTTCCTCAAACAGAGTTCACTTCTCCTTTTGTCCTGTCTCCTCAGACAGCGTACAATTCTTCTTTTGGTGGGGTGTTGCCAACGCGCACACGCGCGTATTTTTCACGTTCTTTTTCCAAGCAGACGGTGAGTTCCGCACGTACTTAGCAACTGTGCTTGCCCCTTGTGTCGCGTTCCCCTTCAGAAGACGTTTTAGGCTGCGTGTATTACGCATATGCTTAGTTTTGTGTTTCTGGGTGCCACAGCGTAGGGCGGGTTCATTTTTTCACGCACGTGGTCTACGAGGGGTTGCTTACACGTTCATTTTTTATTTTGGGCTGCCTGTGCATTGCGTGACCCGTCATCTTCCCCCAGGGTTCACAGACAGCATTGTTAGAGCAATATGGTAGGAATTCCATCTGGTATCCTACCCCTTTGACCCCCAATTGCCCAGGACAATAGTTTACTGCAATTCCCATACGCACAACAACATCAGTGCCATGGTTGGGAGGCGACCAAGCGGTAAGGGAGGCAAAGGTGGCCGACCTTCAAAAGGTGGTCATGGTGGGCATGGTAGGGGATGTGGCTGGGATTTGCAGGATGCCCCTATACCCCCATATGTGGTGGAACAATCAGGGTCACCCATGCCCCCCCATGGTTGAGGGAAACGTGGCTGACACCATCCCAGCTCAGCCCCTGTTGGACCAGCCCATTGTGGCACCTGACCTGGCACAGGATGACTCCCTGGCTGACTTCCAGGTCAGCATGTCTAGGTCACGTGTGGCGGTGCAAGTTGTTGTCACCAAGCCACATGGATCTGGGGCAGCTATGTCATCTGCTGCCCCAAGTATGCAGGGTGGGGAGGCTTCAGGGGCAGCTGCAGCTCCATCCACCCCAGCTCTGACTCTCCCAGCCAGGACAGAGTCGGTCCCGGTCCATCAAACTGACGTTCCCCCTCCAACAATACCCTGCAACCAATGGCTGCATCAAGACTTATGGTCATTGTGCATTCCCACACTCCTACTACCCAG
Organism: Ambystoma mexicanum; assembly: GCF_040938575.1. NCBI lineage: Eukaryota > Metazoa > Chordata > Amphibia > Caudata > Ambystomatidae > Ambystoma > Ambystoma mexicanum. The sequence goes on along the minus strand of NC_090924.1, from coordinate 1,155,415,433 downwards.
TCCACCGGTGATTCTGTCCCTACTGACCAGAGCGGCGTAAGCCACTCTGGCTCTGCTCCACCTTTAAAGAAGAGGAAAAACTGTGCTCTGGCACGACAGGCTGAGACCCCAGACACGGCTACACACTCCGGTAAATCAAGGAAGCCTTGCTTTAACGATCCAGAACTTGATGCACTTGTGGCCCATGTGTTGGCACATAGCCACGAAATACTGGTGACTGCAGGGTGCAAGACCTCACCTGGTCAACGTAAGGCACACTGGCAGACCATCGCCGACCGCATAAGTGCCTGTGGATTTGTTAGGCGCACAGCTGATGATTGCTACAAGCGGTGGAATGTCCTGAAACGCAGAACAAAGAACAAGCTGGCTCAAATCATGCCGCTACTCTGGTGACTGGCGGTGGGTCTCCACAAGAGGACAAAAACTCATTGAACATGAGTCTGTTGCTGGGGCCTTCATCACAGAGGAACAGATCCAAGGTGTGGGAGGACTACCTGATTATGATGCATTGTCCGGTGAGTGCCCATGCATTTGTGTGTAATGCATGTGTATGTTGTTTGGGTGACGGGTTCTGATTGAGTGCCAGGTGAGGGTGTGTGTGCCTAAGTGGTATGGGTCACCCATGTGCTACATCCAAAACATTCAGCGGCCTTGGATTTGGGTGTGACAGTATCCCTTCTGCCCACAGTAGTAATTTATCGCAACATTACAGCAGTTGCTCTTGAAGTGGCATCTTGCAACAACATTGTTTGTATTTTTCAGTGTTCGTTCAGGCTGATTGTTTTAATTCTCCCACTTTTGCTACGCATTTCACAGCCCTATTGTCACATTTGTGACATGCTTCTGTTATTGATGAACCCCACATTGGCCCACATGTGTTACCTTGTTAGGTGAATGATTTGACCATTCAGGCTGATTGAGTATTGGCCTGATCACATACATTTTTTGGGGCCTGTTTGAATGTGGAACATGATAGTTGTTTCCTGTCATGTTGAAGTGCACAACCATTGATGTGTACATCGGCCTGCAATCACTGTATTTGTGTACACTGGATGTGTTGCAGTGTGTGGCACATGCCTATTTTGTCACACTATGTTGCATTTTTCATCCCATCATGTCCATCTCACATGGATGGCTGACAGTATTCATTCACTGACATATGGATGTACTTGTGGAATGTACCATGGCTGTGGTACATGCCATCTGTGTGTTGGCATGTGTCATGTATGTGTATTGGACATGCCACTCACAGGCCAATGTGTGATGGCAGTGCTACCCAGCATGCAGCAAATATGTTGCTCTTCCATCTTGGTGTCATCAGTGTCTGCCTTTTGCCTCCCCTTCCAACTCAGTAACAGTGCATGCATGGGAGGGTTATCGTCATGTGGGACATGTGTAAATCATGTACTGGTTCTGTAGCTTGTCAGGCCTATTTGTGTGCTATGGTGCTAATGCCTGTTTCCATTTTTTGTCTTTCATGTTTTTGTAGGGGATGACGCACTTGATGCTGTTGAGGTTGAGGAGAGGGTGCAGACCCAGGAGGGATCTCAGGCACGACCGGACACCAGTGGGGGACTTGGTGTGGTGGTGGGTGAGAACTCAATCTTGCTGCAGACCATTCTGTCCAGGGGTGCCTCTGGGTGCACCTCCTCAGACCTCTATTCGGGTGCTGATTCGGATGCTGAGACCTATGTGCAATCGCAGGTAAGTGTTTCTGGCAGGGATTCTGTTCTGTCCAACCCACCTGCACCAGGGGTAGAACTCTCTATGGTGATGTCAGTGTTGGTAAGTCTGCCTTTGGTGGTTACGGATGCAGGGTCACACTCCACAACATCTAATCCTGTTCCTGGGCCAGCAGATCAGAGGGGGAATGCAGTCCTGCAGCCTCAGGCAGTGCCGGCACAGCAAGGCGCAGATCGCCTTGCCCCAAACAGGTGTGGTGCCCGCTGACGCGGTGGCCGTACACCACCAGGCAATACTGCATGGGAACAATCCATATACGGTATGGCAACCCAACAGGCAGCATCAGTTGAGATGATGGCTCAAGCAATGGAGAGGGTGGCCACTTCCATTGTCCCCCCTTAAAGGCAGATGGAGCCCATGGAGGTGTTTTTTTTCCCCAACATCCACACAGGTGGCTGTTGGTGCGCACCCTGTCCTCGGACCTCCTGGGTGCCCCCCCCCCAGCCCCCACATAGCCATTTTTGATTTTTGATTTTTTTTTACAGTGTGTTGCCTTGTGTGGCTCCCGTGGGCATCCACTGTATTCCGGCTGGGCACATGCAGTCTTGTCCTGAGTTTGGGTTAGATGCTTGGGTTCGTGAGACACAACCCCTCCTGCTTCCCGTTTCCATGGGCTTGAAAAGGGTGTGCCCAAGTGACAGTGACTTACACAGTGACGTTGGACTCCCATGAGCTGTGTGGGCAGTCTGTAGTCAATACTGTGTATACATTCCTAGTGGATATTGTTGTTGTATTGTACACTGCATGGTGTATTGATATGTGCTTGTGCATCCATGTCTTCTTCCTAATTTGCAGGTTCATTCCTCATGTCTTCACAAGGCCGTCTACTTAGGAGATGGAGTTCATGTTGTAAGCAGTGCACTTACACATTTGCGTGGCAGCAGCACTGTACAGTTGGAAGTGGTCGATGTGCTGGCATAATCAGGTTGTAAGACTACCACTACTTTAACTTAGTACTGTCATGTTTATGCTATGTTTGAGGTTGTGTAGCTGCATTGTATTGTTGGTAAGTATTTGGTCATGTGTGTTGTTAGTTCTACATTACTGGGAGCATTTTGTGTGTGGGCAGTTTCCATTAGGGACTCTGTACTTTGACACTTATGTCATGTTTTGGGGATTGCTTTGTTTGCTCTCACATAGCATGACATGCCATGGTGTGTTGGGTGGCGGTGCTAGGGAGGGGTTGGGTGACATGGCATTGTTGTCATGTTGTATTTTGCAAGGGGGTAATTAATTTAGCAGCATAGAAGTGTGTCTTTTGATGACACAGCATTGGTGGTGTATATGTAGGTAGGGATGCACACAATAAAACACTTCCAGGTGACCAATCTCAGGCTGGTATGGTTGTGACAGTTGACTGTCCCTTATGTCATCATCATTGATTGTCAGATGGTATGTGCCAGGGCTGTATGCACTCCACAGGGGTGTGATTTTAGGTGAGGTAATTAGCCACCAGCTGCGTACGGGCTGCCTCACCCCGTGCCCTTTCCCCTCCCATGTGCAGCGGGCGTGCATGTGGTTGTGGATGTGGGGGCACCACCATGTCCACGGGCAGGCCCCGGCGTGTTGCAACGTTGTGCAGGACACATGCTGCCACTATGATCCTGCACACCATTCCGCACCAGCTGCACACATACCTGGTACGCACACGTACTTTTTGGACTCTCTCTACTCTCTCTACTGACCCGAACTTCGGTTCCCAAGGGCGTTCAACCTACCAGCGCCTTTAGACCATACTAATGGTATATAAGGCGCTATATAAATGCAAAATAACATAACATAACATAACATAACTACTGGGGGAGCGTATAACAGCTGCCCGCCAGAATGGTCAAGGGAGCGAAAGCGTGACTTGAGCACTCCGAATGTGCGCTCCACTATGCCCCGGGTTGCAATGTGGGCTGTGTTGTATATTACCTGGGTGGCGTGGTGGGGTTCCGAATTGGCGTCATCATGTGGGTGCTCAGAGGGTAGGCACTGTTCCCTGGGGAGGTGGTGATGGGTATCATTAGTGGGGTTGTGACATTGCTCTGTATCTGACATGCATGCATGTGCTGTGGCATGTATACTCAACGAGCAGCCATGTATCGCCATGCCGACCAGCTTCTAGGTCCCGGTTTAGTGTTGACATTCTGTAAATGAAACTGTCATGGGTGGACCCTGGATAGTTGGCATATACTGAGGTGATGATTCCCTTGGCATCACATACTACCTGCACGTTGATGGAATGCCAGTGCTTGCGGTTTCTGTAGATGTGCTCAGATGCCCGGGTGGGACGTATAGCCACATGGGTGCAATCTATGGCACCTAGCACTTTGGGGAATTGTGCCACCCCGTAAAAATCCTGGACGGCAGCCTGCCTTTCTGCAGGTGTTCTGGGCAGGTCTATGTGCCTGCGGACTGATAGGCGTGCAGTCATGATGGCCAAGACCTGGTGTAGGCAGCGTGACTGCGTGGCCTGTGACACCCCCCCCCCACTATAGCAGTTGTCCGCTGAAATGATCCAGTGGCCAAGAAGTGCAGTACATTGAGGACCTTATGCAGGGGGCTGAGTGCTTGGGAGCACAAGGTGGGTGATGTGAGGTCATCCTCCCACTCATTGACCAGGTCAAGTATTATGTGAGGTGGAAACCTGTACCTCCCATACACCTGGTCATCAGGCATCCCAAAAAGGCTGGTTCTGGGTGTAAAAATTCTGGGCCTGACTATCCTCCTCCTCCTCCTGCGGTATCCCACGACCACTGCTGCTAGGAACGGTATATTCATCCTGGCGTCTGAGTTTGTTTGTTGTTTGCGCGCACTTTTATGCTGCGCGGGTCTACGTATGCCTGCTTTCTGTTGGCGTACATGTTTCCGGATTAGCGCGTCTTTTTTGGCACACGCGTTAGCCCCGTTCGATTTCATGAATACGTGTTTTGAACGTGCGTGTGGGCGTTCCGCGCATTTGCCTCCCGTACTTCCCCCGTGACGCCCACATTTTCACGAGTTGTTCCCCATTCCGCGTGTCACGCCCCCTGTTCCTCCTACTTTTGTTGTGTGCGCCGCGCTAAGTGCGATTGCGCTGTGTGCGTAGCGCACGCTGTTTGTAGACGTGTGCGCCAGCGTGCGCCACGCAGAATTTTGGCGCACATCCTGGGATTTCCACGCGCACGGACTTCCATGAATCGCTGTGTGCGGATTTCGCTGCGATTTTCGCACTGGCACTGCGATTCGCACGCTTTCGCACGCTTGCTCCGAAAATGTCACTGCACATTAATTCCATGAATCGGCCTCCTTATCTGTCAGATACACACACTAGATCACCCCTGTTTTGTTAATCTCATTTTAAGCTATATAGGCATTTTCTATAAGTAATAAATGGGGTATTTTGAAGGAGCATATATCATAGGCATGCATAGGGCAATTACAAAGTTTAGAAAAAGGCAATGGAAAGAAACCCTTCTTAAAAATCTAGACACATTGATGAAAATTAGTTGGGGAAAAAGGAAAGGTGCTTCGTTAAAAAGTTTCAGTGTGCTACCAAAAGGAAGATCAGATGCACAGAGTTTATTTTAATAGAATTTGTAACAAAAGGCAAGGAAGTATGTCAGCAAAAGATTTTATGGCATAGAAAAAATTGCCCCATCACCTAGAGGTGGCAATCTAGTACAGACTCTGAGATCTGATATCTAGAGAAGCAAAATGGATCTGTTTATTGGATTGCTGCCATTCCGGTCTTAATGTAGACATGGAACTGACACTGTATCATAATAATTTAATTGTACTAATGCATTCACACAACTAGACAACATCATCTTCTATCAGAAAATCCCTATTTCCATTGATGCTACCATATACAATCACTTCAATTTTCAAAACTGAGGCTCTTAGTCTATTTGAATTACCAGTCAATTGCTCAAAATAATTTTCACATGAGACTCTGCCTCAACCCTCCACAAATTCACCAAACTAGCCATACTCATTTAACTCATCTCTAACCTAGATCTATGATGTCATTGCATCATCAATACACTATCACGTTGTTACATTTAGATATATATGGAGGCCATCTTTAATCTCATCAGGCTATTATGCCGCTCGCCTGCTACGAACCGCATCCAAGACTACACCTTTTTAAAGGTAAGCAAATAAAACTGTGTGTTTAACCTCAACTTGAAGCTATTACTACATAACTGCAGCTTACTAAATTTGTACCCTGGCTGTCTTGCAGGCACTCATCCTTGAATCAGAGAATTTCAATTGGATTAAAAAGGAAACATATTCCAACAAGCTTAACCAATATAAATCAGTGCATTAAGTGTACCAACAGGCGGTTTATAGTCATAATGTCGAAAAAAAATGTCGACAGACAAAAATGTCGAAAAAAAATGTCGAAAATAATAATGTCGACATCCTATACTTATAATGTAAAAAGTCATTTTTTTGAAAAAAAAATGTCGACATTTTTTTTTGTTGACATTATGACTATAAACCCTTAAAACTATCAACACCTCACCCAACACCCCCCTGCCACCCCCCCACACCCCCCAACCACCCTTTCACCCCTCATACTCAACACATACCAATTATTTATTTATTTATTTATTTATTTATTTATTTATTTATTCAATAAATAAATAACCTAAAAAAGGATCATTTACTATGGGGGGGGTCCCCCCCAATCCCCCCTCACCCAACACCCCCCTGCCACCCCCCACACCCCCCCAACCACCCTTTCACCCCTCATACTCAACACATACCAATTATTTATTTATTTATTTATTTATTCAATAATTAAATAAATAAAAATAGTATTTACTATGGGGGGTCCCCCCCCAACCCCCCCTCACCCAACACCCCCCTGCCACCCCCCCCACACCCCCCCAACCACCCCTCATACTCAACACATCATATATATATATATATTTATTTATTTATTCATACAATAAATTAAATTTCGAAAAAATATCGAAAAATGTCGACATTTTTGTTTGTCGACATTATTGTTTTTCGACATTAATTTGTCGACATTTTGACTGTCGACATTATTGATGTCGACAATATGACTGCACACCTGGCCCAACCGCTGCCACATGGAAGACACTTGAAATCCGGGGTCCTCCAGCCCTATGGCTGATGCCTGCCCCTCCGATGTTGAAGGCACCGAGATATCATTGCTCCCACCATGTTGCTGCTGCTTTGCCTGTGCCTGCGCCCTGGCTCTTGCTGCCTGCATGTCCTCCTCCGGCTGGGGTGCAGTTGTCGTGGTGGCCACCCCTGCTGGACGTCCGACTCCCGACTGTGGCAGGGATGTGTCCTCTACCAGCCTGGCCGCTGGGTCAGGGGCCGCTCCACAGGGTACCCAGGTGATACATGGGTGGGAAGATGGCATGGAGGACTACTGGTGTGTAGGGGGTTCAGGTGAGGAGGAGGTCGCAAGAAGGTCCAGCACACAGAGGAATCCAGCACCGGTGACCCGTCCCAGTAGGTCAACCTTGTCAAAGAGGCATGCGAGACGACGTGCAGTCTCTCCACGAAAAGACTGCAGGTCACCTCGCATGCCCCGTTGATGCAACGCTATCCCACTCAGGACAGGCTTAACACGGTCCCAGAGAGCCACGTCTGCAGGGAGAGGAAGGCCACTTGTTGTGTGCTCATCCCCTCCCTGAAAACGGGTCTGGACGTAGGTATCCCCGCTGGTGCCAGATGATGCAGTGACAGGATCAGGGACAGGATTACACACAGGCACCTCCGCGGCTTCCTGTGCTGCTTCCTGTCCCTTCCCCTGCACTGCACCACTAGCACCAGTGGAATCCCCACCTCCAGACCCTGTGTGTGTCCCTTCCACAGCCTCCTCCTCCACCAAACCCACCACCAATCTGGATGACTCCGTGCCATCTTCCTCCATTGGACCCTGTGGGGTCTCAGCTGCCCCTTCTGCTGCCGAGGAGTCCACCTCCGACCTCTGCCTCTTGGACCTACCTTCGGCAGCTGCGGCCTGGGATGCGGCACCAGACTCCTCACTCCCTGACGAGATGACAATCTGAGAGGAGAGCCAGGCCTTGCGTCTCCGGCTGGTGGTGCGATCCCTGCCGCTGTGCTCCACAGCACCCTCTCCACCCTTTTCATCAGTTGACATGGCATCACACTCCACGAAACACATGTAATTTCAACTCACACACATGAGCATTTCCACAGCAATATTGCACCAGGCAGCAACATCCATACACATACAACAGCATGAACAGCCGAAGGTGAGCCTGACATCACATGAAACACAGGGAGTGCACTAGACATGCACACATGCCACCACACTTACATGCATGTCTACATTTCCTCCAACTGTCGCTGTGATGCAATCGCCATACATGTCACATCTGGCATTCAGCCTTCTACATATCAGTGTCACGTGCATCCATGTTGCATCACAATTGCACAATTGTCAAATACACACACATGCACATGTACACAGTGCAGATACATGCAGCAGGAACCACCATCCATGTGTGACACCGCAACCATGCCAACGTACATACACAGAAATTCAAACATGTGTGCTCCCACACCTGCATTTGCACAGCATGCTTACCAACACATACACCATCGATGTGCCTCACACCTAAGAGGACTCACATGTGGCAGCCTCACGCCCCTGTTCATACACATCCCTACATGGTCCTATGAAAACACATGTGCAACCTGCACACTACTGCCACACGACCACACGCACAGCGTCCAATCAGTATGCATGTACACTTACCGCTCGACTCCAGATGGGTCTGCCTCTCAAGGACCTGGATGTGGAGCGCTGGGCATATGTGTTCCAGGACCCTCATTTGGTGGTCGGACACGTGGCCCCCGCGCCCCTTGGCATCCGCTGCCTTCAAGAGGTGCCGGGCCTTGTTGAGGGTCCTGGACCTGAAGTCCTCCCAGCGCTTCTTGACATGTTGTAAGTCGCGGACTGCCACCCCCTCAGCGTTGATGGCAGTCATGATGTCCATCTAGATCCTGGTCCGTCCTTCATTGTCGGCGCGCAAACTTCCAAAGAGGGCATCATACTGCCCCAGGACTTGCTCCACCAGGACACCAACTTCCCTGGCACTGAAGCTGGTGGCCCGCTGCTTCTCTGGCTGGGGGTTGCCAATGGTGCCAGATGGTGTTGTGCCCGACATGGCATCCCCAGAGGCAGGAGTGGGTGGGCAACTGGGTCCTGGGGCTGGGCTGTGGAGCGATGGTATCCCAGTCGGGAGTCTTCGGTTCCAGCAGGGGTGGTCACAGCAACTGCACCCCTGGCTGACGTGCAGGCAGCAAATAGCAGGGCATGTGGGCAGCAGGCAGTCAGGCAGCAGCAGATGGCAGGTGGGAGCGTGCTCGGGGCTCTTGCAGGTAGTAATTCGGCCTACTGGGCAGGAGCATTGTCTTCCGTGTGTTGTTGCGTGGCCAGCTTGATACGAAGTGATTTGGCACGTGAAAATATTGCACGTCAGCGTGTAATTTGAGGAAAGGCCCTTTCGCGCGTAAGCGCGTCAGCACACGTTCACGGTTTCATTGGACCAAAGGCCCTTAGCACATAAGCGCTTCTGTGACGTGACTCGTGCAGGCGTTTCCCTCGTGACGTGGGCATAATGGTTCAGCGCGCGTGAAAAAACTGCACGTCCGCGTGTAGATGCATGTAATCCGAGGAAAGGGCCTACGCGCGTAAGTGACGTGACGCGTGCGGGCATTTCCATCAACACGGGTGCATGTTCATCGTACACATCCAAAAACTGCACGTCCGAGTGTCAGCTCGTGTAATTGGAGGAAAGGGCCTTAGTGCGTACACGCGTAAGTGATGCTGTATGTGTGGGCCGCTTTAAAAGGTACGTGTAGGACCTCATTCCCTTGTACGTGCTTTTATGTGGAGAGCGAGTGGGTGAATTCTGTACTTCTTGTCGGTTAACACACGATTACTTCACAGCGTTTCAAGTTCCTACTCCCTGTTACCTCTTACAGCGTTCTTTATTTTTTTTGGGCCTGTTTCCTCAAACAGCATTCACTTCTTCTTTTGTCCTGTCTCCTCAGACAGTGTACAGTTCTTCTTTTGGTGGGGGTGTTGCCTACGCGCACACACGCATTTTTTTCACGTTCTTTTTCAAGGCAGACGGTGAGTCGCGCACGCATTTACCAACTGTGCTTGCCCCGTGTGTCGCGTAGCCCTTCAGAGGTCATTGTAGGCTGCGTGTAACATGCGTACGCTTGTTTTTGTGTTTCTGGGTGCCACAGCGTAGTGCGGGTTCATTTTTCCATGCACTTGGTCTATGAGGGGTTGCGTGCAGGTTATTTTTTGTTTTTGGGGTGCCTGTGCATTGCGTGACCCGTCATCTTCCCCCAGGGGTCACAGACAGCCTTGCTAGAGCACTAGGGTACGAATTCCATCTAGTACCCTACCCCTTTAACCCCCAATTGCCCCGGACAATTCTTTACTGCAACTCCCATACACACAACAACATCAGTGCCATGGTTGGGAGGCAAAGGTGGGTGTGGTGGGCGCGGTAGGGGACGTGGCCATGATTTGCAGGGTGCCCCTAGACCCCCACGTGTGGAGGACCAATCAGGGACACCCATGCCCCCCGCCCCCCATGGTTGAGGGAAACGTGGCTGACACCATCCTAGCTCAGCCCTTGTTGGACCAGCCCATTGTGACACCTGACCGGGCACAGGATGACTCCCAGGCTGACTTCCAGGTCAGCAAGTCTTAGCCACTTGTGCCGGTGCAAGTTGGTGTCACCAGGCCACATGTATCTGGGGCAGCGATGTCATCTGCTGCCCCAAGTAGGCAGGGTGGGGAGGCTGCAGGGGCAGCTGCAGCTCTATCCGCCCCAGCTCTGAGTCTCCCAGCCGGGACAGTGTCGGTCCTGGTCCATCAAACTGACGTTGCCCCTGCCAACATCGCACTTCAGCCAATGCCTGCACCAAGACCTATGGTCATTGTGTATTCGCACACTCCCAGTACCCAGTCCACCTGCGCTTCTGCCCCTACCGACCAGAGCGTGCAAGCCACTCAGGCTCTGCTCCACCTTTGAAGAAGAGGAAGAAGGGTGCTCTGGCACTACAGGCTGAGACCCCAGACACGGCTACACAGTCCGGCACGTCAAGGAAGCCTAGCTTTAATGACCCCGAACTTGATGCACTTGTGACCTATGTGTCGGCACATAGCCGCGAAATGTTGGTGACTGCAGGGTGCAAGACCACACCTGGTCAATGTAGGGCACACTGGCAGACCATCGCGGACCGCATAAGTGCCCTTGGATTTGTGAGCCGCACAGCTGATGATTGCTACAAGTGGTGGAATGACCTGAAACACAGAGCAAAGAACAAGCTGGCTTCAAATCATGCCGCTACTCTGGTGACTGGCGGTGGGTCTCCACAAGAGGACAACTAACTCACTGAACATGAGTCTGTTGCTGGGACCATCGTCACAGAGGAACAGATCCAAGGTGTGGGAGATCTACCTGATTACGAGGCATTATCCGGTGAGTGCCCATGCGTGTGTGCGTAATCCATGTGTATGTTGTTTGTGTGACGGGTTCTGATTAAGTGCCAGGTGAGGGTGTGTACTCATGAGTGTTATGGGTCACCCATTTGCTTCCTCTCATACATTCACGTGTCTTGGATTTGGGTATGACTGTATCCCTTCTGCCCACAGTTGCAAATTAGGCCCACATTAGTGCACTTTACCTTGAACTGTCATCTTGCAACTACATTGTTCAAATGTTGTAAGTGTTCATTCAGGCTGATTGTTTCCACTCTCCCATTTTTGCTAGTCATTATTCTGCCCTATTGCAACATATGTGATATGCTTTGGTCATTGTTTACAGCCCACACTGGGCCACTATTTTTACCTGGTTATGTTAATGATTACACCATTCAGGCCGATGGAGTATTGGGCTGCAGGCATTTTTTATTAGGGCCTGTTTGCATGTGGAAGATGACAGATATTTCCTGCAATGTTAAAGTGACCAACCATTGATCAACCCACAATGACTGTGTTATTGGACACTGGATGTGTTTCAGCGTGTGGCACATGCATATTTTGCAACACTATTCAGCATCAATCTTCGCATCATGTGACATGGATGTGTGACAGTACTCATTCACTGACATATTGCTGTAGTTTTGTAATTTAACGTGGCTATGCTACATGAGATCGGCGTGGTGGCATGTGTCATGTATGTGTATTGGACATGCCACTCACAGCCTGATGTGTGATGCCAGTGCTACCCAACATGCTGCAAATGTGTTGCTTTTCCATCTTGCTCTCGCCAGTGTCTGCCTTTTTGACTCCACTTCCAACTCTTTGACAGTGCATGCATGGCAGGGTTATAGTCATGTGGGACATGTGTAAATCATGTACTGGATCTCTGGCTTGTCACAGCCTATGCGTGTGCTATGGTGCTCATGCCTGTTTCCATTTGTTGTCTTTCATGTTTTTGCAGGTGATGACACACTTGATGCTGTTGAGGTTGAGGAGATGGTGCAGACCCAGGAGGAATCTCAGGCACGCCCGGGCACCAGTGGGGGACGTGGTGTGGTGGTGGGTGAAAACCCAAAGTTACTGCAGAGCATACTGTCCAGGGGTGTCTCTGGGTGCACCTCCCCAGACCTCTATTCAGGTGCTGAATCGGATGATGAGACTTATGTGCAGTCGCAGGTAAGTGTTTCTGGCAGGGATTCTGTTCTGTCCAACCCACCTGCACCAGGGGTAGAACCCTCTATGGGGATGTCAGTGTTGGTAGGTCCGTCTTTGGTGGTTACGGATGCAGGGTCACACTCCACAGCATCTGATCCTGTTCCTGGGCCAGCAGATCAGAGAGAGGATGCAGTCCTGCAGCCTCAGGCACTGTCAGCACAGCAAGGTGCAGATCACCTTGCCCCAAACAGGTGTGGTGCCCGTCGACACGGTGGTCGTGCACCCCCAGTCAATACTGTATGGGAAAACTCCATGTACGGTATTGCAACCCAAGAGGCAGCATCAGTAGAAATGATGGCTCAGGCAATGGAGAGGGTGACCACTTCCATTATCCCCCCTGAAAGGCAGATGGAGCAACAACAGCAGGCAACAGACTCCATTTGCCAATCACACAGGGAAGACATGTTGGCGTCCAACAGGACTGACGGGCGGCACTGGAGACTCTGCGCGAATCCATATCAATAGAGTCCCAGGGCCACAGGGAAGCCCTGAGGGTAGAACTACATAACCTCAGGCAGACTCTGGTTGAACTTGAGGCTTCCAATAATTTAAGGGCAGAACAGCAGCTGGAGCAGCTTACACGTTCACTCTCAGCTGAGCTGCATGCAACACGTGAGGAAATCCGGGCATCACGCGTGGCCATGCGTGCAGAAATGCAGGCAACCCGTGATGTGCTGAATGGGGATCTCTGCACTTTAATCCTCCAGAATCAGACCTTCCAGACCTGCATTCTTGCTTCCACGGAGGACCATACCAGGGCTTTGCGTGGGCTGCCTCCCATAGTGCCACCACCTCCTGATGCAGCAGCAGAGGATGAGCAGAGTGACAGCAGTTCTCCCACAATGTCATAGCCGTGCAGGCCATGAGCCCAAAGATGTATTTTTTTTCTCGCAACATCCACGCAGGTGGGTGTTGTTGTGCACCCTGTCCTCGAACCTCCTGGGTGGCCTCCCCCACTCCCCCTGCCCCCACATGGCCATTTTTTTTTTAATTTATTTTTTTATTTTTTACAGTGTGTTGCCTTGTGTGGCTCCCGTGGGCATCCACTGTATTCCGGCTGAGCACAGGCAGGCTTGTCCTGAGTTTGGGTTAGATGCTTGGGTTCGTGAGACACACACCCCTCCTGCTTCCCGTTTCCACGGGCTTGCAAAGGGTGTGACCAAGTGACAGTGAATTACACAGTGACGTTGGGCTCCCATGAGCTGTGTGGGCAGTCTGTAGTCAATACTGTGTAGACATCCCTAGTGAATATTGTTGTTGTATTATACACTGCATGGTGTATTGATATGTGCTTGTGCATCCATGTCTTCCTCCTAATTTCCAGGTTCCTTCCTCATGTCTTCACAAGGCCGTCTACTTTACAGATGCAGTTCATGTTGTATGCAGAACAGTGAGACATTTGCTTGGCAGCAACACTCTGCAGTTGGAAGGGGTGATGTGCTGGCGTATTCAGGTTGTAAGACTACCGCTACTTGAACTTAGTACTGTCATGTTTTTGCATCTTTCCATGGTGTGTTGCAGCATTGTGTTGGTGGTAAGTATTTGGTAATGTGTGCTGTTAGTTATACATTGCTGGGAGCATATTGTGTGTGGGCAGTTTGTATTAGGGACAGTGTACTTTGTGACACTTGTGTCAGGTCTTGTGCATTGCTTTGTTTGCTTTCACATTGCATGACATGCCATGTTGTGTTTGGTGGTGGAGCTGGGGAGGGGTTGGGTGACATGGTGCTGTTCTCATGTTGTATTTAGCAAGGGGGTAATGAATTTAGCAGCATAGATGTATGTCTATTGATGACACAGCATTGGTGGTGTTTGGGTTGGTAGGGATGCACACAATGTAACACTTCCAGGTGACCAATCTCAGGCTTGTATGGTTGTGACAGTTGACTGTCCCTTATGTCATCATCATTGATTGTCAGCTGGTATGTGCCAGGGCTGTGTGCACTCCACAGGCGTGTGATTTTATGTGAAGTAATTAGCCATCAGCTGCGTACTGGCTGCCTCACCACGTGCCCTTTCCTCTCCTATGCGCAGCGGGCGTGCATGTGGTTGGGGATGTGGGGGCACTACCATGTCCACCGGCAGGCCCCGGCGTGTTGCAACGTTGTACAGGACACATGCTGTCACTATGATCCTGCACACTACTGGGGGAGCGTATAACAGCTCCCCACCAGAACGGTCAAGGGAGCGAAAGCATGATTTCAGCACTCTGAATGTGCGCTCCACTATGCCCTGGGTTGCAATATGGGCTGTGTTGTATCTTACCTCGGGTGGCATGGTGGGGTTCCGAAATTAGCATCATCATGTGGGTGCTCAGAGGGTAGGCACTGTCCCCTGGGGAGGTGGTGATGGGTATCATTAGTGGGGTTTTGACATTACTCAGTATCTGACATGTATGCATGTGCAGTGGCATTTATACTCACCAAGCAGCCATGTATCGCCATGCCGCCCAGCTTCTAGGTCCCGGGTTAGGGTTGACATTCTGTAAATGAAACTGTCGTGGGTGGACCATGGATAGTTGGCATATACTGAGGCAATGATTCCCTTGGCATCACATGCTACCTGCACATTGATGTAATGCCAGTGCTTGCGGTTTCTATAGATGTGCTCAGATGCCCTGGAGGGACGTATAGCCACATGGGTGCAATCAATGGCATCTAGCACTTTGGGGAATCCTGCCACCCCGTAGAAATCCTGGACGGCAGCCTGCCTTACTGCTGGTGTTCTGGGCATGTATATGTTCCTGCGAAATGATGGGCGTGCAGTCATGATGGCCAACACCTGGTGTAGGCAGCGTGACTGCGTGGCCTGTGACACCCCCCCACTATAGCACTTGTCCGCTGAAATGATCCAGTGGCCAAGAAGTGCAGTACATTGAGGACCTTCTCCAGGGGGCTGAGTGCCTGGGAGCACAGGGTGGGTGATGTGAGGTCATCCTCCCACTCACTCACCAGGTCGAGTATTATGTGAGGTGGAAACCTGTACCTCCCATACACCTGGTCATCAGGCATCCCAAAAAGGCTGGTTCTAGGTGTAAAAATTCTGGGCCTGACTATCCTCCTCCGCCTCCTGCGGTATCCCATGACCACTGCTGCTAGGAACGGTATGTTCATTTTGGCATCTGAGCTTGTTTGTTGTTTGCGCACACTTTTATACTGCGTGGGTCCACGTACGCCTGCTTCCTGCTGGCATACGTGTTTCTGGATTAGCATGATTTTTTGGCGCACACATTAGCCCTGTTCGATTCCATGAATACGTGTTGTAGACGCGCGTGTGGGCGTTCTGTGCATTTGTCTCCTGTACTTCCCCCGTGACGCCCACATTTTCAGGCGTTATTCCCCATTCCGCGTGTTACGCCCCCTGTTCTGCCTACTTTCGTTGTGTGCGTCCCGCATATGTGCGCTTTCGCTGTGCGCTTAGTGCACGCTGTTTGGAGACATGTGCGCCAGCGTGCGTCACAGAGAATTTTAGCGCACATCCAGGGATTTACACGCGCACAGACTTCCATGAATCACTGTGCACGGGTTTCGCCGCGATTTTCGCACTTGCGCTGCGATTAGCACGCTTTCGCACGCTTGCACCGAAAATGACAGTGCACATTAATTCCATGAATCGGCTTGTAAGGGGTATTGATCTGAAGTACTGTATATAGACATTTTGTAAATGGTGCGTGTTATGATAAGAAAAGGGTCAGTTGAGGGTTTGAGCACTGGCCCACAAATAAATTAAATGTGACATTAGTAAATCAGTCCTGTGTGGATGTGTTAAAGTAGCTACTCACTGGAGGGGTTTATTGCCCACTCTCTCTTCTGATGCATGGTAACAGGTATCCACTTTTCTCTACCTCTATTCCTGCCACAGCTCCTACTGGTTAGGGGTCTGGGACACTCCCCTTGGGGTGGAGAAAAGGCTCTGTAAGGTAGAGGTGATAAGAATCACGTCAGGGCTCTCCAATTTCTTTCATGTTGAAAGGGGCCCCTAGGGGGTCCCTCGTGCTATGGAAACAAGGCAATAACCATACACGAAAAGATGTGCCAGACACAAGGTTCAAATTCCCAATGCTAGGGTTTATTGCAAGCAAAAATAGTATCAATTGGCCAATTCTGATCTCACGCACCGCGACGTGAGTTTCCGAGACCTCGAGGGACGCAAGAGAGCGAATTACGTACATCAGTTACATATATACAAAATGCATATCATACAATCAGCAATGTCATGTTTAACACCCCTCTTTATTAAGTTCCTTTGAACTCGGGATGACGATGGACATATCCGACGAGTATGACGATTATGACACTTTCGATGTCTATTCTAGTAACAATGTGCAATTAGAAAGTGCGGAGGCATCTTTTAGTTGTTTAAAAGAACACGCTGGTTCTGTTCTTGGAAGCAAGCTGCACACGGGGGAAGAGCCATATTCCAAGCTTTGCTATCTATGAGGTACTATTTGTGTCCTGGGAGCCCGCACGCTCTAAAGGGTTTTGCGAAGGGGGGGGGCTGTAGGAAGAGCATAATTCAAGCCTTTAGCTGTTTTATTCTAACATATTCTACCATCGTATGAGACTGGCTGGCAGCTGTGAAGTGATTAAATGCCCTGAAGCTCTCTCCCAAGGCTACAGAGAGGGAGCATTGGCATTCCTTTCTGAGCTACTCATGAGGAGTTTCAACGAACTCTTCAGTCCCGCAACCTTGTCCTTTCATATTCAGACAACAATGTTAACAGTTTGAGCAGAGTAAGCAGAATTTGCAAGCTGCAAAGCAGTTTTAGACAGAAAGCTATGAGCAGTGGTTAACAAGCAAAATGGCGATTCTTGCTACGTTTAAAATGGCCGCTTGTTGGTCAAGCATAGCAGTTTATATTTCTATAATTCGGTGCATAAGACGGTTGGCCCACGGCCATCAAGTTACGTCTGTCATTCAAATGAAGGGTATTCATTTTTCCAGATTGACAATGTTGCTTCTGGATTACTTCTCTTTTCCTGTTCCTAAGGACTGTGGGCCAATCTTCCTTTATGCACTATTCACCTGTCATCCTTGTTCTGCTCTACTATGTTCCTTAGGAGTAGTGCGACATGTTGTGTGCACCTCTTATAATTTGACACTGACCCATGTTCATTTAGTAGGAACAACGGCTCTGTCTGGATACAACCTTTGATACTCCCCGGAATAACTTTGAACATATGATAATGCTATTTGATTCACAGCGGATGGCACAGTTTTGGAAAGTGTATCAAGAAATTAACCAAAAATAAAATAAGGTTTATGCTGATGATAATGGGAAGGAACTGGATTGATTAGGTAGGAAATTATACTTGATTGTGGTTGTTGTAAAGTATACAACAGTGCAAACATTTGGTAAAATGCAACTAACCACATGTCACGGATGTGTATCTGCAGGGACACTTCCAGTGCTCAGGGGGGATAATCGGACTACCAAACAATGTCCCCTCACTCCCTGTAACAGACAGCTGTGTCCCAAGCTCTTCCACCAACATCACCATCCCACCAGCATCAGTGCTGGCAAAGAAAAAGGCATTATTTGGAGGATAGAGTGGTACCTGCTGCAGTAACCCCTTTTCTATCAACAAATACATCACCCTTCATCTCAGTAAACACCAATAAGGAATCTGTGTCTGTCAACCATCCACATCACCCAACACAACTTTCACATCCACTGCCCTCAAGCCTACCCGCGAAAGGGAAGAAAGCATGTCATAAAATAATGGCTGCTATTGTGTGTTGGGGTGAATTGTGCGGAGGGACATGAGGTGGGGAAGTGTGATGAGCTGAATTCTGGGAAGTAGGCGGATGGGTTTGTCTGGGTGAATTCTGAAGAGGTGAAGGGCAATGGGGCCTATTGGTGTGAATTCCGAGGCAAGCAATAGGTGAAGGAGGGTGTTTGGGTAAATTGTGGTGAGTGTGGTGTGCTGGGTAGTGACCTCTTTAATGGTATCAGGCATAGAGTGCATGGTGATATCACAGTATACGCCTTATTAGTGCTGCATTCATTGTAGCTGCATGGGCTGCTTCGCTCACAATATCCTTCAGCCAGTATAGCATAGTCATGTGCATCAACATGCATATTATGAAGATGCAGGAGTCATGTCTGTGGCATGCCCTCAAATAGGCTACCCTTGTCCTCGGGATGTGTGGATTCCAGCAGATATGTGTACCAGACATGATGTAGCACTCAGTGCACATATGGATAGCCTTATATCTGTGCTGACTGGCACACGTCATGTGAATTGAATCGCATTTCATCAATCCACAGGATTCGAACTTCAGTGCAGAATGTGACACTACAGCACCCATTGAGGCCATCGATGGCTCAGTTCCGAAATGACTATGCACCCTCTTAGAACACATAGTTCCCCTTGGCGCAATATTTTGTGAGGGAGATTGTAGGTCAGAATGGGATGTACAGACACCCTCAATATTCAGCTGATTTCTAGGGCCCCTCAAACCCCAAAACCTACACTCAGTTGAACAAGCTCACCAAACTATGCCTCGTGATCTGCTTACCCCGCACATGTCAAAGGGGAAGTACAGCTCGTGCCTTTTCCGTCCTCCTCGACGTCACTGTCAGGTGGGATGGTGACATTTTGGGGCATTCGCACATGGTGCCTTATGCACATAATATGTAGCATGACACATACAATGATGATGCGCCCAGTCTTCTGTGCTGCATACATCATGGATAGATCTATTTGCTTAAAGTGACAGAACTTGGCTTTCAGGAGTCCAAATGTACACTCAATTATGCAACACATTCGAATATGCCCATATGGTACCATCTTTCCTCTGGTCTCTGTGGGGTTGAGAATGGTGGAAAGAGCCATGGTAGCAGTGGACAGCTGTCATCACCTTTTTGGGTATGGGCATGAGTTCAGTCATAGCATGTGTGCATTTTGGTTGTTTGAATACATAGATGGGAGGAGGGTGCCCGCAGTGCATGGCGTGTAAGCTGGGGTGTGGCATCTTTCGGTGTTACATGTTGGTTGTCCACTCCCCATAAGCCAAGACCCTCCCTCTGTCATATCCCCAAACATTCGCTCTGGAAACAACCCTAACTATATCTCCAGACATGTATTCTGGCAACAAACCTCAACATACCTCCAGGTAGTCCCTCTGGCAATCCCCTCATCAGATTCCCAGACTCCCACTGGCAATCCTCACTGACAATATACTAAAAAACGGCCCTCTGGAAATCTGAAAAACGGCCCTCTGGAAATCTGAAAAACGCCCTCTGGAAATCTGAAAAACGGCCCTCTGGAAATCCTTACCCACCATATCCTGATACACACCCTCTGGCAATCCCCACCATAACCTCAAACACTCAGTCTGGCAACCCCTACCTCCCTTTCAATATCCCTGATATCCCCAGGCTTTCTGACTGGCGAGTGTACCAAAGAGCAACACCTATTGCCCCCTGCAGTTTTCTATGTATGCAGTCAGGGTAAGGTTGCACACTACCGTCAAATTATCTGTACTCTCTAAAATCCGGACACCGCGGTTGATGAGAGGGTCAAATCTGCATGAAAGATCCTCTGTATGTTCAGAGTGTGCTGTAGTTTCTGGTTTAAATATATCTGTTGATTTGCACTGGGTGGCAACAATGGCACATGTGCACAGTCAAGGGCACCTATGATATTGGGGGATTGTGCTAAGTCATGAAACTGTTCTTTGATTGCATGTGTGGCTTCTAGATTCGTCAGTAGATCAGTGTGTACTGCTGCATGGCATAGAAGAGTGGTGTAACACCTTTTGAAGTAGGTGTGAAAATGACTTTCACCGTGACAACAGTGCATTGAAATAAGCCTGTAGCAAAGACATGAAGGACTGCCACCACTTTATATAGTGGAGAGATGGCAGTGTGTTTGCTTTTTCTTTCAACGTCTTCCTCAGTGAGCTGAACCATGTAGATGATGGTGGGTGTGCTCAAACGATAAGATCTTAGGATTTGTGTGTCAGTAAGGGACCATGCGGACAGTGTGACCCCGACTATGGACCTCCTTTTTTGAAGGGTCATGTGTTGCATTGCTGCGTCATTTCTCCTTCCTTCAAGCAGTAGAGACAGTGGCAGTGATTTGCCTGTTTACATGGTGGTCTGTGTGTACTGTGAGTTTTAGGTATCGTTTGGGAGGATGGAGGGATAAAAGGAATGCACTTGTGTTTGTCTAGCCTGCAACTGGCCCTTATTACTGTTCCCTTTTTGCTGAACATCATTTTGTGAATTATAGTATGGGTTATATTTAGTTGTGCACTGGTATAACTCATAAGGTATTTGCCAAAGCCACATTTTCTGTTTCTCTGCACCCGGTATTCTGTGCATACAGTATTCTACAGTCTGGTATTTGGGGCTTCAAATTGTGTGGAGCAGTAAAATGTGGTAAATAAAAACAGGTTTTGCCATTACTGCCAGACCTGTGATTACCCCGAGGCAGGATGGATGATGGTATTGAAGGAGAGAAACTGGGAAGATTAAATGGGGAACGATGACCGTGAATTAAGTTTGGAATGGAATTTCCTCCACAGTATTCCCATAAAATGTCCCTTTCCATACACAGCAGGAGAAAGCAAACACATGTGAACTAATAACATGTTAATGGTTGTGTATATGTAATGAAATTAATTTCAGTTACCTATGAATGTCACTTCATGTCTTTTTCTCAAAGAAAGTTCACAAAAGCACGTGTCTTTGTCATTACATGTATCTGATTGAAGGGGCAGTGATTACGGTTCCCCTCTTAAGCGTCTCCACTGTCAGTCCCCGGGGAGAAGAAAGGGACGGACAGGGAAAGGTACTTGAGGGGAGGAAGTGAGAGTGTGGGTTGCACTTCCTGTAAAGAGTGGACTCTAATCAAAACTGGTGCTATACAATCAGAGTATATTTATTTAGCAGCTCTGGCTTTCCATACTTGGTGTAAATTAAAATTGCAATTCATTTGTCAAATTAAACTGTCAACATTTTTAAATGAAAAGTACTGATCAATTGCAGAAGCATACTTTATAAATAAATGTTGAGAACTCCTGGGCCCAGTACTTTATTACGTCACTCGAACTGCATACCTAGCGCCCATTTTGTTAAGCACGTAATGGGTTTTTTTTTCACTCCTCACTCAGTCTTGAGTAAAAATGAATACAGTTTTTATACACTGCCTATAAATCGCATTAGGAGTCATCATTAGGGCATGGGAATTGCTTCTAGAATATGGGCTCAGCAAAGGAGCATGTGAGGTTACGACTTAACAAACAGCACCTCTACTAAACGAGGGCGTTCGTGGAGGATTCGTGGCTGCTCATGACACCCAACAGCCCAAACAGTCTTTGCCAATGCTTGTTTACGCAAGGGTTCAGTAATTACTAGATACAAAACATGTTTGATGTTTCCAGGGTGCCGCGCCTGACAGACGGGTTGCTAGGGTTGCATGCTGGCAGCTGGTGCTTTGTTTGTTGGGTAAAGTAGGATATTGTGTTTGCTCTTGCCCTTGGCCAGTGCTAAAGAGATACAGCGACGCTACGTCAATATGCATGCTGTTGTGAGGAAGGTCTCTTTACCACAAGGGACCTAGGAATTAACATTTCATTAGTATCTAGTGTGTATGTCTCTAATATTGCCCACGCTTCTGTATGGCTGTTATCATGGAAAGCAGCCGTAAAAATACGCATCATGCCCCGAGAAAGACGACACATGACTGCCTGCAGGAAGGGTAGAATACATGTAAGCAGAAACACACTTTACGTGCAAACAAAGTGGAATTAAAAATCAAACATGGGAATCAGTTTGCGCAAGTGATGAGAGTGACGCATTTCGGGTACCTAGTTACTTATTCGTGCTGCATCCTTTTGTTTCATTTAATGCATCCTGTTTTCATTTAATGCATCCTTTTTTCATTTAATCCATCCTTTTTTTCGAAACAGCAGCTTCTTTACACTCCCTAAAAGAAACATACATGATGGCAGGAAATTAGATAATTGTAAAAATCTTATTTTGATTATATACAATTAAAAAAAATTAAAAAATAACTAGAGATGTACTGTAGCAGTTTCGTCCACACATGTGGTTTGGGTTTTTTGAAGGAAGTGTAATGGTGTTTTCCTGGTGATTTGCCATGTGTCTTGTATTGCCATTGTGTGGCTAGGTACTGCCAGTCATTGGTATCACAGACAAGACATTTTCAAAAAGTGTCACAGGTTCAGCCACCATTACCAGGGATTGCCATACGATGATAACATAGTTGAAAAGGTTTCAGGCCACTTAGTACGATCTCAGAACCCACACCTCCCCTTGCACAAAACAGTCGCTTTGAAAAAGGACCTAAACCACATACAAGCTGCTAATGACATAAAAGTCAATCGTCGCACAATTCTCGCAGCAGAAGCGCTAACATCCTGGTGGATTCTATGAATGACTTCCTCAGCCTAACCTTCCAATTAAACATCTTCCTTACCCTCTTCAGGAGTTCTTTCGATACTCCTTTTCTCAGAAGGTCCACACTAAAACTAATATTGTTAGCAAATGACAACCCCCCTTGCCGGCCTACATTGGCTCACTGTGATCTGGAAAGTGCTGCTGATGGTTGTGTGCAATCGGTACTTGGGGCAGATCACCCGCGTCTACTGACTATATTGCATTAAAAAAGCACCTTAAGCTACATGTCTAAATGTGCATCTAATAAGTGTGTGCTCAGATTAGCAACAGCTAAACCCACCTGATCTGATCCAATGGAAAATTGACCACAAATACTAGGCAACACCCACTGCAGAAAAAATAAAAAGGTATATGATAGAAATACCTACAATTAATCATGGTGACTGTGCTCAAGCCTCTCCACCAGCCCTCTCCTTATTCCATAAAGCCAAGCCATGAAGAGTGAGTATCTGTGGGGTCTTGGGGCCGATGTCCTTGCTCTGATATATTTATGTCATACTATTCTAACACTCACTGGGGTGCCCTTCCGATATGGAATTATAGTTCCAGGTACTGCAGTATTATGTGTTGCCCACTGACTTCTTGCAAGGTGTTCATTCACACTTTTCAAATGTGCAACACCTGGATGTCTGGGTTGCGCGGTGTGGGTTGCCTTGTACTTCCCTTTGCCAAAACATTTTTATTTCAAGACCTCTTTTAAAGACAACAAGTATTCAAGTTTCACCTGCTGCACTGCACATTGCCTAAAATCACTGGCCTAGAGGTAAGTGCTAATGACGAGGGCTTTTTTGGGATTGTTTTATATCAGTTAAAGGAATACAACAATGTCTCACATCTTTTCCAAACTTCTCTCGGACGGTCTGTTATCTACATCCACACCAAGAGAGAAGCGAACCCTCAGAAGTGTATCATGAAGTCTGGGATTGAGCAAGTGCAACAGGGGTTTATATAGTATATTTTAGGGTGTGCGAGGTGTTTCTCTATACTTGGAGTGCTACATGTACAGCAAGTTTATAAGCATGATTCTAAACACTAACATTCCCTTTGACTTTCTTTTACTGTACCATTGCACAGCATGTGTAAGATGACTGGCTGCTTCATATGGATATTTCCGCCGTCTTCAGTTCAGAGCAATCCAGTTGCATACAGTGTCACGTACCATGCTCAAGAAAACCTTGGATTGCACATATTAGACTGCAGTGTCAGGCTGTATATAGATGTCCGTTTGAACTGTGAACTGGCTTAACACCAGATAATGAGTGGGGGGATCTTTACATTGGTTGTATGTTTTGTTAATTTGAAGAGTTTATGTACAGTATAGTGATGGTGTGTTTCTGTACGCATGGCCATGGTGCACTAAGACTTTGGATCAGTAACCCAAAGGGGAATTTATTTGCATAAAGCGCTCTCACAGCCCGTGGGCATGGAGGCGCTGTTCCAGAATGTTTTTGTTGTTGTTTTAGTTGCATATTTATAACGCACTTAAATACCCAGAGGTTGCTAAGCGAAGACCCGGGGATTGAACTTGTATTGCTTCATGTCGTCTTGTTTCCAAGGCGAGCACGTTGCCACTGGGCTATCCTCCCGGAACATCCATCTTACTTATTTATGCAGTTTGTACATGCAATGATTATGTGCACTAGAGTAATGTTGTGTTTCTCTTACGTTTCAGGTGGTTTCATTTTTATCTCTGATTTGTAGTGGATTGAAACTGTAACGACATTCACAGACATTCCGTTCACAGAACAAAACATCCATTGCACAAGGACATAACAAGGTGTAGTTTCAGAAGAGAGGGCATCTGCATGGTAAATTACAACTAACACATCTAGAAAAAGTCAATTTCTTGGAGCACATAGTCATTTTTGAGTCATGTTCATAGTGTCAGGTGCAGGTGGGTGGGAGCTGGGAAGATGGCTAAAGTTGTGCAGATTAAGACAGTGTGAGGAGTGCTGAGCTTGAGGAACGGATGGAACAGAAGACTATGTTAAGTAAAGTGTTCTCCCAATCTAAGTTCTTTCTACCCTGTCCTCCCTGATTTTCTACTTTCTTCTCGGACTTTGCAGCCATCTCCTTATGCTCATTTTGGACACAATCTCTTAGAAGGCACACATTGTTTTCTTGGAAGCCACAAAAGTTGCTTCCGGATGATATGATATGATAAGTCATTTGTAACGCGCCTATACACAAGTGTTTCTCGGCATGACAAGACAAGAAAGGGGAAACAGAATGAGGACAAACAACACACTCAGTAGGCCTTGTGTCATGCAGATTGCACAAGTGCAGGGAAGAGGGGAGAAGTGCCAAGGGGGGGGGGGGGGTGAGAGAAGTGCAGGTGGCTCAATAAGTGCTGCCAGAGAGTGGCTCTTAAGTGAAAAGAGAAGGGACTGTAGGGTTACAGATACAGACCCTTAAGTGCTGAGGGAGCCCATAGGCAGTGTGAGGGCAACTGGATGTGCAGGAGCCTGGGCCTGAGTTCAGGGGTGGCCAGGTGACCAGTGTGCAGAGCTATCAGGGCCATTAGCAGGGGAGAGGAAGAGAGAAAGCAGAAGCGAAAAGGAAGGTCTTGAGTTGCTTCCGGAACCAGAGGTGGTTTTGCTCAAGTTTGAGCGAGGTAGGGAGGCTGTTCCAGAGGGAGGCCCCAGCCGATGGAAAGAGAACTGCCCCCCATTCTCTACTTGAAAAAGCATCTGACCCTCAGAGAACTGGAAGTGGATGAGTGAAGAGCTCGAGAAGGAAGATGTTTAGGGAGAAAACGTTAGATGTAGTTCAGTCCAAGGCCCCAGATCCTCATAGCCACAGGGAGCCATTTCAGAGATGTCAGAGCTTGAGAGATACGATCACTGGGCTTGAGGCCAAGGAAAAGTCTTGCAGTCCTGTTCTGGATGAGTTGTAAAGGTCTAAAAGTAGAGACAGGCAGATTTAGAAAGAGGTTGTTGCAATCATGCAGCCTGTGCTGGTCTGACCCATCGGACCCGCAGCACGTTCCCCACTAGGCCTCAGGAGCATAGGGCCTTTTTTCTTGCTTGGGAAGTTGGGGGAAGGATATAATTATATGAGCGAACATCCAGGCCAGCTAGGGTAGTTCGTTATCACTGTGGGCATTTCTTGAGCCCGGGGATACTGGGCTGGGCTCGTGCACGCCTGCGCATTTCTGAGGAGCAACGTCCCGGGGAACAAACCGCACATGCCCTGCAGCCTTGCCCTAGACATTATCTGCTGACTGCTGTGCACAGGTCCACTGCAGCGCAGGCTCATCCCAGACAGTGAACTCAGTGGTGCTGACTCTGCTGCTGCCAAGTGACGAAGCGAGCAGCGTCCTCTGGAGCAGGCTGGCCCACCTGCCATTTAATTTCAGGTGAGGGATGTGATTGCGCAAATGCAATTGTTGAGACATATGAACAGTGGGGTTGATTATGAGTTGGGTGGTAAAGGATCCCTTTGTACTGCAAATCATTTGAGGGTAAACTATGAGTACATTAAAGAATGAGTGGACTTGTCTAGTGCATCACTGCAAACCGAATTGTGTCAATGCACTTCCTTTTAGGAGGTGTGGTGCAGCAGAAGATCCAAAGTTCTAAATGTTTCTTTCTTTCTAAGGGGGTGATGGCTGGTTTTGATGTGGATTGTTATAAGGTGCGCCTTCCACAGAACATGGCCAGTACTGCAAATCATCTGACTCCTTTTGATTTGCAGTTAATATGTGGGATCTTGTGTGGGATCTGCAGGAGGCTGTTGTCAGGGGACCATATGAGGCATCCAGGAGGCCACATCTCTAGGATTGCAACTGGTTGTGGAAGTCACTTCATGAGTCCTTTCCTCAGGCCTGGAGGCCAGGTGTGTGGTTGTGCATCCAGTATTGAGGTCATATCTCTTATTACAACATGAATTTTTAATCTATATGTTTAAAACATGCTTTAAATGCAATAATGATGACTAATTTTATTCAACATTTTCTTGGGGGATACTCCTGATCCTCTCATAGGAGGGTTGCGCTCAGGTGCTGTGCTCATTCTTTCCGTGAAATATGGGGCCACTTTGAAAAATATTCCATGGACTCTTTTGGTTGCAGCCCAGCCCTAAGTCCAGCCTGGAGAGGACCAGGGCTCTAGAGACAGTGAGCATCTGGGGGAAAGTGAGAAAAGGCAGAATAGCTCTGAGGAGGTGCAGCTGAAAGTGTGACTTCTTAGAGACGTCAGAGATGTGAGGAGAAAAGGAGAGGGTGGAGTCGAAGATGACACCAAGGTTCGCAGCCTCACAGGAAGGAGCAGGAAGAGGGCCCAGTGTGGGCAGCCAGTGAGAGAGAGAAGAAAGAAGGGAGCAGGTGTCCCGATGAGGAGGATCTCAGTTTTACTGTCATTAAAGCAAAGAATTCCTGAATTGCGGTCAGACAATCTGGTATAAGAGAAGGAGCAGAGGTGACTGAGTGGAGCCTGAAGGAGAGCTGGTGTCATCTGCATAACACTGAAAGTCAGAACAGAATGTAGTGATGCAGTGGGCCATTGGTGTCGGGTAGTGGTTGAATAGCCAGGGAGAAAGGTTAGACCCCTGGGGAACACCACAAGTA
The DNA here is from genome assembly GCF_040938575.1 of Ambystoma mexicanum. Taxonomy (NCBI): domain Eukaryota; kingdom Metazoa; phylum Chordata; class Amphibia; order Caudata; family Ambystomatidae; genus Ambystoma; species Ambystoma mexicanum. The sequence goes on along the minus strand of NC_090924.1, from coordinate 1,155,387,983 downwards.
GAGAGAGCGATAGAAGAGTGGAAAGACCCAAGTTGGACCTGGGAGGGTCAGTCAGCGAGAAAGGAGGTCAACCAGGACAGGGCCTGACCAATGATACCCAGGTTGTCACTGAAGTGACTGATCAGGATGGCATGGTTCACCATGTCAAAAGCAGAGGATAGATTGAGGAGAATTAGGACAGAAGGAAGATTAGAGTCAATATTAGAGAGCAAGTCTTCATTGGTGTTCGGGAGAGCAGTTTTCATGCTTCTGGCAGCTCTGAGGCCAGACTGGTGGTCGTGGAGACAACCAACAGATTCAGTATGCAGATAAAGCAGGGAGATTGCCCGCATTTTCCAGGAGTTTGCCCAAGAGAGGAGATGTAGAGATTGGGCGATAGTTAGCCAGAGAGGAAGTTTCGGCAGAAGGCTTCTTAAGAAGGGGGTGCACAAGGGAGTGCTTAAGTGGGAGGGGAAGGTTCCATTGGCAAAGGACTGATTGTAGAAATTGGCCAAGGCAGGAGCCAGGGTGTCGATGTGGTCCTTGATGGTTCTGGACGAGCAGGGGAGAACCTGCTTTGACAAGACTTTCATAGATCAGACTTGTCTAGAAACATTCTCAGGGGTGAACAGGGGAAAGGAGGATAAAGGAGGAGAGGAAGCAGGAGTGGCAGAGGAGGAGGGAGAGGAGGTAGAGGAAGAGAGAGTGGACAGAATGTCCTGAGTTTTAGTGGTGAAATGAGAAGCCAGGGCCATACATAGGGTATGGGAGAGAACAGGAGAGGTAGAGATCTTAGCAGGATTGGCCAGCTGCTTGCACATTTGGAAAGATTTGGAGGAGTTGTTATATGCCGCAGAGATGCAGGCTTGGACGTAGGCTCTCTTTTTAGAGTGGACAGAGTCACTACTGCCTTTGGTGCAGTCGGTAGTCCAGTTTGTCAGAGGGTGTACCTGATGCCCTCCACTTCCTCTCAGCCACCCTGCACTTGTGTTTAAGGGTGGTGAGGTCAGAATCGTACCAAGAGTTGCACTTGGAAGCAGGCTTCAAGCAGATCGTCTTGACAGGGGCAAGGACGTCAAGACTGTTAGAGATAGAGAGATGAAGGTTAGAGAGGGCTGTGTCAGAGTGTGAGTGAGCTAAAGGTGTAGGAAGAGGAGAGATAGTAGCTTCAAAAGCCCCCACTGACACACGCTTCATGGGTCGGATGACTGAGAAGGTAGGTAGCAATGCTGGGGATGACAAAGGGGTAGAGAGAGAGAGGTGGGAGGAGAGGAGGAAGTAGTCACTCCAAGAGAGATGAGTGGTGAGAGGGTTATTGAGGTCTGAGGATATCAGAACATACAGGGTATGCTCTGCAAAGTGAGTTGGGCCAGAGGGAAGAATAGAGAGAGAGAGACAGAGAGAGAGAGAGAGAGAGAGAGAGAGAGAGAGAGGGAGAGAGAGAGAGAGAGAGAGAGAGAGAGAGAGAGAGAGAGAGAGAGAGAGTTGCAGTGGTTGCAAAAGAGCCCCAAAGAGGGGTTGGTGGCATCCAGTTGGATATTCATGTCTCTGAGAAGGAGAGAAGAAGGTGGCAGGTAGAGGCAAGAGGAAGGAGGAAAGGTCAGTCCACTCAGAGAAAAAGAGGGTGGCCTGTAGATAGTGGCCACAGTGAGAGAGAATCCAGGAGAGATAGAGAGGCTGCAGACCAGGCATTCACAGGAGGAGTAGTCCTGTATAGGAATGACATAAACTGGGATCCACTGTGGGAAAATCAAGGCTACACCCCTGCCGGGACAGTTAGTTCTGCATTCAGATAGGATCTTTTAGCCATCAGGAAAGAGAGAGTAAAAACATGTGACAGAGCTGGCCGTGAACCAAGTCTTGGTGAGACCGAGTACATCCAAATCAAGCTCTTTCAGCAGACGGCAGATGTCAGAGGAGTGTTTGACAGCAGAGTGAGAGTTGAGAGTAGCGATGTGGAACAATTTGCCACCTTTGCAGGACTTCTGTGGGGGGGGTACAGGCCATAGGTGTGCCCTGTGGAAGTGCTGGAGGTGCCCAAGGATAGGCAGAGTAGAAAGGAAGCTAAGCAGGGTAGTCAGAGAGGAAGAAGAGAGTGCCAGAGAGGTGGCAGAGAAAGGAGGCAGCAGAGGAGCCAGAGAGGGGTAAGTAGGGATAGCAGGAGAAGAAACAAAGTTGAAAAGGTGCGGGAAGCATCTATCAAAAGGGAGGATATTGACCTGAGGGCCCTGGACCAAGATGGTGCCATTTAAGTAGACATTAATGATGGTCTTGGAGGAGTGGACGTGTGCCAGGAGGGATTTCCACAGGGTGCCACCATTAATGGCAGAAGAGGAAAAAAGGAGAGAGAACAGAGACCATGTGTGGGGTCCATAGGCCTGGAGAGGGAACAACAAAAAAGATGTGGGTGAGGGTCTGTCTGGAGGGAGCATTGGTGTAGGTATCAGCGATAGGGAGGCCTGAGTTGGAGATCAGGATCTCCCTTTTCAGCTTCTTCCTGCCAGACTTAGTAAGAGGGATAGGATAGTCGATAGAATAGCAGTTAGAGAAGATAGGTGAGACACAGAGCACCATAAAGAGTATGGGAGAAAGAGTGGGGCAGAACCAAGCAGGTGGGGGTGATAGTGCAGGGGAAAGACAGTAGGTAGGCACAAGGGGAGGAACAACAGGGAGGAGAAACGGCACAGAACAAGAAACAACAGACCTATGAAATAAGATGTACCCAAGTACCATCAACAAAGTACAAAACACAGCAAGGAAAAGAGCAGGCAATGCAATGTAATGCCAAAACTAAGAGCATAATCAGGATCAAAAACAATCGCCAGAGAACAAAGCCACAACAAGGAACCTAGAAGTAAGGAATGCAGGTAATGCAAAAAACCATAGAGAACAGGGATGTAATTTCACGATAATGCCAGGGGTAGCAGAAGTGACATCGCACAACCCTTGACCTCTGAGGACATCACAGGAAGTGATGTAATTTGACACCACCCAGCAGTGAAATCACGGGAAGCAATGGAACACCACCTTTCACTCCTCGACAAAACAGGAAGTGGCATCACATAGTATTGTTTCAAAGTATACTATGAAAAATATGGATACGCTATCATTGTAAAGTGATATACATTTCATACAAGAATGGATCACCATATGTATCCTTAATATCAATGTGTATAGGCCCATGCTACCAAATCACTGTGAATGCAAGCAGACGTCCAAGGCCAAACGATAATGATATTCTATTATATAGCACTAACGCTTAATCCTTCATATAGAACAAATACACATACAATATCACCCAACCTTTGTTGGTACTCATTTATCACCCTCAGCAGGATGAAAGGCTGAGTTGACCTTGCTGGGAGTCGATCCTGCAACCTGCAGATGAAACACACATTGCAGCAGCCAGCACACAACTCACAGAGCTATTTTACTGGCTATAGCTATCAGAAAACCAGCCACTCCAGAAACAAAAAGCCACATGCTGCTGGCCACAGCTCATGAGCCTCAATTAAAACACCTTTTAGGGCACAAAGCAGAATCCCAACTCACCAGGCACAGTAAACAACTGAAGAACCTAGAAGTAACGAGTGCAGGCAAAGGCAAACGTACAGTAAGGACTGTTCCATGCCCATTCCACAAACAGTGGTATGGGCATGGAACAGTAAGCAAGGGGCAAGGGGGCTGACAAAATAGGTCTGATAGTACAACTTGCTGTGCAACGGAGAACCTGTCATCACCCCAGCACCGGAGAAGTTGATGTTGGTTTTGCCTGATTATGGTGGGTATGGCCTGTGGCGACAGAGGGAGAAAACACATGTTGGCTTATGCTTACCTGTTATCTGAGCAGGGGTTTGGGCCCTGAGTCCTCCTGGACTGAACCGGCCCAAACAGGAATTGCCCTTTTCTTCGTCTGCCCTTCACTTTGGACGCCCGGGCGAGAGGCGCCCTTGATCTAATAGATAAGAGTAGAAAGGAAGAGGCACGGCTAAGAAGGTGGGCGGGGCTTAGGCCAGGTGACCTAGATCCACTTGCACCTGCTCGCCAAATACTTTTACGATGCACTATTAAGAGAGAATGATCTAGTAGAATAGGGGTGGGGCCAGTCCTTCAGATGCTTGGCTCTTTAAAGTCCTTTCCGTTGAAGTATTGATGCTAAATAAAACCAACTTGCAACATGTTAATGTCATGAACCCTTGCAAATAGGAAGAACACATGAAAACAACAAACATACAAGCTAATGGAAAAAACGACCCACCGTATCAAATGCTTCCAAGCCTATACTGATGACAATGTGCTAGTCTATGCTGTAATCTAGGAACAGACAGTAAAGAGATGCCTAGAACAGTAATTTACCTTTAGCAGCAACAAGGAATTTGTTATTCCTCTTTGCTTGGCCTTTGGTGACGTTCCTGTTCTTGTGATGCTTGGTATTGATTCAGAGACATGTCCTGTTTTCAGGGTTGAACCTGCAGTCACTGTGTGTCTTAGCAACCCCTCTCAGCGTGTAGGTCTACAAGGACAATTCTCACATAAGGTGAAGTGTTGAAGTGTTCTATTGTGGCAAATTCCTCACTTTTTCTGTTTAAAGTGCTTGCCTGTTATGGACAAGGCTTACCTTAAGGCCAACAAATCACACTGAGCACACGGCACATTGCTGTGTACTTATACTAAATTGGAGCACAAAATGCACTTTCCTTCTTGAGGCTTTCAACAGTCAGCATGTTCTGAGCAAGTATGGAGGCGTCCTTAAAGTGAGCGGTGATATTGCAGTAGCTATTTCTGTCATCAGTCCAGAGTCAGCTGTGGGGTAGGGCGGGCAAACAACCATGGAGTTCATTTTACGAAGACACACAAAGGCGGCTACACACCACCAAATTTTGTAGTGTGCATGCCGTAGTGCAAATTACAGGACAAAATGTGGCGCACTCGCCATACCTGCCTACCATGCGAGCATGGTAATTGTATATTGCAATTGGTTATTTATAATACGCTTAATACGTGGACCCGGACATCGAACCTGTGTTGCTCCGTGTCACCTTGCTTTCAAGGCGAGCACGTTGGAGGATAGCTCAGTGGCAACGTGCTCGCCTTGGAAAGAAGACGACACGGACAGCACAAGTTGACCAACACAAGTCCGATCCGCTTAGAAATCTGTGGGTATTAAGCGCGTTATAAATAACCTATCATATCATATCTATCCTCGCGGCCCTACCTACCGGTTTTAGCAAGTACGATTAAATGCTGCCTACTATGCGCACATGTTGTCTAGCATTTAATTGTACATACGAGCACTGAACCACAATCAAGATTGGCCCTGAAGGGGATCTTTTAAGGTCAAAACACATGGTGGCTGTCACCGAAATAAATCAGCTGCTGCTACTGGATGAAACAAACATTGTTGGTTATTGAGTGTTTGTAGGCAAGCAGGCCTCCTCTCGACATTGTTACACAGTTTGAGAGATATTGGGTAGAGCGCGTATGTTTTACACAGGGAGAAGCTGAATTGCAAGGAGTCCTGCCTGGGCTTTTGGAAATCGGCTTGAAAAATAGCAGATGCTGGAGCAAGGCTGTATTAAGCAATACAATGTTGCAGCCTCCTGCTAGGAGCATTACGAAGGTACAGATTCTGAAGATACCAAGGCACCTTTGTATATGTCTGATATCTTCACTTTACATGAGCGAGTTTTACGCTGACCTTTTAAAGTGTGTTCCTATTGCGTTGTAGACGCTGTTACATGGGTAAAGCCTCACAGCTCCTTGTGGGGAAAGCTTGTCGAGATAACTACAAACAACGATCTAGCGAATTAGCGAATTAGTTTATGGTTTCCCTGTGTATTATCCTTTTTAGTTTAGTTTTAGTTTAACAAGTGTGATTTTATCACAGTGGGAGGAAATAATCCCCTTTGTATTCTAGACATTATGCAAGCAATCATGAAGAAATAAAGCTCCAGACTTTTATTAGGGGTGCTGTACAGGTATGTATTAATTATAGTTAAATGTAGAGTCACCTATCCTTAATAATCGCCTGTATTCATTTTTTGGCTAATTATACATCGTTTCCTTATGTTTTCTATTTCGTAATCTGGCCCTGAAGAAGACGACGCAATTACGACGCTTGTTTGACTCTTCCTCGGAACTAGTTTCACATCACTGCGTTATGTATGTAGATTGAGGTTATTGACCTCCTCCAGTGATTTGGGGTTTTCTGCATTTATAGCTAATTATATTAGTTTCATGATCAATCATGACTAGTTGTATTGAGCGAAATGCCAAAAATCAGCAGAATATATCAAATTCACGATATCAGGGACTGAGACATGTTATAATGCTCCTACAGTTTAACCTGCTAACTCTGATATGAGAGGCCATTCCAGTGGAGCGTAGGATATGCAGGATGTGTAATATACCATTGGAGTATAGCGGACACCTACTGATACAGTGCCCACAGCGTATGCAAACTCTTCTCCTGATTTTTAAAACCTTTTATGACGTGCTTAGTACTCTGCTAGGTTTATAAGCACTGTCAGATTCAAACTTGTAGAAATTGCTAATTCTCGATGCATGTTATTTAAATGTATGTTTTATAATCTTACCTGATCGATACTAGATTGTATCGATTCTGTGTGTGGAATTGTGATACTGCTTTTCCTGATTTTAGCACCGTTGAACAAATGCATTGCCATCTAAAACACTCCTCGTTGAATTGTAGGCAGCGAGAACCACAACTCCCTTTATTCTTGTAGTTCATTGGGTTTCTTCATTTACACTGACCACCTGCATGAGTGCTGGCACGTGAGGAACAAGCCAGTTAGTGCCAGTTCGTTTAAGGTTGGAGTACTAGCGGCTCCTCATTACCGGATTAGCACTTTGCTTACAGGGACTCTTGGATAATGCCCTCTTCTTGATCAAACTATAGTCATTACTTACTGTGATCATGTCGTCCCCTGTACGAACTCGCGCTCAATGCATGCTGATATTGTTCAGAAGTATCTGGCCATAGGTCTCTCCCCAGGGAAGTTAGATTCACCGGAGCTCAATGGTGACGCGCCCATTTTGGTTAATATGGCGTCTATTATTAATTCAATTTCCGGCAAAACAGATTAATATGTCGCTACGGCACCTATTTTTCTCACGCACCTGTTAAGATAATCACATCCAGTAAAACACCTGGTGTATCTTCTTACAGTATGCCTAGCGATCATGCTAATATTTAATAAATCACTGATGTTGACCCCCCCATGTCCTCATAGGATCTTATTCATCCTGATTCCACGACTGCTCCAAAAAGTATTTTTACAATTGTCCTTTTGAACCCACTTTCTTTATGTGCTCATGATGTGGAAATTGCCGACTACATTTCTCAATTTAAACCAGATATGTTTGCAGTCACAGAAACTTGTCTGTAGGACACGGCTCAAACATCTACTAGCAATGCCACACCTGAGGGCTATAATATTTTTAGAGAAAACTGTGGCGTTGATTGTAAAAGATCACTTGGACTGCCACTCCACCCCTGATCCCTCTCTAGAAGGTTGTGAGAATATGGTTATTAAACTGAAAACAGATCATTGTGTATCCACTTCCATTCTTCTGTTGTATATACCCCGCAACCCCTTCCTCAGTTTGAAGAACAGATCTTATCACTTGTGAATACTTTCTCGAAAGTGAACTCACACACCATTGTACTTGGTGATTTAAATGTATGGACTGACGAGGAAAATGACTCTAATGCCCAGTCATTGTTATCTTCCTTTGAAGCTATAGGATTTGTTCAAATTGTGGAGCAAAAACCATCCCATCATGGTGGCCACATACTGGACAAGATCCTGGTACAAAATATCTCAGACCCTAGTATTTATATTCAGACCTGCCCATTGTCAGATTACTCATTAATTATATTTAAATTTGGTCTACCGACTGCACCTCTTAAATGGGACTCTAACCCACGGGTTGAAATAAAATACAGAAAACTTAAGAATATCTCTATTATTTATTTCTCTAACTCACTTGTTTCCAAGCTAGGGGAGATAGCCATGTATAATGAACCATCTGAATTTGCTCACCATTTAGTCAAATCTCTTCAGGGTACTATTGACACTCTAGCGGCATAAAACATCATGATTGAGAAGACTGATAATCTCAAAATACCTGGTTTAGAAAACTTAAGAGAGTTATGGAATGCGAATGGTGGAAGAAGCCATGCTCTCATACCTCAATTATGAGAATGCAGCATGTAACTGTCGAATTAGCATTACAGAGGCTAAGGCATGAAACCTCAACTCTCGCATTGATGCAGCCACATCTTCATCTAGCAAACTCTTTAAAATTCTCAATGAGTTTGAAAATAAAACCTCACATTTTCACCCTATTATGAAAGATATTGCTTAGCACCAGTCTATTCAGGATGAATTCTTAAATAAGAATTGTGGCCATCAAGCCAAGATTGCTAAACAGTTATCTAACATTGCTCAATCCCTGTTAAAACATCCCTTAAAACAAACTCTCCTACATGTCTCCCTAAATTTGACTTCCATCAATGTACGCAACAGGAGATTCATGATACCATTATGAACCTGAAATCCACCTCATGTGCTGGTGACCCATGCCCATCGAATTTAATCAAGGGATCTGCCAATGTGTGACCCTTTGGATAACCAAGATGATAAACGCTTCCTTTTGTGAAGGAACTGTTCCTGCCTCGCTGAAAAGCACCTGGATCACACAGCCTTTGAAGATGATCACCTTGGATCCACAAATTGCCGGAAACTATTGTCCCATTACTTCTGTACCATTTCTTCTCAAGAATATTGATAGGGTCACAATGTGCAGTTGCAAAAATATATAGAGACAAATGGCATTCTAGGCTTACAGCAATCTGGTTTCAGAGCCCAATACTGGACTAACACTGCGCTTCTCGATTTTAGGTCTAGCATGTCGAGTATCGCGGTGAAGGGCCACCCTGCCCTCTTAATGCTTTTGGACCTCCCCGCCCAATTTGATCTTATAGATCATGGACATCTCAATGAGAGGATGATGAGTGTTGCCAACTGCTCTTAGAATGCTGCTTCATGGCTTTCATCCTTCTTATGACCTAGATTGTCTAGAGTGGCTGTGAGCAATGCTGAGGCTACCCCAGTTACTTCATTATGTGGAGTACCACAGGGTTCCTGTCTGTCCCTCATGCTCTTAAATATTATGTAAGACCCTTTCTTGACTTACTAGATAACCTGGGTGTCATCTACGCAAATTATGCATACAATACCAAGGTATTTCTTGAGGTCACTGGCATTTATGATATTGTTGTGGAGCATACATGTAACGTATACAATGAGATTCACAACTGAATGGCTCTTAACTCATTGGCATTAAATAATGATAAGACTGAGCTCTTAGTGGTTGCATCTGGCCAACGCTTAAAAAACGTGATTCTAGATACTCCCATTTTAATATCTTGGGCAGTGTAATTCCAGTCAGCACCAAGTTGAATACCGTTGGGGTCGTTCTGGACTTGGAACTTACTATGAAGCAATGTGTTCCCGCTGTTCGGTCCTTTTGTGAATACATAACCAGGCTTCTCCATCAGATCAGACCTTTTATTTCTGTAAACAGTAGATCTCTACATGCCACTGCATTAATTAACTGACTGCTTGCTTACAGGTTCCTCACAGTCCAGTAACATTTCAAATCAGGCATAAGATTCTCACCTTGACTTTTAAATGCCTGAACTCTGCCACTCTTTGATATCTAATTGCTAGGATATCTTGTCAAGAAAAATGTAAAACACTTTGTTCTAATAACTCCCAGACTCTTCAAGAGCCCTGTTTCAAGTTGAAAACTTTTTTTTTAAATGTAAGTTTTTATTGGCATATTTTTTTTTTAAACAAGAATGTGAGAAGGATCTTTGGTACACATCCAATCAACAGCAAATTATATCCTGAAAACTGAACCCTCCTGCCGGCCCCCCTCAACCACAAGAAAAACGTTGGCAGTTTCTTAGTTCTAAAGATAAAAGAAAAAAATGACAATTCGGCAAAGAGATTGCTTACAGTCCACGTCTTGCACTGAGGGACGTTTTTCTCAACAGCAAGGTATCAGTGACATCCTACTGTGTCTTAATGCTTCACATTGTAGAGTTTGAGTGGAGTAAGCTCCCTTCCCCTCGTCCACCGATTTCTGTGGGCGAGTTTGTTTCAGACTTCTCAACCCTGGCCTTTCACAGCATCCCGCCCCTCACCATTTCCCCTCAAAGCAGCTTTGTTCTCTCAGTGCACATCCCATCCCCACTTTTGTCGAACCCCATCCCATGCTACTCGGAAGACACGCACTTCGTCATTTGCCAGAGCCATTAATTTATCCATTAAGAACATATTCTTCACTTTAACCAGCCATTCTTCCTTATTTGGAAAACAAGGGGTCTTCCACTTTTGTGCTAGGGCGACCTTCCCAGCCCGCAACATTGTCGCCCACATTCTAGGATACCTATAGATATCTGAGTCTCTCGGTGGCAGACCCAGCAACATTATTAACCGGTCTTGGGGGAGAAATTCCCCTGTCACCTCGGCAATCCACCTTCGCACGTTTCCCTAGTAACCCTGTGCCTGTGGAAAATGCCACCACATGTGGACCCTCAATCCCACCCGACCGCATCCCTTCGGACATCGTTGAGACGCCCCCTGAAACATCTTCGATATCTTGAGAGAGTCTCTGTGCCATCCCTCGAGTATTTTGAAATTATTTTCCATGTCAGTTGTGAAGAGGTTCCTTTGAAAGGCTATTTTAAAGATCTTTCCCCACTCCTCCTCCGTGAATTCCCCCCGTCAGGTCATTCCAGTATTGTCTGAACCCCCGCCTGTCAGATAAGCTGTTAGTGTTTAATACTTTATATAGTCTCAAGACCATCCTCTTCCGTGAACTAGCAGAGTCAAGCACCATCTCAAAGGGGGTAAGCAAGTCTTTTGAGATTATCGTCCCAATTCTGATCACATTTGATCCCCTTCAACCTGAGATACTCAAAGACTGTGATCGAGTCAGGACCCAAGGCTTCCTTTACCTCCTCGAATGATAGGAATTCTCCCTCCTGATATAGTTGCCCAGCCCTCTCCATTCCCTTGTCTGACCACGTCTGTGACTTGCAAAATACCCTGTACAGGGCCCCATAGCTAGACCATTGGGGAAGGCCATGTGGATAGGTGCTTTGGTAGTGCGCCCCTCCTCCATAACAACCACAATGCCCCTAAGGTAGAGTGTTCAAGGATCCTGCCCGGGATATCCCGATGGGGGGCCCATAGGAGTTCCCTTTTTTTTTGAGGGGGTTCATGTTCATATCTTCCAAGTACATCCAATAGGTGTCCTTCCCATCCTACATATGTTCCTGGTGGACTCGGAGTTGGGCTGCTCTATAATAGTGTTGGAAGTCTGGGAGACTGAAGCCCTCTTCCTCCCGGGGGAGAGTGAGTACGGATCTCCTGATTCTCGAGGGTTTCTCCTGTCAAATGAAGTTCTGAAGTGCCTTTCGGTGCTCTGTAAAGATGTGGTCAGGCACTTTAGAGGGGAGGCCTGTGAACAGATACAGTATTCTCGGTAGGATGTTCATCTTTACTGCAGTCATCTGACCGTACCATGAAAGGATCATATTGGAGTGACGATTTTTCAACCTTAACCTCCAGGAGTGGATGGAGCGGGTCTAGGTTCGGGTCAAGAGCCCGGAGGGGTAGCAGCACAGATTTTGATGTATTTATTTTCAGCCCTGAGAAGGTCCTGAAGGTGTCAATCTGGGAGAAAAGGGGGGGAAGTGATATCCGGAGGTTAACTATTTAGGCCAGGATATCATCCGCGAAGAGGGAGAGTTTAAATTCCACCAGCCCGCTTCGGATCCTTTGTATTCCAGGGTGGATCCTCACCGCTTTCGCAAGAGGCTCCATGGTGAACGCGTATATCCGGGGGGACAATAGGCACCTCTGTCTCGTGCCCCGGGAGAGACCAAACAAATCAGTGAGTTACCTGTTCACTTGTACCCTCGCTGTAGGTGATCTATACAGGGTGGCTACCCATTTTCTCATATGCTCCCAAACCCCATTTTCTGCAGGAGGTCCATCATATACCGCCATTCCACCCTATCAAAAGCCTTCCCTGAGACGAGAGAAAGGTGACTTGCATTGAGATCGGAGTCCTGTGTGTAGCGGATCAAGTCTATGGTCTTCCAGATATTATCTCACCCCTGGCGTCCCTTAACAAAGCCCACCTGGTCTCCGTGGACCAAGAGTGGTAAGATCCTCTTCATTTTTTTTCCCAGCACTTTGGCCAAAATGTTTACATCAACATTTAGCAGAGATATTGGGCGGTAAGAGGAATACAGAGTCAGATCTTTTCCCTTCTTCGGTAACACCACAATAATGGTTCCCATCATCGATTCGGGTAGGATCCCTCCCTGGAGGAGAGCATGAGGGTGGAGCGAAACAGCTTGTGAAACGTAACTGAGAACCCATCGTCCCCCAGGGTTGTGCATCCCTTCATGGTCTTTATCGCCTGAACTATTTCCTCTTCATCTTTCAGGGTCTCCACGTTTTCTGCAACTTCCCTGGCCAGGCCCGGTATAGGTATCTTTTCGAGGAAGTTTTCCATTAAGGCCTCATCATCACCAAATTCAGATTTATATACATGTTCATAGTATTGCTTGAATGCCTTGCCTATGCTCAGGGTATCATAGTGCATTGCACCTTCACCTGACTTTGTAGCTTTAACCATTTTACTCTTCTGGATTTGTCTCATCTTCCATGCCAGTATTTTATCTGTCCTGTCTCCTTTTTCATAATACTTTTGTTTAACAAATTGGAGGCTCCTCTCTGTTTTGGTCAAGAGAAGGTCCTTGAGTTGGTTTTGTACAGGTCAAGGACTTTTGTTTGCGCTGGGGCGATGGAGTCGCCCGATATCTGTCCCGCTTGTAACCCTGCAATCTTATCTTGAAGGGCTTTCTCCTGGTAGTCCATCTCCATTTTCGTTTGAGCACCCAGTTATATGAGGGTCCCACGTGTTGTGGCTTTAAATGCACCGCACAACATATGTGGGCCAACTTCACCATTATCGTTGATATTGAAGTACTCCAGTAAACTCTCTACCAACATGTTGGCGACCACTGGGTCTTTCAATAGGGCATCATTGCATTTCTATATACCCCTTCTTTGTAAGCCCCACCTTCCCTTCAAGGATATTCTCACCAAATCGTGGTCAGACAAGGGGACCGGGTGCATCTTCAGGTCTGCTGTGTGGGAGAGCAAGGATGTAGTCAATTCTGGAGAAGGTTTCGTGGGTTTTGGAATAATACGTATATGGCGGATCGCCCTAAGCTGAGTTCAAGAGTTTGTCTTCCAGACCCAACTCCTGATTAATTCTCCGAAAGTTCCTGGACGTGGAGTCGTCCAGCGCTGTTATGGCTTGAGTGGCTGTTACGCTCACCTGGTCTCTGCGGGGGCGTTGGGGCACGGTTGGAGCCCTCCCTCGTCTTGGCTCCTCTGGATCGCCTCTCTCTCCCTGTTGCTGCAGATTCTGCTGTTCTGGATGCTGGTATTGCCCCTGAGATGAGAGGCAATGAGAATGGTGTGGTGGTGTTGTGACTTCCCTCGACCCTCTTGTGCCAAAATGAAGTGCGCAAGCGTTTTCCCATGCAAGCTCACCTGTTCTGTTGTAATGTTGAGCTATCCGTCCTGCTTCTTATGGCAGGGGCACGTAGAGTGGACCTAGTTGCTTCACTGGTCCGTGGAAGTGTTGATCTAGACCGGCTGCGACTAATCCACTTACAAGGTAAGTCTTATGGTTATGATTATAGTTTGTTTATTATAATGGGCCTCATTCCGGGTTTGGAGCTAACCATGGAGTAATTAGCTCCATGGTTGCCTCCGAAACCGTCCCAAATCCGGCATGGTGAATGGAGTAATTACCGGTCCATTCCAGGGTAGGAGGGACCGGTAATTCCCCATTCACCTTTTGCCCTTCCCCATTCCCATTTCTGCCCCATAGGGCTCAATGGGAATGGGGAAGGAGATAATTACGGCACCGTAAATTACGGTACTGTAATTTCCTCCGAAGTACCTTTGCGGGTCCCGTACTTAACTCCTGCTAAAAGCAGGAGGTAAGGAAGGACCCGCAAATGGACCTCGGAATACGGAGGTAAGGGATTACCGGCATCGGCACCCTTACCGGTGCCAGTAATTCCTTACCTCCAACCTCAGAATGACCCCCAATGTCTTTTGTCTTGATCATAAATATCAATTCTTGCAATGTCTTATCTCTTCCCAATAGGTGTGAAAATGCAGATCAGAGTCGTGGAGCGAATCCGGGGATTCCCCTGAGGATGATGGAGCTCCCAAAGTAGCTAGTAAGTTGGCCTTTATGATGGAATTCTAGTCTCAAATATGGCGTGGCAAAGCGTTTGTTATCTATATGATTTCTAACCTGTTGTGTTCTTTTTCCCTTGCAGGAGAAGGCCGGTGGCATGGAGCGAAGCCTGGATATTTTGCGCAGCTCCGTGGTTGCAGGATGAAGGTACCACAAAGGAGAAGAACAGAAGTGGAGCTCCGAGTAGCTGGGTGCTCGGATCAGGTGAGAAGAAGGCTCTGACTCCGATAGTGATGGGATGCTGGTAAGAGGCACGCACAGCGATGGGGCAGCTGGAAGTAAGAAAGGTGCACCTACAGTGATGAAGTAGCTGGAATCAGGTAAGATGCACCTTGAGCAGTGGAGTAGCTAGATTCAGGTAAGAGGCGCCTTCAGCGATGGAGTAGCTGGAATCAGGTTAGATATGTGGGATGTATTGACCCACTCCGCTGTGCTATGCGGCATCACTCTGATAGTTATGGCTCAAGGAACTGCAACAATGGCAACAACACTCTTGTGTGCGCCAAAAACCTACAAAGAACCGCGTTCTGTAACACACAAAAAGATGGATGCACGACCTGCCACCCATGGTGCATAAGTGGTGGGGTAGAGCACACATGGCAGAAAATGTGCCAGTGGGCTCCATGACCAGCAAACAGAGTACAGAGGGAGAAGCAGCACTTTGCAATTGAAACTCAAAAATGTGCCTACAAATGACATTTGCTTTGGTGCTAAAAACTCAAAAATGCCTATAACACAACACTTTTCAACATCCAAAATCTTGCTCAGCGCTGAAATTCATGTAATCTTATGAAGCATCGCGAACATACAAGTCCTAGTGTGAAGAGCAAAACATTTCTTCAGAAAAACCGGATTGTCTGTAAACTGACAGCCCCAGTCAAAATCTCTGTGCAGTACCTTGGGCTACCTGTGGATGACAGCTGTTAGATGAGCTCCTGATGAAACTTCAAAGTATTAAACTTAAAGTCTGCCGGCTTAGCAAACATAAAAAGGATTTTTGCTAAAAGGAATACAGATCTTAGTTGTTTTTTTGATCCCACAGATAGAAAGCTAAGCAAGTAATATATTTATGTGATTTGATGTAATAGGTTTGGTTTTGCTGGGTTTTAATTAAGAATAAATTAGCCTGGCTGAGCTGCAAGAACTGGAAAAGCATGTTTCTCCCAGGGCGAGGGAAAATCCTCTCAGCAGAAACTCACTGGTAGAGGCTAATTGCAGGTTAGCCCTGACTTTTGTCTACAGTAAGAGAAGGAACAATGGCAGAGCTACAGCCCAGGAAACAGAGGTGTGAAATGGGCCGTAAACTGCTCCTGAAAGGGACAAACAAGGAGGGGCATGTTCCTCGACTGCAGGGAGACACAAATGGGCAGACCATTTGCTGTTAAGCATGAACAAAGAACAATTTTGAAAGACTCATAACTTGTAATTCAAAGTGGTGAAAAGTATAACAAGGACATATCTGTTAGTCTAATTTTTGGCTTCACATTTTGAGAGGCGGCAGAACCGTTTAACATGTTCAGGACAGGAATGGCAATATATGTGGTTTTATGTGAAATGTATTAATACTAGAATTGTGAAAATATACACACACAATGAATGCGCACAACTGTGGTAATTTGCAGAAAATTTGGAAAATATGTCCATGGCGACAAGGACACAATTCTGTAGAAAGGTGAAACAAGATCCCACAGCTTCAGGATTTTGATGAGCAGATACTACATAAAATATGGCATATTTGTGTGTGATTTGTGTAAAAGTGACCAATGTAGAAATATGTATTTAGGGAAATATCCGATTTTGAAACCAGTAGTTAAAGGGAGGTTTCTAAGAACTGTAAAGCAAACCATAAAATGTGACATCATCCAGCCTTAATCCAATTGTTCAGTTGCAAGGCGGAGATGAGGTTTTGATCCAATCCGAGCTAACAGAGGCTGGCTTAGTAAGCCGGCCCATACACCCATTTTGTGATGTCATTTTAAAGGATAGAGACAGCTGACAACACATAGGACTGATTGATTCACCCATTTTCCTGATTCCGGCAAAGCACTCTGATCCAGCATTCTACATCCAGCTTTAACATCCTTCCAGATCTAGATGCCAAAACTCTTGCAAGCAGTATTGACTTTCTGCAAGGCCTAATCCTCAAACTTATTCTTTCAACCCAGTGAAGCACTGTGGTGTGAGAAGACCTTTTGAACTAGTATCCTGAAATTATCTGGCTTGCCACCACAAGGCTTGATGAGGAACTCGCTATCTAGCTGATTGAAATATATACAAACAAGGAGGGCAGATTTGGTGCAAATCCGGTGACCGGCATAGTTGATCCAGTACTGTGCTTGATGTGCTTCCTTTTCTTCCTAGACCAGATCCAATCCATGACCAGAACTGACGGTCCAAATGAATAAATAATTTTGTAAGTATTAATAGGAAGAAAAGTGACCCTAATATATCTGCCTTGTATGATCCCAATCTCAAACCATCCCATTTTTAATTCAGAAAAATTGTATTGCTAAAACTATCTTTGTGCTGACTCTTTTCTCATCTGTGTTCCTAAACCCTATCTTCTTATTGATTGATTAAGAAAAGTAATTCCAAAACCAAATGGAAACTAGAGTATCACACATGAACTGTTATGAGCGGCCGTGAATGACCTTCCTGTGTGGCCTTCTCCTTTCTGGTAGTCTTTAATATAGCATAAGAAAACCTATCTGTCATTTCTAAACCCGAATTTCTGTGTTCCATTCACGCGCCTATTTTACAAAAACAACCTTTACTAAAACCTTTATAACTCCCTCAGTTTTTATGATAGAACTGAAATTTCAACTCCTACTTGTACCCAACATCCTTAGCTACTAAGAACCCAATTGCTTTACATTGTTTCCTACTTGGACTTTGAGATTTCAAATGTTTTCTTTTGACTAATTCATTGTTTGTGATTGTGTGCAACTGTTCAAAGCGGCTCCCATAGGAATTAGTAATAATTTAAGTATTTTTGACCACGATTGGTGTTTTGCCCAGGAAATTCCAAAAGACAATTTCAAAGCCATCCTGACAGCTGAAAAGTCAATTCCGCTTTTCTCTTGTGTTTGAAGGGGGAAGGTGGGAGTGATATTCTGTTTGATTTATGCTATTCCTGAATACCTGCTCTCTCCTCACATCTATTAAATTGCCTATTGCGGGGTTGAGGGGTTTTGCAGGGGGAACCTCTAACCATAGTGCCATCTATACCCAACCAACACAAAAGTATTCTTTTCTTTGGGCATTCGTTTTTGTGCTCATTACTTGATTTATAATGTATTAAAGATTATTCAGTGTTCTGTCTCCCCATTGGTGATTGTTGTTTACCTATTAAAAGATATTGTGATTTAAATTCTAAATACATAAATAAATATTTACTTTGCAAACTAGCCTGATTCCTGGTTCAGTGTGACCGGGGGAGTTCAAGGAGAAGGGTGTGATACAAGCTGTATATCGTTCATAATATTGAATTTATAGATAAAATAAATAAGGCTTTAAATTGTGCACTACATGCTGGGCGTAACTTGGGTGTGTGCCGGATTGAAATCACTTACAGATACGCCTTTAGTGGTGGAGTAGCTGGGTTCAGGTAAGAGGCGCCTTCAGCATTGAAGTAGCTGGAATCAGGTAAGATACACCTTCAGCGGTGGAGTAGCTGGGTTCAGGTAAAAGGCATCTTCAGCAATGGATTTGCTGGAATCTGTTAAGGTGTCTTCAGAGATGAGCAGCTGGAACCAAGAGGATGCACAGGTAAGGACAGCGGTAAGTGTTATGCTGCAGAAAGCAAAATAACATGAAGCAAAGGCAGGTGGATGGGTTGGCCTTATATAGGATGGCTCTGGCCCCTCCCTTTAGCCCCACATAGTGGCTCTACCTTGCCACTCCCCGGGACTATTACACGTGCCTTTCAGTGATGTTGTAGGGCCACCCCCGGCCCTGCAGAATGTGCCTTAGGCACAGAGTGTGCAAGGCACACTTTTTCATGAGCCTAGCGCCACGGGCGTCAGGACTGGGTCCATTTGGAAGCTGGGGGTAAGGTAGGACTGGACCTTTGTCCAGTGGCCATCTCTCGCTGGATCAATGACCATGTTAAAGTCCCCTCCAACAATTAGGGTGCCCTCGACAAAGAGCCTTAGTTTATCTTTAACCCCTTCCCAGAATGACACCTGACCTTCATTCGGGCCACATGCCACCCCCAGGGTCAGTTGAGTTCCTCAAAGCCGCCCTTTAATAAATAGATAGCGCCTTTCCAGGTCTCTAACCGAAGCCTCCACTATATAGCCCATCTCCTTGGCCATCACGATTGCCACTGCCCTCTTTTTGGTTCTGGAAGAGGTGTGATACACCTCCCCTATCCCTCTGCCCTGGAGCCTTGGTTTCTTCCCTTTTGCCCAGTGTGTTTCTTGTAGGAAGAGTAGATCCAATTTGGCTTGCCTAAACTCCCTGCCAAGCAAGGACCTCTCCACAGGGCAGTTTAATCCTCTAACATTAAGGGAGCCTAACTCCAACATAGTCAGTTGGTCAGCCATTACCCAACCTATTGTTGTCTCTATGTAATGTCTCTGTTGCCTCCCCTTGGCCAATTTCATTTCACCTCCACCCAGTAACTGAGCTTTGTCTTTTACTAGAAACCATCAAAACCCACCCCCTCTCCCTTTTCCCCCTTCCCCCAAGATGGAGCTTAACCCTAACTGCTCCCCCTTCCTCTCACCCAACCCATCCACACTCATCCCCTGTGAACCCCCTTGCCCCTTCCCCGGCGCCCAACCAAAAAGTCTGCCCATTTCTGGTGCTTGACTGGACCACCATTGTGCCCACCACGGTAGGGCCCTGTATTGACTTTGTCACCTTCCTTGAGCCCCCTCACCCCTGCCCTCATTTGTGATACATATTGGCAAAAGGTTTGCCCCATACTCGCCAGTCACTAGAGAAGCTTGTTATGTCCTAGTTCAAAGTGCTGGTCTGCCTTTCCGGTCCAGTCCACGGCTTCCGTCATCCATCTGGGCTTCTCCGGTCTCTATCCCAAGCCAGAGATGGGGTGTTCAGTTTGTTTACTTTCCTAGAGCCGGGAATCTTTTTCCTATCCCTCGCACTACCTTTCCCTCTTGAGCCGGCAGCAGCTTCCCAAGAGGGTTGTCTCTGAGCATCGGAGGAGTCTACATATTCTTGGATCACCCCTCTGATATCTTCCTCAGTGACCAGGTGTGTTCTCTGTCCCATGTATTCAAAGAAAAGAGAGAATGGGTAGCACCAGCGATAGTGCACCACCTTCTCCCGCAGGAATTGCATCAAGGGGTGGCACAGCCATTACCTGGCCAGTGTAAAGGCCAGTGTAAAGGTGGTTAGTTCCTGGATGATCTCTCAGGCTTTGCTGGCTTCCTCCAGGGCTTTCATTTTCTCAGTATGGTAGTGGAAGCGGACTAGAATAGAGCGAGGGCCTCGTGCCCTGAACCCTGCTCTGTTAGCCCTACCTATTGTCAGTTCAGTGGTCGCTTAGTTTCCAAACAATAGGCGAATCACATCTCTCACCACCCGACAAATATCTCTCTCTATTTCCCCATCCGCCTCCCGGATGACAAAGAATCGAAGGTTGTTCCCCCTCTCCCTGTTCTCAAAATCGTCCATTTGCAGGGATCTTTCCTCATCTCTTTTTTCCAGGGCAGCCAGTCTAGCGTCTATCTGCCTTCAGGATGGAGGACAACGATTGATTGGACTCCAGTTGGTTCAGTCTGTCTTCCGCCCTGTCCGCTCTTTGATCTACTCTCTCCAGCTTCTAATTTATGTCTGAGCCCATATCTCAGATTTCCTACAGTACGGCAGGAAATCCCTTTTCCATGGCTGAGGCGTCTTTCGTCGGATTCCCTGATTGATCCATATTGATGTCAGCCCCCCCGACCACCTCGGTCTCTAGGCACCTCTTGGAACCGGAACTCCTGTAGGGTTCTCTTCCAGCTTAGGCCACGTCAGTGAGTCTGTTGGAGGTGTGACGTGGCTATAGGCGCCCAGCGGGTGTTCGGCTCCGGTGGCTGCTACTGCTTGCAGTCGGAACCAGTTTATGTCCGGTTTCTGTGCTAGGGCAGTTCTTAGCCAGATGATTACTCTGTCCAAGGTGGGCACAAGCATTGGTAACGTGGCACATGGGTAATGGTACCTACAGGCAAGCAGAATTAAGGGGCCCACTGGACAAGTGGATCACCGCCACTAGAGGACAAGAACATCGGAGGTTAGACATGTCCAAAAGTCTGGAGAGACAAAAGGAGCCAATTTAAGTGGACCATAACTTAAACCAACATGCACACATTTGCCTAAAAACTAAAAGTGGCAGCTCTCTGATGGGCTTTAATTCAAATGACAAACGATTAGAACCTGAAAAGGGTGAACTAACAGCCTGTGACCTTAGCCTATTCAGAAGGTTGGAAAACTTAGCAAAAGTAGAAGAGATAGACACAGGGATTGATAGCTAATTGTTTAATTATACCAAAATACTATTCCTTTTGAAGAAAGTTCCGGGGTTGTCTGTGATTGGTAGCAGAGATTTTCTGAAGATCGAACTCCCGAAGTGGTACAGTGCTCGAATTGGGCACTATTGAACTAAGCTCATCAGAAATTGCTTCTCTTTTATGTACCTGGGTGGAAGCATTACAAGAGTTGTGATTCAAGCTAACTGTGCCACATCCCTCCCCCAAATCTGTGCAGAGATCAGTGAGACCCACAAGATAGGTCCCAGCTCTAGCCCCCCCTATTCAGACACCGAATGTTAGGTTGGTAAGCTGGAACTCCTGGGGTTTTAAGAGCTTTATGGAAAGCTCAGAGAGCCATTAAATCTTCCTGGAAAATCAAATAATCTTCCTACAAGAAATGTGGCTCTGTGCATCGATGGTGTTGGATGAGTTCACAGCCTTTCAACAAAAGGCAATACAATGCTCTACAGGAAGAACCTCTGGGGGTCTAGCAATACTGATTCAAAATTCTAAAATTCCATGTTGATAGAAGTAGAACATCTGAGCTAGAAACCTATGGCTGCTCATTGGTAATAAAATTGAAAGGTATATGTTACTGTAAGCCAATACTGCCAGTTAACATATACAGCAATGCAGCTCTGTGTGATCGAAAGGGTTCCCATATGATTATGGCTGGTGATTTCAATACGATTCTACATGGGGCGGAAAACAATGAGGGAGAATGTGTACCCAGGGGAGGGTTAAGGAACAATCTGGTCAGACTTGCTAACTACATGGAATTTAAGAATCTTGAACAGGGCAATAGAGTGGTACATTCCCTCGAGAATAACTTAACAGCTAGGGGACAGGACAGCATACTTGGACTATGTATCAGTAACATTAGATCTCTTTGAGATATGTGAGGAATTGAGAGTGGTGAAATGGAATTGGAGTGATTACGCACAGTTAAGATTGAGACTGAAGGTCCCTGTACTGCACCTTCTTGGTGTATGATAAATGGGATGAGAGTTAATCAGGCAGGAAATAGACTCTAAAGATAAGTGGGGAATCTGGCAGGCTACAATAATGGTATCCTGAACTTCCTGGCAGAACCTTCCGAAGTGCAAAGTAACATGTGGATCACGCCAAACCACTTCTAAGCTTTCATGGAAAGTTTGAAAAAGTCCTCACAGGGACATCCAAGGGTGGGGAATAAGAGATCTCATAATTATGTTAAAGTAGAAAGAGAATGCTTAGAAGAGCGATGTGATTAGTGAGAGAATGCATCAAGCCTCAGGATTTGGGATTGGTGGTCATCAAAACTATGAAGCAAACTTCTAAAATTGATGAAGAGCTATAGATTCATACTGATACAGAATGATGGAATTAAAATGCTGGAGACCCTAGTAAAAAAAGAAACAAGGAATTTTGGGGAATTCATTAACTACATGCATAGTACCCAAAGTAATGTGATTGCAGAGGGCAAATGGATAAAGCACTTTCAATATGTCTATAGGAAATCAGACCTGGTAGTTGATTGCCCATTAGTTAAGCCAGCTTGCAGATTGAATATGTCACCAGATGTAATAGATATGATGATAAAAAGAACATCTACCATGACGGCAGCCGGTCCACAATGGCCTTTCCAAATGCCCTGCTAAAGTCTGATACAGCGCTATGGTCAAGGGTATTATTCAGGTTATTTGGATCCATTCTGCAAGAGGGGGTGGTCCTGACTTCCTGGTGCATGGTCATTATAGAGCCCATATTTAAGAAGGGAGACAGGGCGAATCTGGGGAGCTATCGTCCAATCTGCCTCCTTGATGCAGAGAGCAAGATTTTCTCAGGTCTAGTCCTGAGAGACCTTGAGTGTTGTATAAATAAAAGGGCCATCCTAGGCAGTGCCTTAAGTGACACTACAAATCGAGCTGGGACTTATCGAGGGGGTGTGACCTAACAGCAGGGGTCCTGCTGGCCTGTTAGGCCACACCCCTATTAGGCCACGCCCCCTTGACGCATCTCGGCTCAATGGGCTACTGGCACCCCTACTAGACAGCCTTTTGTAGAGATCAGGACCCTATCCCCTTGGGGGAGAGGGTGCTGATCTCTGCATTTATTTTTTAATAGGCTTGCCTGGCAGGGTACAGCGCCTCGCCTAGTCAGCCTTAATGGTGGTACTGCCCCTCGCCAGCCGGGGAGGGGCAGCATCACCATTGAGGCTGAAAGAGTGAGGCCTCTGGAAGCTGAGTCCTTTTTCCTAAAGACCGAAACTCCCGCGAATCCGCAGGAGCTTCAGTATTTAGAAAGCAAGGCCTCTGTATCCAGCATCCTCACGTTTTCTCCATAATGGTGGCGCAGAACCATGGGCATCACTTGATTAAAGGGATGCCTTGCAGGTGCGGCGCAACCATTATGAAGAAAGGCATTTTTTTCTGAAGCATGAAGCTCTCGCACAAGAGCGAGAGCTTCAGGCAGTACAAAAAAAATAGCTTTTTCGTGTAGTGGCCGGGGCTGCCAGGGGAGATTAGTGGGCCCTGGCAGGGCCCCACCTCAAAACGAAATTTCGGAGTCTGCCGGGGCCCAGCCCCAGCAGGCCCCGGCCCACTTAAAGCCCTGATCCTAGGAAAGTACCAGAATGGGTTCCGCATGGGGATGGGAACTGATCTGAACGGCTTGGTGGTTAGTTGGTTGAGAGAGGAATCTCTCAGAGCAAGAAGTTTACTGCTATTTTTGGCAGCAGTTGACTTCTCTCAGGCTTTTGACTGTGTGAATCAAAACCTACTCTGTCACAAATTGAGAGATTGGCAGATTCTAGGACACCTGTTGGCTATCCTGATCCATATGCATGATCAAAATTGGCTGTGTGTGAGGTTGAATTGACAGGGAGGATTGTCGCAAACCTTCTCGGCTCAGAGGGGACTTTAGCAGGGTTGTGGTTTAGCTCCCTGTTTATTCAACCTATATATTGCCGATATGATAAACACCCTGATGAGTTGCACCTTCGTACCACCAAGGCTGTTGTCATTAAGCATGCCTCTGTTAGCGTATGCTGATGATGTAATTCTCATGCAAAGGACGCAGCGGGGACTCCAAAGATTATTGGATGCCTTCAAAATATATGCTGTGGGAAATGAGTTGGTGATTAATGACAAGAAAACAACTATAATTAGGTTCACAATAAAATAAAAAGATAAAAGTGCACTTAGCTGGCATATGGACACTCAGTCAATAAGACCAGCAGCCTCTATCACTTACTTGAGGTTCAAGCTGGATGTCACAGACAATAAAAATGCTGTCCTATCACTTATTCTTGCCAAGGTCACTCAGGCCGGAGATCAGATGAGTCAAATCAGGTCTAGGTATTGCAGATTCCCTATGCGTCCTTTATTGGTATACTATAGGATGAAGGTGGTGCCGGCGATGCTTTCTTTCTTCAACAAGGATTCCCCATTTGGCCAGTAATTTTTAACATAATAAATCATGGGATAGAGGGTGCTGCTGTGCCGTTGGGTTTGTAAGGCAAACAGGGGTTACTTTTATTCCTTAGGCTCCCGTTGTTAACCCAATATTGATGCAATGAATGCTGTGCAGTATATTAAATCTAATCCACTTAACTGAATAAGTGGGACACAAAAATAAGGCAAATATAATGATGAAGAAACAAGAAATCAAGCAGACAACAAAAAAACAAGTCATTGTTGAAGTAGGACAAATCTGTATTTGATTGCTCACACAGATTTGTGGGTATCACTATTTGTGAGGTGGCTATCATCCCAGACATGAGAGTCTGCAACCCATGTCCGTGATAACATCAAAACATCAAAACATGGAGTGTGATAATAAAAAAGCACAACCTATTAAGTCGAAATCATTGGAAAAACATAGACCACAAAAATAAGAATAAAAATTGCAACAAAGTATAAGTTGCAATGGCTGTAACACACACCTGATACTTTCCTGTTCTATATTCACAGACAAAGTAAGTTTAAATCCAAGTAGTGGTGTTGGATAAAACAGAAAGACATGCAGATAAGGAAGAGGATTGATAGGCAGAAGTAAGGAAAAAGAGAACATGTAGTTGACAAAAGCAGCAAAGTAAAGACAGGAGTATGTTTGCCTGTCCTTGCTCTAAATTAGGAACAAATCCATAAGATCAACATAAATTCGGCTGCTGTGGTTGGGAAGTGATTCCTAGTTCTTCCCAATGTAAGGTCTGGGTAGAGAATGCAAACATTAAATTCCTGGTATTTCTTCTCGGATGTATCGTCTTTGTCCGAGGTAAAAGTTTGACAATGCAGTGGGGGATCTCAGTTTTGAAAAATAGGTGTCAATGTATGGGTGGATGGAGTAACACCTGTATTCCCCTCACAGTTCTTGCGTTTCGGCAGTAATTTTTAATGGCAATATTCAATTTGTTAACACTGTTAAGTGACCAAAGCTGATTACCTTGAAGATTCACTGTAGAAGTGTACTTGAATTTTTCACGAGGTTTGATCATTTGTACTTGGCAGGTCATTCTCACTCTGACATGGTCACTCATGGGGACCTCTTTTATTAGTAGATCCAAAATTGCCTGGTGACAAAAATGTAATCAGGGAAGAATGACTTCCATTTGAACACGTGTGATGCATTCCAGGTGTATTTATAGGTAAGGGGACAACATCAAACTCAGCTAATGTAGCTAACCATTCCTTTCCACACCTCGAGGCGGGGGCAGAATGCCCACCCATCTTGCAAGATCGAGGATATGGATAACAATTTGTGTTAAAATCCCCTTGCTAGTACAATACCCCCTTTATTATTTTGATCACACCATAAGTGGAGAGTATCAAGGATGACCTCCATAAGGTCATCCATGTGTATGGCCCCAGGTGGATCATCAAGTGTTGCCACTAGAGTGTTCACCGAGCCATATGAAAAGCCACTTTGAACAGATGCAAGAATGTTATCATGTTCCCTTTACCCATGGAACTGAATAAGCGGGTGTTCACTTTTTGCCTCTATACATAGCCCACCCATTGGGTGTACCTTAAGTACAGGGGGCGACAGTCGATAAAATGTAGTATAACCATCTATGTAGAATAGGATCATTAGCCATGTCTCCTGCAGGAGAAATCGGTTTGACTTAAATAATTCCCTGGCGCCCAGAGGGTTCACTAAAAAGGATCGGTGGCCACAGGAATTCCAGGATAGCATTGCAAAAATACCCATAGATTGGTCTTTAGGTCATTCCAAATGGTCATAACCACTTAACCAGTTTCCTTGCATTCTGGTAGAATTTACAGATCCCACCTGCATGTTTACAGCTACGGTGCTAATGGCCTGATGGTTTGCATATGAGATTACAGTATCTTGTATACTCCTGAGTCTATGGGCCTCATTACGAGTTATGCCGGTAAGGGAAAAATGATGCCGGTATGTAAATACCGGCATCATTTAATGTTTCGTAGCATTCTGACCCACAAACCCGGTATTAACGGCACCGTCATTTATGGTGCCGCTAATAGCGGCATAGGAGCGTACACGCGCCTCCTCAGGTAGTAAATACCGGCATGCCGGTAATAGGGGGCAATCACAACCCACGCAAACATGCAAATACCGGCATCGTGAACACGGTAATAACAGGCTGCATGATGCCAGAAAAACAGGCATTGCGGACCACCCGCAAACAGCAACCAAGATACAAGGCAGCTGCCACAGGTGCACACAATCCCCACAGGTGGAGTCAAAGGAGGCTGTGCCAGTATGAACTGAGCACACCCACACACCACAACCCCCCCACAGGTGTAGGCAATGCAGAGTGGCCCAGTACAAAAGGAGCACACCTACACACCACACCCCTTCCTACACCAAAATGCTACCACTAGCATTTGCAATCATGGCGCAGGAGGACATGCCTATACTGCTACAACTACAGCAACAACAGCAACAACAACAACAACAACAACTACAGCAGCAAGAACAGGCAGCACAGAGGAGACGCAGGAGGAGAAGGAGGGTGAGACAGGCCCAGCAATTACCACCAGCGCAGCCACCAGCGCCTCGTAGGCAGGCACCAATCCCTCGCACCAGACCCAGCCCATTCAACCTAACCCCTGAGCAGATCACCACCATAGTGGATATGATATGATACACAACGACATTGCCAGCCACATACAAATACGCACTGCCATCCCCCCACTACTGAAGGTGGTGTCTGTGCTACACTTCCTGGCCACAGGCACCTACCAACACACAGTGGGCCAGCTGCATGGCATTTCACAACCACTATTCTCACGCATGCTGAACCAAGTGCTGGATGCCCTCCTGAAGCACGCAAGCACCCACATATCCCTACCACGGACTGGCCAGGAGATAGCCGAAACCAAAGTAGGCTTCCATGCACTGGCTGGCATGCCCAATTGTGTTGGTGCCATCGACTGCACCCATGTGGAATTGGTAGTCCCCCATGCCATAGAGGCGTTGTACCGCAATCGCAAGCAATACCACTCCATCAATGTGCAAATGGTATGTGACTCCAGCAAAATCATCACCCATTGCTGCGCCAGATTTCCTGGATCCACACATGATGCCATGGTACTGCGCAACTCCACGCTAGCCCGTCACATGGAGCGACATGCTGGACCACGTGCCTGGCTGCTGTGGGGTACTCATGTGTGCGGATGCAGAAGGGGGGGATAGTACACCTGGGTGGGAAAGGGGGGGGGATAGTTTACCAGGGTGGGAAAGGGGGGGGTAGTTTACCAGGGTGGGAAAGGGAGGGTTAAAAGTACATCTGGGTGGCAATAGCCAGTGAGTGGAGAATGAATGCAGAGCTAAACACTCCTCACCTGACACAGCCAAACGGAAAATGACACATCACTGGGCCACATATCACAAATAATGCGAATGGATGACAACAAGTAAGAGCCACAACCGGTGCACCATGGTGATGGCAAGCAATGCATGACTGAATAGGATGGCAACTGTGCCAATGCGGCCAGTGTGACCATGCAAAGTAAAGAGTACACAGCATGAATTGGAGGCTAAAAATTGTTGCACTGCCACAGCACATCTGCCTCAGCATGCATGATTACACCCTGCATCATCTATTCAACCCCATCCAGTGTTCCACACCTCTTTCCAGTATACATCCCATATAGGTGACTATTTGGTACACGTACAGGGACATGTGCATGCTCACACCTAATAGCTGCTGCCATGACCGTGCTCCCTGAAGGTGTCAGTTCAGAGTGACACACACCTATTTGTATCTGCTTGCAGGTGATGGAGGATATCCCTTGAGGCCGTGGTTACTTACCCCTGTGCGGAACCCGCAGAACAGCCATGAAGCGGAGTACAATCGTGTGCACACTCGTACCCGTGTCGTGATTGAGCAAACCTTTGGCCTGTTGAAGGCGCGGTTCCTCTGCCTAAGCAGGTCTGCTGGGGCACTCCTGTATAGGCCTGAGAAGGTGGCAAAGATCACCATGGCCTGTGTCATGCTGCACAACATGTGCGTCCGAAGGAATGTACCACTGCCACCTGACATTGACATGCATGGCCCGGGTGAGGATGAAGGGGATGGAGACGGAGGCGAAGAAGCCCCCCTGCCAGTACGTGATGCACGGGACAGCCATGCTGTACGCCAAGCACTAATTGACGAATACTTTTAAGACACAGGGACCATGAATGACTTTTGTCAGTCAGACACTGGGCCAATGTGAAAATGCACAAAGGGAATGTTGTAATTTTGAGACTGAACACCGTAACACATTAAATGGATGCACACCAAAAATGACAATGTCCAGCCATGGATTGTTCTCCAGAAAACTTGTGTATTATATGAAAGTGCAAAACTGTGCCCACTCCCCCCTCTCATGATCCCCCAACAAACTCCCTCACCCACCCCACACACCCCAGTGAACAGCCCAACAAACTCCCTCACCCACCCCACAGACCCCAGTGAACAGCCCAACAAACTCCCTCACCCACCCCACAGACCCCAGTGAACAGCCCAACAAACTCCCTCACCCACCCCACAGATCCCAGATGTCCCCATGTGTGCAACAAACAGTGTTGCCTTCAACAATCCTACTCCTCACATTTCTTCCATTTTTCAAAAAGTCACTTTTTGGCGACTTTCAGGTCTGGGGGAGCCATGGCCATGCACTCCTGCGCGTTAAGCGCACGGGGCTTGATTGGACAGAGGTGGAAGGTGTTGACGTGGTCGAGGTGTCAATTGTCAATCCTCTGTCAGACCCATGGTGTGGCTGCTGCACTTGCCTGATGTTGGCTAGTAGGGCCTCGGTCAGTGACCCCATGCACTGCCTGAATGCAGACGTGGACGCCTCCACGGCTGCTGTATTTGCGGCAATGGCCGTGGCTATGGCCTTCATGTCCTCATTACCGACAACGACCTGTTGCCGCATTATCTGCAGCATCTCGTCTTGACGGGCCTCCACCCTTGCCAGACGGACCTCAAAGGGGGTTTCTGTCGCAGGTGTACCGGTGGAGGACTGGGTGGTGGAGGGCTGGGTGGTGGAGGGCTGGGTGGCAGAGGGCTGGGTGGCGGAGGGCTGGGTGGCAGAGGGCTGGGTGGCGGAGGGCTGGGTGGTAGAGGGCTGGGTGGTGGCAGGCACCTGTGTGGGGCCCTCGTCCTGGGCACTGTCGTCCTCAAATATGCCGATGTCCGAGTCCCCGAGGTTGGAGTTATGGAGACATGGGTCATCCAGGCTCTCTGTCTCCGCAGGGGGGGAGGGGGGGCCAATGGGTGTTGGGCTGGGCGATCCCGAAAAATCTTCAGCCTATTCAACCACCTCTGTGGACAGGACGTCCGTGGTGGCCGGCGGTACAGCTGGCACTGTCGCAGCAGGTGCCCCATGCAGAGATTATGCCTTGTGTGACACACTGGGAGTGGTCA
Source organism: Ambystoma mexicanum (assembly GCF_040938575.1). Classification (NCBI taxonomy): domain Eukaryota; kingdom Metazoa; phylum Chordata; class Amphibia; order Caudata; family Ambystomatidae; genus Ambystoma; species Ambystoma mexicanum. The sequence continues at coordinate 1,155,358,250 of NC_090924.1, read as the reverse complement.
CAGGAAATTTCTTGGAGAAGGGGGTTGCGGTGTCCCTGGTCCCCTTGCTTGCACTGGATGTGCCTGACCCCCTGTCCTGGGTTCCACCTTCCTCATCAGTGCCTGGGGGATAGAAGAGATGCAGGTCATCAGTGAGATTGCCAAATGGCAGCTGTGATTTGTGGCAGTGTTATAGCTTGATACATTCAGGCATGATTTCATTTCTGTTGTGTGGCATTTGGTGTACTGAGGGGACATGTTGGCAATGCTTGCATGGCTGGTGGCAATGGGTGTCTAGGTGTGGGGGGGACATGGGCATGGATGGGTTTACAGATTTCACGCAGCATGCGTGTGGTGCAGGGGGTGGCAATCAATATTCTGTTGGTGAGTTGATGTTGCCTTGGGTATGGGAGTTGCCTTGCCTATTCCGACTCCCACCTCACTTGTGTCACATCATGTTTTGTTATAGGTGGATGTGAGGGTTCACTCACCTTCCTCTGTTGTAGTAGCTGCCCTGTACTCCTGCTCTCCAATCCCCTCGATGGATTCTGGATCGATGAATGCACTTGCAATCTCCTCCCATGTGGTGAGCTTAACAGGGGAGTGTGTGCTACCGCCTGTCGCCATTGCGGCCCTCCGGTTCTCCGCAAGGATCTTCCGCACACGGAGGCGGAGGTCGTCCCAGCGCTTTCTGCAATCCCGGACTCTCCTTGGGGTAACCCCCACTGCTGTTACCCTCTGCGCAACCTCCTGCCACACCTGTTTTTTATGCGTTTGGGCCGCATGCTTCAGGTCCGTGCTTCGGATAATGTCAGCATGCTGTTGTAGGGTGTCCGCTAGCATTGTCAATTCTGCATCTGAGAAGCGCTGCTTCCTCTTCCTTTGTTTGCTTTGTTTGCTTTTTCCGGTGGCCTTTGACATCCTGGTTCTGTTTTGGCACTCAACAACACGGGTGTAGTGGTAGTAATGGAGGATGGCAATGGATTGTGTTTTTAAAGATGGCCGCCGGCCCATTTCCCGTTCCTGCGCGATGACGTAATTTCTGGGTCTGTTTTTTGCGAACACGGTAATACCATGGTGATAGTACCGTGCCGGTATTTACGGGTTAGTGTGAGGCGGTAGAGCAATGGGCGGGCCCCGCGATGCCGGTATAGGGGGCTTGGAGGCCCTTTACCGGCATGGCGGTGTTGCCACTACCGGCATGGGGGAACGCGCATGCTCGCGCACTCGTAATGACCCGCTATTAGCGGGTTCATACGTGCACGGACCCGCTCATTCCGGCATGCCGGTAATGAACACGGTTTTACCGGCATATTCGTAATGAGGCCCTATGTGTGTTAGAAAAAGCTTTCAATCGAATGTATGGACAGAACATGGAAACGTCAAAGCCAAGTTCATGCAAAGCTCTGCCATTCTTTTACACAAGTTCAGCAACTAATCGAGAAGCAAATGTTGCCAGCGCCCAGTAAGTCGGGCTGGAGTAGTTAGGCAACTCTTCAATATCCTCCAAACAGATCGTTTTTTGGTCTGGCATTAAATACAATAAATCCAGCACCCAAGTTCTGTTTAAAAAGGGGCCAACCTCAGTGTGGCAAATATCCACTATTTTTATATGTTTAGGACAGGGTCCCCAACCGGGACAGAAGAATGTTACAACGCCACTTCTGTAAACCATGGAAGAGCAACTGCACTCTATCAGATTTAAGAAGGCGCACATTCTGCAGGTAGTTAATGTCCTGGTCAAAAGAGGCAGGGGCCAAATTGAAATTTCCCCTATGCGGACACCCCATATCAACAGTAGGGGTTGTTCAAGGAGAGGGTAGCCCCGCTAAGTGAGTGAGTCACTACATGTTTTTGACCCCAGTAGCAGTCTCTGCACACCTGCCAACCTGTGGACATTTTGTTCTTATTTTCATTTGCCTCGGTTTGCTCTGGAAGTTGTCCTAGGGGCATTGATAAGGGACTGGTTTGCACTGATAGCCTCCAGGGCTTTCTCCCTGGAGGCTGCTGTGACACTGACAATTCTACCAGTTGATGATTGGGTGACTATAGCCACTGTCTCCAAACAATTGGACATTGTGTGTGCCACCTTACCAGATGAACATACATCAGCAATTAAATGCATTGCTTTTTTCTTCCTATGTAGTACAGTTAACAAACCCCTTAACATGGGAAATAACATTCTGACAATTCTGATATGAAGGCATTTGATGTTTTTCCATAGTGCTATTTGCACTACCCTTGTCATGAGCAACAACATTCTGACAATTAGGGCTAGGAGCAATAATAATATCTGCTACAATTTTCAATATGCAGTTTGTTTCGCGTTGTTCTTCAGCCGTTTTGAGTATAGCAGGAAGAGAGCATCCAGTTTATTAGCAAGGACATTGGATTCCTGGGAACAATTACCTGCTCTCACGGGAGCGTTTTGCTGACAGTCCGAGTCTAGGTCTGTAGTATTAGACTCACTATCACTTTCCCCTGAGGAGAGATTCGATGGAGACACCAGTTTGCCCAGGCCCAGACTTGCAGATAGATGTGTTCCTATTATGTTCTCATGATAGCTATTTTCTGCCGATAGTGATTTGCGTCTCGGGCCCAGGCAGATGTTTAGCAGTGAGTCATTGTTATCTATAATAAAAAAACTGTGGCTGGGGTAATCCAAAGCTGTGGGGTTAAGTGAGTTACTAAAATTCAATAACGAGGCAGACTGCAGATTCTCGTTTCCAGCTAGTCCATTGCCGGGCTAGTTTCCGGCAGTACAGAGCAGCACAGCCCTACTTCCACAGAAACCAGTGATGTTGCGCTGGGACATGTCCTTGCAATGCTAAGGGTCTTTCTTCCCCTTGTTTGTGCAGAGTGATAGTTATACCCCAGTGTCAGTAGTGGCTCGGCTCTGGGCACGTTTGCTGGCATGTGTGTCTGCACTGCCTAATCCGTATCTTGTGGTTTTACCCCTTTTCATGTTCACAGCGACGACAACAAGGTGAGTTAGGTTGGTAGTGTTCGTGTTAAAAAAGTAACGTTCCCTTACACTACGATGGTTACATTTAAGTTTTAAATGCTGTTGCTCCAAGTTCTAATAGGGGGAAGTGGTAGCAGTGGCACGTGTGGGTTTAACAGGTGAAGCAGGCTATATAGACACACATAATAACTCCCAAAGGGCTCACCCCTTGGTAACAAGTCATTAGTGATCGATGAGACACGGCTCAAAATAGCAGCTTGTAGAGTTTTTCCCGCATTCACCGTCTTCACATGGCGAATCACGGAAAACCACACTCCGGCCACATTCTCGCGCAGAGCTATCACGTTGGGAAACAGTCTTTGTGGGCAAGCAGCTGAACACTCGTTATCCAGGCAGCAGTAGTGAGGAAGAACAGACTGCAGGGTTCCGGCTCCAAACTCCATGGACATCCACACTCCAGCCACACTCTCGCACGCATTAGGGTTCTGCCTAATCATGCTGGCTAATGACTCTAAGGCCAGGGCAAATAATAGTAGTGACAAGGGACATGCTTCTCGTGTGCCACAATAAATTGGGAACGAATTTGAATATCTTTTGTTCCTTTTGATACAAGAATGGTGTAAAACAAGCTCTGCCAGAACATATCAGTGAAAGAGGTCTTCTTTTTATTCAAATAATGGAGAATATTAAGAATTTTGCAAAAATGATGATGAGTCTGACAATTTAAGATGAGGCCTGATTGATCTGTGTCTATTAATATAGGTAAAAGTGGGGCAATGTGGTTTGCCAATACTTTGGAATAAAGTCTGGCATCTGTGAAAAACCTGAGGGTATTCTCACTCCTAATCCCCTTTGATCCTGGCCATCACTCTTGGATCCTGGCCCTGGGGGCGGAGAAGCAAGGGAGGATGATCTGGGTGGAGGGTCATTGGGGAATGGTAGTGGCGTGCCCTTGGGCCAGACGTGGAATCCCCCTTTTCCTATTGATGACCAACCCAACCCTTCAAAGGCTGTTGTAAACCAGTTCCCCTAATTTCTCTACAGATGACACTTGACAATACTGGACAAAGGAGAGGCATCTAAGAGCAATGAACTACACTCTTTTACCACTCTGGTACTGGGACGAGGAAGATGCCTGCTAAGAACAGTGAGAGTCAGGCATGTCCTGTTGATTGTGGTCAGGCAGGGCTAATTTGACATCCACACCTGCAGCCTGTTAAGGGGGTGTAGGTGTATAAAAGGAGAGCAGCCCAGCAGCAAATAGAGTGACAAGAAAAGCAATAGGAGAAGCAGCAGGAAGGCTGGTGCTAGTGCCAAGGAATCTTGTCTGAGAAGTATGCCAAGACACTGAGGTCTGCAGACAGAGGCGGACTATGGAAGTGTGGCGTGAGAGCTGAGGCTTCCTGAAGCAGACTGAACACTACAAAGGGAGCCGTGTGGAGAGGCTATTTGTTCCCCTTGTGCTCAAGATGCTTGTTCCCCTGTGTTCAGAGATCGACACAGGAGTGCCTGAGGAGCAAGAGTTGGAACCCTGACCTGAAAAGCAGAATTCTGTGTGATCTGTGCTGCTGGGAAATCTGTGAAAGTGAGCAGTGAGTTTTTAACAAGTGGGAAACCTGGATTGCAAGCGTTTGAACATTTCTATTCTAAAGGAATACTTTATATTGGTTTGGTTGTGTGTTTGAGGACACACATTTTCGAAAGTATCCTATTTAAACCATTGTAATCCATTAAACTATCAGTAATCCTTTGTATCAGAGTGGTTCCGAGTTCAAGGAAACACATTTTCAAAAGTCTGTGAGTGCTGGGAATTTCGTTTAAAGCAAACTAAGAGATAATTAAACAGCGTTTGAATTGAAAGTTTAGTATGAGTACAACCCACGTCTATTGAATACCGAATGAAAAACCTTACAAATAAGCAGAACTGTTACATATGGAGTTCAGAAGTGAACACAACTTTAAATTCAAGTAAAAACACTATATGCTGAATTCTAAAATGAACAAAACTTAAAATCCAAGCAAAACCATTCTATGCTGATTTCTAAAGTGAATGGAACTTTAACATTGAACCAAAGTGAGGCATATTGAATACCACATTTTTTGAAAACTACCAAAACCTTAAATAAATCATGAAGCAGAATTAAATGGAAGCCAGAAGTTTAATCTGACACAGTCATGATATTTAAATGAAAACCAACAATAAAAAGAGGGCACACATGTGACAAAGAACCCTAAATAGACAAAGGATATTTCCATGGTACTGAAACTAAGTCTTGGGGAAGAGAACCCTGAGTCTTGAAACATTTACTGCATTGAGGATGGAGTCTCAAGGTTCTTTTGTGTTTGCAACTGTGTTACTTGGAACTTGGGGAAGGGGAACCCCGAGTATTGGCTAAAACTGTACCATCCTCAAATTAAGAAAGGTCATTTTGAGACTTTTGTTGGAACTGTTTTATACTTGGGGAAGGGGGCTACAAGCTGGAAGAAGCTCAGAACATTATGTTGGACACAATTTATTTTGGTTGCTGACATCCCTAGACATTGTACAGAAGAACTGTGAGGGAAGGAATAGGTTTTTGGATACAGACAGATTCTTAAATTGAACTCTTTTGACTCAGACTTCCTTAGTTTCGTTTAGGTAGGGCAAGCCCACCTTAGCATAGGGCAAGTTAGGCCTTTATCCATCCTGACATATACGTTAATAAAGTTTTTTTTTTTACATTCTGATTACATTCTGAATCTGTTGTCTGTGTCTTGCTTCATGATGCCTTCACACATCATAAATAAAAACTGCTATTGCCCTCTAAACCACACAATATTACGGATCTGTATCCGGCTTAAGCAAGAGGGTAAGTGCTGAGCATAACAATAAGGCAGTGACTGTGTCTGTTTTGAGAAAAGGATTAACATGTTCAGGAAGGGGATCAAGAAGTCAAGAGGAAATCCTTTTATGGAAAGCTATCCTGCCCCTGGGCCTTGCCTGTTGGAAGTGCTTTCATTGTGTGTAAGTATTCTTCTTTCTCAATCGGGTGCTCTAGGGTAGCTCTATCTTTATCGGTTAAGATGGGAAGTTGTGCCTGTCTGAGGTATACTTGTTGTTATACATAATCTACATTGTTCAGCTTTGAACAAGTAAGCATAGTATTCTGAAAGGATTGTAATGTTGCAGGTTCCTCTTATCTCAGAACCCTGTTGCCTTGTTGCACTTGGTATACATGAACTATTTAGTGTGCAGAAGCTTCTTGATAACTTCCTCTGACAGCAATATTTCCATGGCGCCTCTAGCAGCTCTCAATCTATGATGAATTCTATGGGAACCTTATTGATTGTGCTACTGTCAAGATGCCTACCCCCGGGCATTCGGATCGAGTCCATCAGCCCCAGGAGCAGGCATCCAGATACTTGTTAAAACCCCAGCAGCCCCGGCTGGGGGCTGTTTGGGTTCAGTCCTGGCGCCTTAGGCGCCATGCTCATCTTAGAAACCAGTCCTGGCGCCATAGGCGCCAGGCTCATAGACATTACTTACCTCATGCAGACCATGTTGCAAATGAATCCAAGCCAAAGTGAGGCCTGGATGGGACTATTTTGTTACAGGGACTATTTTTTACTCGGGTGTGGTTATGGGGCACTTCTTACCTGGAACTACTTTGGAGGCTATTTAAACCACGCCCGAACAGCAGCACACGCTTCGCGTTATTCTGCATCCTACAGCGTAATGCTCACCGTGCCTGCAAGTCAGCATACAGTCTTCTGCCATGCCCGCCTCAAATCCAGAGCTCCTAGAAAAAGGGGAAAAATGAAGAAAAGGTTAGATCACGGACATTATTTTAATTCCTTACCTGATTCCGGATCCAGCACGTCTCCGAGCCTGGAAAGGACATTATTCCAGCACGCGTCGCATCGCCAGCAGCAGCGCCGCGTTATACTCACCAGTCCACAGCATCTTTCGACTTGGCCCTGCCTCCATCATTTTCTTTGTCGAACTCCAGCACCTGGGAGAAAACAAAAGAAACAACAAGGTGAGCCAAGAGAGCCGACAAATACAATCTCTTACCACCATAGGCTTACCTGATTTACCACCGGAGGCATTACCCTTAATACGCCGCATCATTATATGCCGCACCTATAAAGGGAGAGAAAACAACAAGTTAAACTCATGCAACTTTTACCGGACAGTGTTGGGTAATACAGACTCTTACCTGAATGCCATCAGCTGCCTCCAGGCAACATTCTTTTGAACCAGCTGCAATTCAACAAGGGAATGGAACAAGAGTGAACATCGGACATATTGAACTCTTTGAACTTTATAAACCCCAGAGTCAATATTCCCCCGGAACTCCTCCAGTACCTTCAAACCAGTGAAGTAACTGGTATCTGCGTGCCCCTGCATGCCATGCAGGATGGAGAGCTCATCATTTAAAAACATAAGGTGAGGTTACTAAAAGGGGATATCGGAGGTGACATGTGGGGAGAACGAGAACAGTGGGAGGGGGCCATCACTAAAATCCACGGGTGGCTAAATCCTTTTCTCCACTTGCAGGAAAATACTTCTACGGATCAAGCAGACGAGATCAGGTGGGCCAGTACAGACAGTCATCTCAGCACTACGCATCACGTTGGTGGAGACCGCAGCTGTCCGGGTCCGATCGACGCCCCTGTGGGAACCAGGTGAGCGTAACAGCTACCTTTCCAAGACTGTAATCTGGGTTTAAATTCTATCCAGGGGAGATTGTTTTAGGTTGCGTTGTGACACAGATAGTTTAATTAATTGGCTCCTAACCAAAGCTTTGCAGGCCTCCTTTACTGACCCACATTATACATTATTTGCAAATATTGAACAATATGTTCCTTCACTTGGTCCTCTAGAAAAGAGTGCTTCAGAAGTATGTCATTAAGGAACATCAAAAGGAGGTGGGCGCCGGTCATGATTCAAAGAGATCATTTGAGCAATCAGGGCATGGTCCAAATGTATTTAATTTCCCAATTGTCGCCCTTTGAACTGAATCACACATGGAACAGGGGAGCCCGGGAAAAAAGGGAGGCTGTGGAGGTGTTATTGTGGGAGATCGGGTGGTGGAGCAATCCTTAGATGGGTCAATCACTGTCTTAAAGTGGCCAAGTACAAGTAACATTCCATCAGAGAATTGCACTATCATCACACAGAGGTTATCAAAACATTTTGACTGGTGTTCATTGGAGCCATAAAATGAGAATATAGACCTCTTTCTCTCCACAATCTCTGCATTAATACCCACATATCGCCTTTCTGTATCCCTGATACCCTGTTTCAATTTAAATTCCACATTGATGTTAATTAGAATTGCTACCCCTCTCTTTGTATATGTGTCTGATCAAAATAATTGCAACGGGAAGTGCAATCACCACTCGTCTTCTCTCATCACGTGTATTTCTTGAAGTAAAATGGTATCTGCATCAAGACATGCAAGTCTTCTTTATTATTGATTTTAGCTGATAAATCAACTTTTACAATAGAACTTTTTATATAATACATATTATCAAAAATGTGTATAATTCAAAAACGTTCATATCATACATTAAACAAACAGTTCACAATTCATGCAGACAAGTTGGCCTAATAAAGTTCATTGTGTTACTAATTCTCAAATTAACATGTTAAAATAGGCTTCCCTGTTGTCCCTCTTGGTTACCCTTCAAATACTGCTTCTAAGAAATTCTTGATTGCAATATAAACTGACATACACTGAGTCTTTGCAGCAAAGGCTTTCTTTTGAAGGGTGAATTGATGCCTGCACATTACGAGAAAGTGTTTTAAGTGACATAGGGATAAATCAACAGTTGGCTTCTTTGACTGCAATGTACAGAACACTTAACGTGAGATTGTTCTATAGGCCCATGCCCCATTACCATAAAACCGAAAATACCTCCCCCTAAGCTCAATGTATCACCACCCCATCAAACAACAGAGTTGATACAGTTTCAAAGAATTTGGCAGCCAACCTCATCGGAACCAAATACAATATTTAACAGATACATATTTAATACAACACATTATTGTTAATGTTAACTTCACAAAAGTTGGGTGCTTAGGAAAACCAAAAAAAGGAAAGAAAAAGGGATTAGAAGTTAGGCGTTTGTTGTGATTCAGGGAGGATGACTGACTCCTCAATGGAGTGGACAAGTAGATTGTAAGCATCCTAATCAGGATTGAAATTCAATTGTTTGTTCCCAATTTTCCCCCCAAAGAGCCACCGGAGGCAGGCTTATTTAACAAATAATGTAGTAGTAATCAATAGTCGCTTAAAAAAATGACATCATGGCTCATTTCTTTTTTTTTGACCAACTGACCAGAGCAGTCTTATACTCTGCCTGGATGAAACCTGTTGGGCAACTGGATTTGTACAGCAATCAGTCTGGGTCTTTCTGTTGGCGATCTAGTATTGCTTTCTGTTGACAGTTTTGCGTCTTCTCTGCTCCTTTTGGCGTGCATGACCATCCAGTGCCTGCACTCTGTAAGGAGGCCCGGTTTGCCATGGTTGGACATTTTACACCAGGAAATGAGGATGCTTCATTCAGTGAGGTCAACTGATGCCTCTCGCCACAATGCTTGAACAGCAGCTTAAATGGAAAGTCCCATTTATATGGGATGGCATATTCTTAGAGCCAGTATGCCACAAGTCTTAGTAATCGCCTCCTCTGTAGTCATCTGTGCCAGATATTGAAAGAGGCATAGCAATGCCCGCACAGAATTTTATATGATTCAGTATCTTTACCTTTTCCCATTATTTTAATTTATACGAAAAAATGCAACCATGTCAATATGGGTTAATACACTTCTTACTTTGATAAGTTGAAAAGAAATGATGTGTGTGATATAGGTTAATTTCAGTCTCTTCTGGAAGCTCAAGGATATCCCTGAATAATACCTGAACATAGCTGTTAAATTCCGTATTGGTAATCATAGTTGGGATGTTTATAAGTCTAATATTGTTCCACCTAGAACTGTTCTCTCCAGTCTCAAGCATCAGGGCCTGTTGTTCCTTCAAATCTAATTGCCACTGCTCATTGCCATCTTAATCATTGGAGACTTCCATCGGGGACGACTCCTTGAACTCAATGCATTGTTTCACTGCATCCACGTTCTTATGAAGATCACCTTCTACTCGGTGTAATTCTGCATTGCAATCTGATATATCCTACTTTTATTTGAGTAGTATGTCCTTCTTCAAAGCCTCCAAGAGTGAGGCATGTCAGCTTTGGTTACTTGGACAGTGAACTGGGAGACAGATGCACCTGCTGAGATGGCTGTCTCATTCTGAGCTGTTGAGGTAAGTAGGCAATTTATATCAGATGTTTTGCGTTGTTTGCTTTTAATTGATGCTGTAGCTTTTGAGGAATTATTTGCTTGCAAGTTCAGTTTCAACAATGTAAGGTGCCTAGATTCATCAACCATGCATCAGTAATTATGTGTAGGTTAATGGCCTGTAGTGCTGAGTGGTGGGGTTTTCAATAGCCTTCTGTATATGCAGGGCTTCTAATCAAGACCAACAAATGAGTTATGGGCCAAGGGAGCCAAGGGGAGAAATATATTTGTATAGTCTCTGGGCGGGGCTCCACGCTTCAACAGCTCCACTTCAGGGATGTGGGAGAATCCAGTTTGCATACAAACCACTGTGACTCCCTTGCCCTCCCTCATAGCTGCCACTTACCATGAGCCTGCCGATGGTGAATGGCGGTTGTGAGGGAGGTGAGATGCAGCAATGGAAGACAGTGCTGCAAGGCCCTTTGCAGCATCCACTCTGCCCTCGGTGCAGGGATAGTATGGGCTCCTTCATACCACCTATCACAATTCAGCTATCACACTACCGCTACAGCCTTGCAGTAGGAGCAACAATCTGGGGGCCGGCGCATGATCGAGAAGCCTGATTTATTGGGGCATGCATGCTGCACCACTCACTGGATGACGCTATGTGGATGCTTCCATGCATGGCTGGGACCGAGGGAGGAAATCTGCTTGCCCCGACCCCTATGGCTTGTCAGTCACAGATGCATGGGTCCCACCTTACTTGGGTCACCTCACGGGAGGGCAGACTCTTTTTTGCTGCTCTCTCATGATGGGTCCCTAGTGACCAACAAGCCCTCACCTACTGACGCAATTGCCAAGGTATGCTTCAAATGAGGGGAGTCATAATCTCCTTTCCATGTACAAAGCTCACAGGGTGTGTGACTTCATTCCTCCCTTGCTCAGCCATGCCCCATGCTATGGTCCCTTACTGCAGTATTCCACAAGAATGCCCATTAATGACACCGACATTAGCCCCCTGCAAAGCAAAGGTATAGTCAATACACAGCATGGATGAGAATGTGTGGATAGACCTCCATCAATTCAAAGAGTTCCAGGAATTCTATGTTGCATATAAATTGTATTACCCTCTTTATCCTCTCAATATTGGCATGGATTGTGGGCATGAGGTATTTTAGATACTGGTCTAAAGGTATTTTAGACCAGTAAATGTCAGGTCCAATACTGGTCTAAACCCCCTGAACATTTTCACACCAGAAAATAATGGAGCTATAATTCTTTCACTTTTTCATGATCTAGAAGTGGAGTGATCACCCATTTTCTCAGGTGGATTGAACCACTTTCTTTAGGTTTAATATATTTCAGCATGTACATGGTCATATAGTCTTTACCACTCTTGGCCTCTGTGGGAAAGAAAACTCTGTTTGCTAGCTTTACACAACCACGTTGTGACCAATATGTCTGTGAGTGTGCTTCAAATGAATGTAGAATTGTAACATACAAGCACCTTTTATGCCCTGCTTACCCCCATGTATTAATCAGTAATGGAATTAATTGATCTCTTTGTTTCTCCATCAATATGATCCAAAATTAAGTTTGCCGAAGAGCTTCCTAAGGCTGTATTCAATATTTGCTTTGGGAAAAGGGCTTGGCCATGGTCTCATGATTTGCTTGAAAGATGAATGAGAGGGCTGTTTTGGTTTGTCTCTAATTGGATGGGCATGTTTATTCTTCTCAAAGATGTTTGCACTTTATCTTCTAGTTAATATAATGCATAGTGCCATTCTTTACGAAGGTGTTATGTGATTGCTTTCTGTGAAGAGATAGTGTCCCATTCCCTGGTATAAATATGGTAATGCGCAGGAAGATATGTTGGTTTTTCGATGGTATTGAGAAGATACATGCATCCCGCACACTCTTCATCAGTTTGCATGAGCGGCTAGCAGTCTGAAAGAAGAGAACCAGACATGTATGCAGCATAATTGCTAGCCCCAAGTACTTGATGGAAGCCTTTGTAAGCCTTTTTGAGTGCATCATTCACTTATCACCTCTAATTATAACCTCTTCTGGTAACATGACTGGATGACCAATCAGGACTGTCTATAGTGAAACCGCATGACCAAATTTGGGGAGGATGTCTTTGAATCACAACAGAGAATAGAGATTGCACTTAAAATAGTGCATTTACATCTTGCTAGCTCCTTCCAAGATCCTGTTCTGGATGTAATTGTACATTGGACAACTCTCCTTATGTTTACCTCAGTACTAGTGTAATCCTGATGCCACCAGAGTATCCTAATCGGTTAAGGGAGACCCAGAGTCACACATAGCCAGGTATAAATTGCAGGTATTTCCACTTTGTCCACATATTCACCTTTTTGTTCTCTCTCTGTATCTGTCTTGTGCTTTGGAAAAAACAGATCTGCTGGAACCACGGATTTCATGACTTCCCTCATTACTTTATTTACTTATGTGTTTACAATGCGCTGCCAGCTCGCATGCATCTGGGCGCACAGAGAAACAAGGACATAAAGCAGGAGACAACAAAAATCCTCAACAAAGTTGATGTTAACCTGTCTTGCCCAAGCAAGCTATCAGGAGCGAAAACCCAAATGGAGAAGAGTCAAGGTCAATTAGTCAAAGAGAAGCGTCTTCAGCTTTTTTCGAAAAATAATCAGATCTTTTCCAACTGCAGCTCAGAGGGTAGGGCATTCCAGGAATGAGCTGTTAAAGTGTGTTAGAAGTGCCCATTTCTTCGTGCTCGCTTACTATGTGGGATAGCCAAGTACCCACGGTTACTTGAATGGAGCAATCTTGGTGGGTTGTGCGTTTTAAGTGATCTTTAAGGTACGCAAGTGCGTCACCATAGATACATTTATTCTCTCTTTGACCGCTAGCCAGTGATCATTCTTCCTAGCACCAGAGACATGTTCTTTCCTTGGAATATCTATGGCTTAGTTTTGAAGAACTTGAAGTCTGTTTACACAATTCTTGTTTGCACCAATCAAAAAACACTACAATAATCCAAGTGGGGCATGATAATCGCTCTAACTAAGATCTTATAATTGCTGGGTTAAACAAAAGGTTTGATACGCTATAGCACTCTAAGATGTTGAGGAGAGTTACACATAATTCCATGCACTTGCGTTTCCGCACCAAGGGATGCTTTCAGATAAACTCCTAAAGTTTTTACTTTTTTTGCTACATGTATGTGGTTCCCTTTGATAACCATACTGGCATATTCAGGAGCAAGATTATCTCTAACTTGGGAAGAGCCAAATATAATTGGCTTTGTTTTTTTGCAGTTCAGACTAAGGAAGACATGGTGTCAACAATAAGACAATTGAACATTTGAAAGGGTGTGATAAACGCTTATCTAAACCTAAATCTATCTATGGGAGCAAGCTATGACCATCAAATAATAATAATGTTGTCCTAGTGGAGTCTAGTCAAAATAAAAGGGCCTATGCTAAAAAAAAACATATTGCCAGTCATTACTGCTAATTCAGAAATAATGTGGGGTAGCTTTCATGAAAAAGAAATAAGTGTTCACAAAATGATAAGTCAGGATGTCCATTGGTATCCCTTCCCCGCGTTTTCAGCACAGGGCAAGGCGGTTCACTAGAGCAAAGCACACACTATGGCATCTGTGGCAAGAGGATAAAGTTCCTTGCATCAGTACCTTCTGTGTCCAAGTCTCTTTACTTCTTAAAAAGTCTCCTGATTTTGAGGGCCTGATGTACAAAAACAAGATGCAAAAGTTATTTTTCCTTTTACAAGTATTCAATTTGGGTGTTCATCCTGGATCACCCTCAGACAGGCTCAGAGCCCTTTAAAGAGAAAAAGTTCAATGTTGGATCCCACTCATCTGGGCTCAGATGCCCTTATTACAATGTTCAGAGAAGATTCTTTTTTGGGTACTCACGGTTCACCCTGCATCCCTCTCAGCTGGTCTCAGATCCCTTTCTTTTACCCAATTAATCTCCCTCAGCCAGGCTCAGACCAATTTCAGGTCCTTTTACATTAAACCATCAAAGACTTTCGAATGTGCACAGGGTTTAGCTTGACCCCTTGCAGGACCACTTTGTTCTCAAGATTCCCTTTTCTCAAAATTAGCATTCGGTTGGTTACCTAACAGAGACCCACCCATGTGGCGCCGGACCACTCTGTCTATGGTATATGTCCTTGGCCTCCCAAAGTTCAGTTACTCATTTGATTTCCAATTATTTTTGCATCGCTCGTCAAATACATCTCACACACTGTTCTTTTTAAATATCTTCATACAATGTTGTCACTTGCAACCTTGGCTAAAAACACAGGCTAGTTTGGTATTGGTATCACTGACTCACTGACTGTGCTGTCTTTACTGACGCTGCTTTGTTGTAAGAGCCAAGGCCAGTACCGCAGCGGCAATCGCTCCTCCACACCTTTGTTATCGATGCAGAAGAGCCCTGGGTACCACTGACACACCGTGCAGGTTTGCTCAGCTTTAGCTCCTGGATGTAGGTTTTTTACTTGCCATGGTTCACAAAAGTAATGATCTTTAAATGTCAAGGGGACTTCCCTCCTTGAAACCCTCGCTGGTCTTGCTGTCTTTCTCTTCATATTAAATTGCCACCTTGGAACTGCTGTTTCCTCGTAGGTTTTACCTCGCTCACAGTGTGCTTTATGCTCCGCCTTTTATCAGTGTGGGGAAGTGTGATGGAAGTCAGAATCAGTAATTGACTGACCATGCCTGCCTTGGGACATGTCAGGTATACGGCTGTGGTGTTAGTCGTTTGTCGGTCACGGTAAGCTGTCTGTAAGAAGTGTTTGTGTCTGGAAAGTTGCAGGGGTTGAGTTCCGAGGTATCCTACCCGGTCGGATGGGGAAAAGGTGTTACAGAGAAGGAGATACTGCGTCTCACCATCCGGTGTCCAACTCCCACTCCCCGAAGATCCCTCATCCAGGTGATCCTCCCGCACTGATCCACCCCCAGGAACTGGATCCAAAAGTGATGGCTGTGTCCTGGCCACCTGGATGACAGATCCCCAGGGACTAGCGGGTGAGACACTTTCAGCTTTCTCACAAGACACATCCAGTGATAAGACATCCAGGTTTAACTTGCCCGCAGATGTGTTCTAGTCTGTCGGAATCTTTGATATAATCCTCACCCAGCTTTATAAGGAGCGGAGTGTCATCAGCATAGTTTGTAACATGCATTCTACCATTCTTCAATTACAATAGATTTGATCTGTTCCTTAGATATTTCAAAGAAGCCTATGCATATAACTAAGGGGTGTCCACGAAAGAGTTCCAATAAGAAAAAAAGGAAAAATTATGTTTCATGGCAAAACTCAACCAAAGAAACATAGCAGTACAGTTATGTCTTAAACAATGCAAAAGTTCAGATGTCTACTTCTAAATTCCCAGGAAATTGTGGTATCTGCCATGTCCTCACTATATCTGTTGTCATTTCAGACAATAATCCTCTGACTTGTCACTTCATTGATTCTTCCTGTAGGTTCTGTAGACAGTGCTGTGTCTCTGCCAATAGACGTAGAAACAGCTGGAGCTTTGGTTTTTCTGGTAGGCAGAGGCATCTGTTAATTGCTTGCCCCAGTTTCCACAAAGGAGCTTATGAGAGCCTCATCACTTCACTTGGGTCTTAGGATTTACCCTTAATACATCATCTCTATTCTGGTTTTGTTTGTTTGATATTTATAATGCGCGCCAGACCCGAAGGTATCACGGCACAGGCAGAAGTAGGAAGTCATACATCTTGGTACATAGGTTACATTGGTTGTCCATGACACTATGCCAGGTGCTTGCTCCTCCTATGTGCATGTTTGAACATATTCTGACTGCACTCTCCACCTTGATCACTTGCCACTTCCTGAACCACTCCTTCTACCACATCCTGGTGTTCCATGTTTCTTCTCTCTCTCTTAAATCACAACTCCATGTTAAACATCACTTATTGGAATGCCACCCATCAATTAATGAAACATCCTGAAGTTGAATCCATTAAAAAACACAAATTGGTAAGACCAACCTTTTTCCATTTAAGATTTATGGAACACCTTTTCCCTTATTTGAATGTACATAACTAAGCACAGGCAAAGATTTCTCTAGTCCAGTCTCATTAGGACTATGTAAACAACACATTAATGTGTCTGTCTGTTAAGCATAAACAATGACATCATCAACTTATGAGGGCCAGAGCCAGAAACGTCATGTGCTCTCCCAATAAAGAATGTATAGCAGCTGTGCTTCACAGACTTCACTGACTTACTGTAAAGAAACATGTTGTAGTCAAGTTCCCTTGTGCTATCTCGGGAACCTTTCTTGGTCCCAGTTTTGCTTGAAGCAACATTTGTTAGGGACACACTTGTACCAAAGTTGCCAACAAGAGACCCATCATCTAATCATCAAAGGCTATTGTTTCACCCAACCTTTAGCAGCCACATGGAGGATGGGATTTTTTCTGCTCGGGTGGTCCCTCCAGAAAGTATGCATCAGTCAATCAAGGTCTTTCTCCAATCAATTCTAGTTTTTTTTTTTTTTTTTATGTACTATGTACTAATGTAACAGCCAGTCTGAAGACTTGGCTATTCAATTAATAAGTAATCATGGCAATCATCTCTCTCTCCTAGTGCCATAAAATTACTTACATGGAAGCAGTGAACTTTATGACAATATATGTATTTAATATTACATAACAAATTGCCCCAGTTGATTCACTACTTACTCCTCTCAGCACTAGGCAGCCACTGGGAAGAGTGAGAAGTGAATTGTGCTGTGATGTTGCAGCCAATCATTCTTGATGAAGCCCATTTGAACTGACTACCCACATCGAGAAGCTGCAATCAAATTTCTGCATTCACAAATTTTTGATGTCTTGTGAAGGATTGTCTTCTGGCAAGGCTTTTTTGATTTTTATTAATAATAAAATGATGTGGGCAATGCATCTAGAAAGGGTGGTCAGCTAATTACAAACCTATTTCAGAAATGTCCATGCCAAAAACATAGTGGACACCTGTGACCTCTGCATCAATCTCCTGCTCAGAAGATTTTGCTCTTCTGTAGTACGGAGCAGGTTCAATGGTCAGAGGTGCCCTTTTTGGCAGCTGTTCTGACAGCAATGTCAGAGCAAATAATGCTGGTAATCACTCACACTCTATTTGGAAACATTTTGCTTCTATCTCTATTGTCAATCCTGGTTTAGGATCATATCTATCCATTGAGTTTTGTGATGAATTGAAGGAAATTGTCCCTTCTCCCCAAAGGGTAACCACACCCCTGTGAGGCTAGGGAGGTGAGCCCCCTCTGCAATACCTTCCCTAGGTGTGGAGGCAAGTGAGACATCACCAGGAGAGACTCTGCGTTTTGGGACAATGACTCCTGTTATCAGGAGGAACACCCTATAGGACTTTCTAAAGTAACATCTTTTAACCTTTCTGATGATTATATCGGTGAACAGAAAACCAAATGTGTTATTGCCAACATGAAATAGAAAACTTCCTTCTAAGCTCCCATTCCACTGGTATGAACAATACAACTTATGGAGGAGAAGAAGACCTACAAGAGAAAGAGAAAAGTGACCAAATCCATATATATATATATATATATATATATATATTACATGGCCACAGTAGTGGCCATGTAGTTATGGTTAAGTTGCTGTTTCCATAGGAAGAGCACTTTTTGGGTGGCTTATAACTTCGCTCTCCCTGGATGGATCCTCACCAAACTTTGCAAAAACGTATTTGGGTCACTTTGAATTTTTTTGCAAAGTTTGGTGAGGATTCGTCCAGGGGGGGCAAAGTTATAGGGGGGGTCCCAAAACTTTTTTTTTTCCCATAGACTGAATGGGAAAAAAAATTTGCTCGCGCCTACAGCCCAAACCGCTTGGTCCCGAAAGTGTGCTTTTGCAAATTTGGTGAAAATCCGTCCAGTAGTTTTTTTTAAAATGACCAAAATGTAGGTAAAAAAAAATTAGTGATATCTGTGTTTGGTTCGCGGACACACTTCCCTATTCGCTCCGCAGTCCTGATTGGCCAATCGTCTTGCGTGATGTTCGCGGACATGCAACGTGTTCGCTGATTGGACGGCGTGGAGTGTGAAGCGCGTCAGATTTTTCAGTAGCGCCCGCCATCTTGGATTCACGGACGTCCACGGACAGCGCAGTGAAACTTTGTTCAAAATGTGTATTTAGTAGAGTGTGTTGGTTTGTAGGAGTGTTTGGGGTGGGTGGGAGTGTATGAGATAGGATGAAAGTTGTGTTTTTTATGTGTTAGACGTTCTTTTTGTGTTTGATTTGTTTGCTGACATCACAGGTGTTCTGAAGTGTTCTAAATAAACTGACTGGGGGGTGTTCTAAGGACTCAATATGTGTCCGTTTTGTTCGCGAGCAAAGTGAAACTGTTCTAAGAACACTTGCAGTGTCCTGAAATGTTTGCAAATAAACAAGATGGTGGTGTTCTGAAGACGCTTCTAAGAACACTCGCGGTTTCCGGGGAGTGTTCGTATGGGGTGTCCTGAGGACGCTGTCCGTATTGTTCTCTGTCAAGTTGAATGTGTCCTAAGAACACTTTTGGTGTCCTGAAATGTTCGCAAATAAACAAGATGGTGGTGTTCTGAAGAAGCTTCTAAGAACACTCCCGGTGTCCTGGAATGTTCGTAGGGGGTGTCCTGAGGATGCTGTCCGTATTGTTCTCTGTCAAGTTGAATGTGTCCTAAGAACACTCCCAGTGTCCTGAAATGTTCGCAAATAAACAAGATGGTGGTGTTCTGGAGACGCTTCTAAGAACACTTGCGGTGTCCGGGGAGTGTTCGTAGGGGGTTTCCTGAGGACGCTGTCCTTATTGTTCTCTGTCAAGTTGAATGTGTTCTAAGAACACCCGCGGTGTCCTGAAATGTTCGCAAATAAACAAAATGGGGGTGTTCTGAAGATGTTTTTGAGAACACTCCCGGTGTCCTGGAATGTTCGTAGGGGGTGTCCTTAGGACGCTGTCCGTATTGTTAGTTGTTAAGTTGAAAGTGTTCTAAGAACTATCGCGTTGTTCTGAAATGTTCGTAGGCGGTGTCCTGAAAACAGTGTCCCTATTGTTCGCTGGCAAGTTCAAAGTGTTCTAAGAACACTCACATTGTTCGCGGACATTAAAAGTTTCCCATAGATCATAGTTGAAATGTTTGACTCTATGGATGTGATATGCTGCGGTGGTTGTTGCCAGGGCATAGAGTCTTGGGTGCATGGCCATCTGGCCATGCACCCAAGACTCTATGCCCTGGCAACAACCACCGCAGCATATCACATTCATATTTGCTTATAACTTTGGGTGAAAAACTAATGTATAAGGAACAAAGGTATTAGATACTATGGATGTGATATGCTGCTATGGTTGTCCTTATTATTGTATACTTACTGTTTGGTCTAGTAATGGGAGTCCATGTTTTTCTTCTGCATTTCTGTGATAAAAGAAAATAGCATGTTAGTATTAGTATTTTGTAATGACTTATAACATTGTATAAGCAATATACTTTTATTTTTTTTCGACCCTCATATTTAGTAGAGTACAAATCAGAGTACTGTGCAATTTGCTCAGTTTCTGTATTTGTTGCTAAAATCATTGGGTCTGTGGGAGAAAAAAAAATCCATGTTGGATTAAAAAAAAAACCTTTTTCTGTTATGCTACAGTTTATTTGTTTGTTTGTTTTCAGTGTTCACTTGTTGTTTCTGGCTAGTGCTTTATACTTTGCTTTGTTGTATTTTTTTTGGAGCAGTAACAGATTCTTCATTTGTTTTGATATTATAAAATTTTGGAGCAGTTAGATACCAATTGGCCTATTCTAACTGTCTATTGTTTTAATATATTTTAGTGGTTTTGATTTATCTATTTGGATATTGTTACATTTTGGGACAGTTAGATACCAATTGGCGTATTCTAACTGTGTATTTTGTGGCCTAATTTAGTGGTATTCATTTATCTGATTAGTTGTTGTAGAATCTTTGAGCTGTTAGATAGCTTTTGGAGTATTCTAACAGTTTATATTATTTTAACACAAATTTATAATTTTAGGACAGTTAGATACCAATTGGCGTATTCTAACTGTGTATTTTTTGGTCTAATTTAGTGGTATTCATTTGTATGATTAGTTGTTGTAGAATCTTTGAGCAGTTAGATAGCTTTTGGAGTATTCTAACAGTTTATATTTTTTTAACACAAATTTACTTAACGGTTTAAATACAGTTTATTTATCAAATTGTGGTTTTAAGAACATCAAGTAAGTGTTTGTAAGATTTGCTGGTAATCTCTGCTTTAGAGTAATGGTACTATCATTACATTCAAACCATCCACATTTCTTTTTTATATATGCCGTGTAGTGCCCTGAATTGGTTGTGGCTCCTGCGTGGTAGATTATACCTATTGTTGTGAAGGTTTTCTTACCAAGTGATATTTGACTATGTGTGAATCCAGTCAGCTTGCAGTTGTTTTTGGTACCATCTGCATTGTAACGTAGAAGCATTAGTATTACGTATTTACTATGTGTTTGTATTACTAACGTGGAGCGATTATCTGAATTGCAGGTAGAGCATAATCTACCATGGTTTGCATTTTGTACAAGTTGCTGAAATGGAATGGATTCACAATTTGGTATTGATATATATATGAAGCGTTCATTGGGAATTTCTTCTTGTGTCACATTGTTGCAGAGAGTGCATGTATGTTTCCACATGTATGAAATCTGGAAGATTTCCTTTATAGGTATGTTTTTGTTTTCCAGTACTTGTAGTAAGTACATTAAACATTCTTGTGGATCTTCCTGTGAGTTTATAGTGAATTTCACCATTCCAGCACAGTAGTCCAATTCTTGTCTTATTCCATAAACACTATATGTGTTGTCAGGATTGTTTTTTGCGTTTCTATGAAGTACTAACATTTGCATACACAATGGGTCTCTAAAGTGTAAGTAAATGTTGTCAACAATTGGTGGTAATTGAAATAGAATATTCATTGCTACATTTGCATAGCAACTTACACCAACTATATTTGAGAATTTAAATGGTCCAGGTAGTTTTGTATCTAACTGCTTTTTTTGGAGTTTGTCTTCCTTCTTTAAAGAAGTACCTGGTTTACTTTCTCTAATTGATTCTTTTTTGTTTGTGGTACTTGATGAAGTATTAGTTTCTTTTACTCTCTTTGGAGGATTTGCAGTGAAGTCCTGTTGCATTTCTGTTTGATTTAGTTTTCTTTTACAACGTTTTAGTTTTTGTGGAACAGAATATGTGTTTAGATGGGGAGTGTATAGTGAGCGAAGTCTATTATATTCTAAAATGCAAGGAATATCAGCGTTTACTTTACTTGCATCAAAGTTGATTAGAAATAGACCGTCAAGTGTACGTAAGCGTGATAGTGCTACGTAGCTCATGCCTTCTTTAAAGACTGTTTTACCAATATCTATCATTGCTTTGTCTAGGGTAAGACCTTGTGATTTATGAATTGTGACTGCGTATGCAAGAGTTAGAGAAAATTGTTCTCTGCGTACATACATATCTTTGAAGAGAAGGAATCTAGCTGTTGAGTGTCCTATCTGTTTTACTTCTGAAAGTTTGTCATGGAGTATATTGACAAACTGAATTTTGTTGTCACGTGGGTATGCTTGAAAGCCAACAACTGTACCCAGTGCTCCATTAACTAGTCCTTGGTCCATGTCAAGGTTACGTTTAAGCATTACTCTGCAATTTAAGGATAATTTTAACATCTTTTCTAAGCCTGCTGTGTTTGAGATTGATTTTTCTAAAATATTTAGTCATGTTGTGGCTTGGTCACACATGGGTAGTGTCATACCATGTACATCTAGTTTGTCTGTGGTGCTAATTTCCATTATTGGTTGCATTTCTTTACTTAACATTATTTCATTGAATTTGAGACAGCTTGCAAGAGTTGGCATTAAGGCCATACAATTGACATTTTTGTGGGCTAATTGTTCCATAACATCTGTAGCACATGCATTATCGCCATAAAGTGCATTAATGTGCCGGGTTTTCAATGTTGCTTCTGCTTCTTTAGAAAGTATACCAACTCTCAAACTTTTTAAAATGTTGGCATAAGTTAGATCTGCAGATTGGCGCATGTTTTCTGTTAATTCTCTGTATTGGAAATGTTGCCAAAGGTTGACATTTCCAATGCTGCCAACAGTTTTACGGCAGAGTTTGTGCCCTAATGTTTTAAAAATAGGTTAACCTTTTACTGGTGTTAATTGAAGCAGATCTCCAAAAACAATAATGTGTTTTCCTGCCAAGAGCTCTTCATAGTCTGTTTTGAGTACTTCTTGTAATCTGAGGTGAATCAAAGCTAACATCAGGTTGGAGACCATGCTCACTTCATCTATTAGTAGCATTTTCATTTGTTTCAATACTCTGCGTAATTCCATTGCAGCTTCTGCAGAAAGTTTGTAATAGTCTAATTTGTTCTGGTGTTCTACTGGTAATAGTAGTAATCAGTGTAATGTAACACCTCCTATGTTGTAGGCAGCTAAACCTGTGGGGGCAGTGACAACAGCTGACAGTTTGTTGTTTGTCAATTGCTGAAGGAACTTACTAATGATTTTGATTAGGAATGTTTTGCCAGAACCAGCTTCACCACTGACGTACAGTAGTATAGGTTTATATTTGTGGCAGGAACATTCTTTATTTTCATGTTTTAAACCATGTGCAATTTGTTTTGTTACTTCTTGAAAAATGCTACTTTGCTCATTGTTTAGTTTTGATTGTAGTATAGTTAAGTCTTCCTTATCTTCATACTGACACATGGTGTTTTCTACTTCTATCATAGCTAATTCTGCCTCATTTGTTATTAGTGGTTCTCCCAGTGGTTCTTGGCTTCCTGTTACAAAAGGTTGACTACTGTCAGGAGTATCCTTATCTAGTTGGGCCTGGAGTTCTTCTTCATGTCCTGTTCATTGTGCATTATTGTTTTGTACTGTGTAAAGTTTACATCAGTTATAGTGCTTTCATTTGCTTTGAAAGCATCCTCATATGAGTCATAGTTATCTAGTAAGTGTTCTTCTTTTCTCCATGGTTTGAAGAGTTGTAGCAGGGACATGTAATATACTTCTTTATGTTGAGGAGTCTTCAATGACAATTTGATATGATTAATTAAATTTGGTTTAGTGAGTTTAACTAAGCTGCCTTCACAGTCTGTCACTCTATATTTACCTTTTTTTTCATCAGGTTTCATATTATTTTTGTATGTGTAGTTTTGGGCTATTTGGTATAGACACATGTTTTCCAAAGTATTACTTCTGTTTGGGTAGTATGTGTCCAATAAATTGTTTTTTAAAATGTCTTGGCTGTTGGGATCATGTTTGGCTATTGTTTCTATATCTTCATATGATTTTAGAACTCTTTTTCTAGATTTAGCTGGACCAAGACTTAGCCATACTATATTTTCAGATTTACCATACAATGAAGTACCAGTTAAACGATCAGCTGCTTCATAAGATCCACATTCTCTATGGGTGAGCATTTTTATGCCCAAGCTGTATAATTTCTGAGATACTGTTTTATCTGATGACAGGTCATTCCAGAGGTCTTGGAGCTCTGTCTTTTCTGCTTTAGTTAAGTATGCTGTGACATATCGTGCAACTGCAGTAGAATTGTCTGCAATGTACTGCACATCTATGTTTGCATTCCATAAGTGGGCAATGATTGCATTATAATCATTGATATATTTTTCTTCTTCTTTTCTTTTTATGTAATATGTATTTTTAGGTGACTTACCTTTAACACTATGTCTAACTGAAGACATGAGGTTGTTTACTTGACCTGCATTTGTAACTGGTCTAGGGAAACCAAATCGGCATTTGGTGTAGTATTTGCCTTTGTTTTTGTATTTGCGACGACAATATTTTCCACATTTGTGTCTTTGAAATTGTAAAATGTGTGCATGAAGATCACTATTTGTGGCTTCTGATGGAATTTCACAAGTGACATATTTTTCAATAAACTGTAAAACAGTGGCATCACTGTCTTGACCAAATTTAGGAGCATCTTTCATCCATAAAAGTATGTGGATATGTGGTGCTCCTCTGGCTTGGTGTTCTTTTCTCCAAAAGAAGTGTTGCACTTCTCCAAGGGAAGGAACAGTTTTATTACAAATAAAATGTAGCATAGCAATAAGGCGATGGTGAAAATATCTTGAAACATTAACAGGATCCAAAGAACAAAGTTCTCCAGGTGTTAGAATATCTATGTTTGTTTTGTTTTTATTTGATATGCGTAGGAAAGCATGTAAATCTTCCCATGCATATTCTGCACAACTTAATGTAACAAACCAAGTGGGTGGGCCAAGGTTTCTGATCATACAACGTACATCTCCATGACGTCGAAACCAGTACTCTTTAGTACCACCCATATTTGCTAATAGATTTGTAATATTTGATTGTAAAACATCATCCTTTTGTTGCACTTTCTCTAATAATTGTGTAGCTGTCATATTTTGAATTGAAAATTTTAATATGTGTGCAACTCCGTAACATAAAGTTGCTAGTTCACTTTCAAAGAGTAGGTGGAATATGTATTCACATTTTGTCTAAATCTGGGATCTTCAGAATACATCCGTAATGAGCAGTATTCTGAAGCTGATATTTGAATAGGTCTATCATCATACCTTCCTCCTTTGCCAGTAGGAAAGAGTAGAGGAAAAGCACGTGCTTCTATACTTTTTTCCCATATAATGAGTGGCGATATTTTTGTTTGACGCATTTGGTAAGTTTCCAGTACATCTTGTACGGTGTCATTACAGTGCAAAGGATGAATTGTATAATGGTCTAAAGTATTTGATATTGTAGCAGGATCTAGTAGCTCAAATTGACCAGCTTCTTGTGTTTCTTGAATTATTTCAGTTGTATCTTTCAAGTTTTCTTCAATATTAATTTCTTTGTAATATTCATTATTCTCTTTAAGATATTGGAAGGCTTGTCTAACTTTATATAAATCTACCAGCTGTTGCCATATTTTTTTGTCTTTTGTAGGTACTCCATTTACTAATACAATTAAAGATTGCTGCATTGGATGTTGCACTCCTAGAGTATGCACATTTTCTTTTAGATTTAATGGTAAATAAACTACGTTTCCACGAATGCCTTTTACCAATTCAGAGGGAGGTAATTTTGATGTTTTTGGTTGAAGGCGTATTATTGCTTGAAATGGGTGTACTGTTTGAATTATGATGCTCTCATATAAATTAAGTTGTTGTAGAGGTTTTGGTACTGGGTATAATTCCAAATTATTTGTGATAGAATGTGAAGGAGTTTGGTTGTTGTCAAGTTTTGTAGTGCAATAACTGCAAAGTATTAAGGGCTCAGTTATTTCATATTTGTTTTCTGCTACAACGTAGAGAGCTAATTCAAACCATTTAGAATCTTCATTGTCTTCTATTTTGTATGATAGGTCCACAGTTTTTGTGTTACTTTTATAAAAAATTCTACGGCAACATACACATACATGGTTTGGTACTTCAGCTAATGTACTTTTAAATTTTAGTATTTCTTTTTTGTATGTGTTTAGCAAAAGGTTGCCATGTGTAGAATTGTTGCTTAATTGGTTTAAAGCTATTTCATTCTGTAAATGGCTTTCACTTCCAAAATATTTTTTCTGGATATAGTGAATTTCTTCAAGTAGGTCTTTTGCTGTACCATGTAGACGGATGTTATTTAACTTTGCTAGTGCTAAAGCAGGACTTTTAGCATAGTACAGTTTATAGACTAGATTTCTTATAGTTGAATGATGTGTTGATATCCTTTTGATATCATGGAAAGTGGTTTTACAAGTAGGTCCTGTAATGCAGGCCAATGAATGTCCTTGTAGTCCTGTGTACTTGCGCACTGGACAGGTATCTATATTTTGCAGTAATTTAATTTAGATTTTTTCTTTGCTTTTTACATATTTATTGAGGAATTGGCGTAAAGATTTGAAACATTGTTTGGGAATGTTACACATTGACGTGCATGGCCATTTGTACACTAGACGTTCTGATTCAGTTGAATGGAGGGGTAATTCTAAGTTTTCAGCGCATATTTTTGTAAGAAGTACTTCTTGTTCCATTATGGTATTATTCACTTTTTCATAACCTCGACCACTGCTATGTATGGCAATTGTATTTGTTTGCTTTTGTTTGTACGCTTGTTCATTAAAATATGGTTCTGTGCTTGTAGTGTGATTCCATTCACCTCTGCTGATACTTAAGAAGTTCTTTCTGTTGATATTTTGCTTATTGAGAAGTCTTTTTTGGAATTTAGTTATTAGTTTTGTTAGTGGTTTCATTTTGTTTAACAGTAAAATAAATACATTTCTTTTGAGAAGAATTGCACTGTCCATCAATGCTTCTAAGATTAATTTCCTACGATAGGTTTTAAGCTTTGAACCTGATTTGAAGGACTTTGTGACGGTATATTTTGGCTAAAATACTTTTCTTGGTATGCTTACTTTGCACTATAATAAAATTTGAAAAAGTAGTTTTATCTGTACTGATAGCTGATTTTCTGTTAAATGTTTTTTGGTTTGTTTTACATTTTGAAAGATGAAGCGAAGTTGTTGTACTTGAAACTTCTTGTGTTTCACTAAATGATTGTATTAGCTGTTTTGTTTCAACTTTTTTTACAAATTCTGCTGGAGATGGATGCTTATGTTGGACACCTTTATTTTCATTTGCTCTACTTTTGCGTTGCTTTCTACGGACTTGACTTTTGGTAGGCATTCTTTAGGGTCTGTTGAAAAAAATAAAGAAGATATGGGTTGGGGTGTTCTGGAATGTATGTGTGCTGTGTGCATGAGTGTTTGAGTAAGATGATAAATATGTATGCAATGGTGTGTGAAAAAACTAAAACTAAAACTAGTAGGGATAGGTATTCTTGAATTTATGTGTTACTATACTGGGGTTCAGATGACAAAAAAAAAATAAGCTAGTGGTGTGGAAAAGTACAAATAGTAAATCTAATGTATACAATTAAAACAGTTGTTTGTTCTATAATATGAAAATTGTAGTGGTTCAGTTGGGTAATTTGTGTGTCCAAAAATAGAAATTTGTGGGCCATTCTGGCTGTAAATCGCTGTTTAAGACATGGACATTTTTGGACAAAATGGTACAAAATCTCTATTTCTAGAAACCGAAATAGCTTGTATTAACGTTATAGTATATTTGATTAATAATACAAATATTATGGTGATATTTTACTTACTTTTTTTTTTAAATTAACAGGTAACTTCTTAGTTTTTCTTTCTTCTTCGAATTCGGCTGCTTCTTTTCAGGAAACTGGTCTTCACTGCAATTGTAAAAGCTTCAAATTAGTAACTTTGTTTGTATATAGTACTGTTTTTAATTTAGATATTGATTTTTTTAATTGAAATCCTCAGTACCTTCTTTAAAACCATTAAACTAATTTATTTACATAAGATACATTGCATCGGTTCAGTACATATGATATGTTCCTAATGAACAAATTGTATTGAATGACTAACTGTAGCAAAGAAAAAATATCTTTACTATGTCTTGTGAAATGTATAATATATTAGTGAATACCACTATTTCTGTAAGTAAACTGTTCTAGGTAATAGCGCCTCAATGTCATGTCTAATTTAAAGTAATTAAGTAAATAAATAAATAAAAACAAAAAATATGAAATTGTATAAGTATTGTTATAAAGGTTTAAACATAGATTGTGTTTGCATGCAATTTTGTTTGAATATATGTAGTCTATATATTTCATTTAAAAAATGTTAGTTTAACATGATTTGAGTGTGTGTGTATAAAGAAAGTAAATAGTATAAAGGTTTATAAGTGATAGTTGATTTTAGGAAATTGAAAAAAGTACAGTAAATTCATTTTACAGATTTTACAAGGTAAAAGACTGTTTGAAAATGTGTTCATCTTCTATACAGAAAATATGCACACCTGAAGTTTGTGTTCATGCATATGGATATGCATGGAGCTGCAAGTAGAAATCTTGAAAACTTGTACAGTATTTCTGGTAGATGCTGCTTGCCAATGATATGACACTTGTACTCAGAGAGATTCAGAGTACATTTGCAGTGCTGATCTATGATGATGCAGTTAGATGTAGAGGTCTTGAATGTGATTGGTGCATGGTCTTGTGATTTTTGAGGTACATCCAATGAGGGAATGGCAGAGAGAGTGTAGTGGAAATGGTAGAAGGGGTGTTCATGTTACGATATGTCCGCGGACATGGCGGTAGTTCGCGGACATCAGGAGTTACATCCGGGGATTTTTGGGTTCAGAAGTCATGCAAATGAGAATAAGCACTGAAAGGGATTGGTCAGGAAAGTTTGGTGGGTGTGTTGTGCCAGGAGAGATTTTCTCAGATACTCTTTTTGCTGAGAGAACAAAAGATAGCTATGGCTGTGTGTTTCAGAAAACAGATTGTTTGGATTTTAGGAGATTTGTGGATACATTGGTTGAAGGTGCATGCAGAAAGCTGTGGAGTAGCTGTATATCTTGGATTCCCACATGTGGAAGTACACTGGCATGGAGTACGTGGAATGAAGTGGTTGGACTTGCTACCTCTCTGTGCTACTTTGGAGACAGAGCAACATCCAGACATAATTGTAATTCATTGTGGAGGGCACAGTTTAGGACATGTGACTGGAATTTATTTGCAATTTGCTATGAAAGAAGGACTTAGGAAGGTTATGGACATGTTTCCTAATTCTCAAGTGATATTTTCACGGATTGCGCAGAG
Source organism: Ambystoma mexicanum (assembly GCF_040938575.1). Lineage (NCBI taxonomy): Eukaryota > Metazoa > Chordata > Amphibia > Caudata > Ambystomatidae > Ambystoma > Ambystoma mexicanum. Next base: position 1,155,329,283 of record NC_090924.1, on the reverse strand, counting down.
ATAAATGTGGCTTCGTTCTTCTTCATTTGGTCCACAAATGGAAAAAGCAAGGCGCAATGTTAATAAGGCTGTTTGTGCCTTTCTAAGAGATTTTGGCATGTCTTCTTTTCACAATGAAAATATTATGTTTTGTAGTACATACATTTTTCGCAGAGATGGAGTCCATCTTACTTATGCTGGCAATCAGATTTTTCTGAGAAATGTACAAAATGCATTGCAACCTTTTTGGAATTACAACAACGATTTTGAAGTAGATGTTAAGCATTTACAATTTTTGACTTAAAAACACCACCCAAAGGCTCTTTTCAGAGCCACCACTTCTTTCCAGAGAAAATTACAATGTTTGTGATGGAGTAGCAACCCAATTTTTTTAATGTTCGCGAACTGTCGGCGGACTTCTAAAAAATACAAAGAGCCCTGCTTCATTTATTTTCACTTCTATTTTTTAACTGGGAAAGGCGGCTCTAAAAAGAGCCTTATTTTTTTGGGATTTTTGTAATTTTGTATTTTTTTTGGTTTTTCAGACACGACACACTAGGAGAGGAGGGTAAAGGAGGGTAAAGGTGGGGACATCAACCACAGGGATAAGAAAGGGCGAGCTGAGAGAGGAAGATGTAGAGTGGGTTTTATTTGGGTAGTGAGCAGGTCTTCTCGTGCTCTGAGACGATAGTCTCAAAAGCACTCCGAAGTCGCTCCCCCCTGCAGAGTACTGTGTCACAGTACATACATACAACTGTGACCCTCGAAAGGTAAGGGTCATCAGCATTCTGTATGGCCTGTGAGGCAGCTTGAGGAAGACGTTGTCCCACAGAGGTGGTCCTTGTGGTGACAGGATCAGAAACAGAGGATGAAGTAGAGGAAATCAACCTGCTACTTTCTTCGCAAGGTACAACCCTGCGAATAGCCCCAGAGTGAAATGACCTCAGGTGTCACTTCATAGTAGTGGTCCCAAAGCTGTACTTGCCGTGCTTCCCGCGACTGAGTATCATTTTGCACTCATTGCAGGTAACACGGTTTGCACGAGCCTTAGGAACATTACCATGAATGGTAAATAACTGCCACACCCAAGACTCACGCCTAGTGCGGGTAGTAGGGTTTTCCTCTACCTCATTCTCATCATCCTCTTCTTCCTCCTCCGCATCCTCACTCCTGTTCCCCTCTTCAGGCCCTTGGGGAGGTGGTGGTGGTGGTGGAGGGGGTGGGGGTGGTGCTGAAGCAGGTGCAGCACCAAGTGGCAGTTCAGCAGCCAAGGATGCCATCTCGATGATGGTGTAGTCTGCAGGTGGCAGCAAAAATCACTGTGTTCTGAAGAATAGCCAGAAACACAATGGGAATAAGCTCTTGGGCGTGGTCTTTTATAGGGGTGCTTGTGCGCGGTTCGCGGATATGCGCACTATCCGAGGACAGATCGAACACAAAAAAAGGATCGGAAAGTTTCAAAAGGTATATAGAAACTCAAGATTGCTATGTGGGACTTGTGCCATGGTGAGATTTTATTAAAGAATAGTATGGATTAACTGAAAATGTACTTTTAAATTGTTCGGGGACACAAACAGTGTCCGCATTTCAGGACACATGATGAGCGTGGGCGCGGTCATATGATCCGTTCGCGAACTAGTCCGCGAAGGAAGCGCCTGTCCGCAGGACACCAAATGCACGGAGATTGGTTAGCGTATGCGCATTGATGTCCTACGGACACTGTTCGGGTTCTGAAGTAATTAAAAGTGCGTCACACGTGAAACAAACAGTTCAGGACACCGCGTGTGTTCTTAGAACAGTTTAAACCTGGTAGCGAACAGTAAGGACAGATTTAGTGTTCTTCAGGACACGTGTAATTTCGTTTACATGCAAACATTTCAGGACGCCAATTGTGTTCTTAGAACAGTTTCAATTGGGTAGCGAACACTACGAACAGGTATAGTGTTCTTCAGGACACCTCCATTTTCGTTTACGTACGAACATTTCAGGACACCAATAGCGTTCTTAGAACAGTTTGAACTTGCTAGCGAACAGTACCGGAAAGGTATAGTGTTCTTTAGGACACTTTAATTTTTGTTTGTTTACGAACAATTCAGGACACCACGTGTGTTCTTAGTACAGTTTCATGTTGCTAGCGAACACTGCGAACAGTTGTACTGTTGTTCAGGACACATAATTTTTGTTTATTTACGAACATTTCAGGACACCAATTGTGTTCTTAGGACAGTTTTATGTTGATAGCGAACATTACGGACAGATATAGTGTTCTTTAGAACACTTTAATTTTTGTTTCTTTACGAACATTTCAGGACACCACGTGTGTTCTTAGAACAGTTTCAACTTGCTAGCGAACAGTACGAACAGGTGTGGTGTTCTTCAGGACACCTCCATTTTCATTTATGTACGAACATTTCAGAACACTCGCACTGTCCGCGGACACTTTTATTGTTTTTAAAAAAAAAACGGAAACTATTCACAATACAATATAAAAATTAAACTTTATTTAACATATATTAATAATTTATGACAGAGAAGGTGAGGCAGAAACAGAAACAAAAACAGGAGAATTTGGGGTTTCAACATGATTGGTATTAGTTGAAGAAGGGATGGAATCTCATCAAAACGTTTTGGATTATGGAGAGGGTTTGGGGATAATTGACTGGGATATGGTGAGGAGGGACAAGTACATGTGGGCAATGGTACGAGGTTTTTGGTTTGAAATGATTTTCTACAAAAGTTTTTAAATTATTAAAATTAGCCAACAATACATCCATTTTTTCTTCTATATTGTGAAGACTGTTATCCATAACAGGGTTTTCTGAAGTTTTTTTCTTTTTTGGTATGCTCTGTACAAAAAAATAATATATATGTTAAATGTATATAAAAAAAATAATAAATAAATGGTTTATATTATAAAGTGTTTACCATTAGTTTCACTATCTTGTGACATTTCTTCATGTGGGAAATTGTCCTCTAGCCATTCCAGAGTACTAGACATTTCTGTGAGAAAAAAAAAAAGATAATATATTTTTTAATCTAATACAGAAAGTTTATAAATATATGAGTAAAATGAAGTACACTTACTATTTCTGGTAAGATAAGTCCTATGTATTCAGTGGGTCTGGTCTTGTTCTCAGTTCTGTTGTGTCTGTGAGGTAATTATGTTGGAAGCCAATTTATCTTCTTGTGGTATATTCCATTTCAGAACATATTGTATTTAAATGAATGGTTAGTGTGTTACATATATGGGTTACATTTCTTATGTATTACTATATATAATGTGTTTGTGTGCTGCTTTTTGAATTTGTTAAATGTTCCTATATTATGATATAACAATCAAACATAAACCCACAGTTTTTAGGTAGTGGTACTGTTCTCCGAACATGTCCGCGAACATTACATAAGTTCGCGGACATCAAGTTCATAAGAAGAGATCTAGTCAGTTCCATATGACATGTATATAAAGTCAAAGTCATTATTGTTAAGTTGTGCTACTAAAATACTATGAAATTCAGTGAAAAAACTTTGTTAAAGGGACGTTATGGTTAAGTTGCACTACTAAAAACCTATGAAATTCAGTGAAAAAACTTTGTTAAAGGGACGTTAACAAAGAATCCCTTCTACGCATATTTCATGAGAAGTACATACACATGTGATGTCATCAATGACATTTGTGATGTCATCTTTGATGTCCTGGGTGTTAGTCTTAGCCGTGCACGGTGGTGGCGCGAGTTATGGTTGCTTAGCTTACCATAACTGGCGAATTTCAAGGGTTTTTCGGTTTTACTTGGAACCATAACGTCCCTTTAACAAAGTTTTTTCACTGAATATAAATATATATATATATATACATATATATATATATAATACACAAGGAAGCCCCATGGACACGCCATTTCAAGAAGGGGAGGAGCCTTGAAGGAGAAGCAGATTTTAGATGTGCAGCATCCTGTAGTCGTGAGGGACAGAGAGGTGACCAGTGTGCTACAGTCAGTAGCAAGAAAGCCGGGGGAAGTGAAGCTGGATGCATGGTGTCCTGAAGCAAAGAAATAGAAGGAACACGAGACTGGTAGCATGACCACAGGAGGTTCTTGATGGGGCAGGAGCCTTCACAACAACATCAAAACCATTCTGCTATGCCAGACTCGTAACAAATTGGTACACTAGATACCGGATAGCCAGCGAAGATGAACTGAGGGTGGAGAAGGAGGTGAAAAGATACAAGGCACTAGGTTTGAAGGAGCGGAAGCCAGTCCTCAATTGATGAAATCCCCAGGGACGTTAACCTGAAGAACAAAGGTAATATGGATAACGGGAGACCCAGGGGAGTGAATGAGACCCATAATTGCAATGCTCATACTTGTCACAGTCAAGAGAAAGAAACAAGAGTGAATGTGATCCATTATTAGCATCCTCTTTCTCGCTACAGTCAAGAGAACAAAATGAGAGTAAATGAGAATCATTGTTGGAATGCTAATACCCCCTACAAACAAGATAAAGAAAATATAGTAAGAGTAAATGAGGAGTATTATTGGAACATTCATACTCGTCACAGTTACAAGAAAGATAATATCACGAGAACAGAAAAAACTGTCAATGAGAAACATTATTGGAACTATCATAATTGTTACAGTCACACAAAAAATAATACCATGATCAGAAAGAGGAGTGGATATGACATGATAGGTTATTTTTAACGCACTAAATACCCAGACAAGCATGTTACCTCTGAGCTATCCTCCCAAGAGAATTACTATTATGATACTTATACATGTCACAATCAAAAGAAAGATAAAGTAACAATACCAGAAAAGAGCGAATGAGTATCAATACTGGAAACAATCATACTCGTCTCAGTCAAGAGGTAAGTATTGTGAAGTCAGTAAAAAGAGAAGTAGACACAAAGCACTCTAGGAATAACCCAATTCATAGCAATTCATACCAAGAAGGCTTCAGTTAAATGGAAGGTCAAGCCATAACAGAGAAATCTGAAAATAAACAGGACATTGTAGATATATTCAGACTCAGTACAAAGGAAAATCAAAGGCTATAAACTGTTCATGAAACTAAGAAATAGTCCAGAAGGAAAAGATACTTGGAAAAGTTTACCGGGAGAGTGGAAAGGAACATATCATATATATAAAAACAGGAGAAGAAACAAAACTCCAAAACAATCATTAATGAATTGCACAAACTTATACATGTTGTCACTAGAGATTATATAAAGATCATCTATTGAAAAATGATTGAGAAATAAGCCTACAAACCTCAGGAGAAGGGATCCATTCTTCTGATTTTGAGTTGTTAAAATAGTGCGAGAGTCAGATGGGTTAGCGTTGGATGGTGGAGGGTTTCATTTTTTAGACATTCACTGGCCTTTGTTTGCTTTGGTAGGGACACCAAGTAGAATAGGGAATGATAGACATTATTTATATTCTTTAATAAATAAAAGAATGAAATGCCTAATCAGAGTCTGTGTCCTTCATCTGACCAACATCACAAAAAGTACAAGTGTCAAGGGACACATACAGACTCTCTTCACATTTATATTATTTCTCAACTGTTCAATGCTAATACCTTCTTAGAAGACTAATTTCAGAAAATATATAATTTTCTTGTTGAATTTCTTCTTGTTTTATTCAAATTTTCTTTTTTTCATTTTACAAACATCATCATCATCATCATATATATAGAAACAGTGTACAAAAAATGACAGTCATTTGTTAACAATCATTAAAAACCTTGATGAAAAATTGTAGTAAAAATGAACTACTATCATTCCATTATATCATCACAACACACCATATTGTGAGCAAACATACCTATTCATTGATATCAATCGCATTCATCCCCATTCAAAAAGACAATCATACTTGCGTAAAAACACACAATCATAATCCTTTGTAGAGTCTAACCATTAGACCTTGATGCAGAATAATATTTGTCATCTAACAATGCATCAATTATTTAATACCATGTTGGCACATATTATCGAATCGTTCTATATATTCATTTTGCCACATATATTTATATAGACCAAAAAACAATTGAGGTCCTAAAAAAGGAACTAAAGTTGTTGTTGTCTTGACTCAAGTTACGGGCCTGGTTGATGATGAAATATTCCAACCAGTGCCCTCGTCAGGACATAAAAGCAATCTTTGTTTTTGATCACCTTGGTGTACATTCAATTTGATTGAGCCAAAAAATGTTCTGTTTTATCTATGCAATTGCCTTGTCCATGTTAAATTGTGAGACGTCTGTCATGAACAGAGGAGAGGAGGCTGTCTCTTTTCTCTATAACAGATAAATCTGGCAATATGCTCTGTTAAGCATGCTGCTTCTCTGCATTCTTACTTGCTCACAGGTGTACCTCTTTCAATGGAGATCTAAGCAGTGAAACACAGGACAACGCCATATTCACCAACCACCATGGCTGGAAGCAACTGCATGCGTGGAATATGGGGCTGACCATATCAAACTGCTCCAGCTTCATCTGACCTACAGCAGGACACAACATGAACAACTTCTTGAGCGATGAGACAATTCTGCATCTAGGTGTCAGGCTTCCACGCTACCCTTGCAGTCACCGATATGGACGGAGTGCTGGACGGCTGTACCCCCAGTGGCACTTGCCTCAGCGGTGCATGCAATGTCACGTGTCACATATTTACCTGCGTTCCTGGGTATCTTCGGCCTCCGGCTGTGCTACCACGTTGTCAGCGCCTGCATTCCCAGGGCTTTGGAATGGCATCAAAGCCCCATCATCTCCTAACTTCTGCATATGACTCCGGACCAGTGTTGCTTAACAACCATGCAACAACCTCGTTTTGGTTGTACAAGCAGGCAGTAACGCTCATTCTGTGAGTCTCAACTTCCTTGTTTCCACTCGCGTTTGTCTTCTCCTTTTCTTTGTACATTCTGCCAGAATGGTTATGCCCTGCACTCTTTGTCACTCTGCCCCATTCTCTTGCCCCATTCTCCTGTCTTTATTCATTGCCCTCTTGCCCATTTGTCTGACCCAGCGCTTTACTGCCACCTTTCTTTGTTCTTTACCCTTTTTGCTTGTCTGCAATTCTTTTACTAATCTTCCATCAGCCGTGGCACTCCAGTCAGTGATTTGCACTGTCTCTACATGACGTTTATATGGGATGCCCTTCCATGGTGAAGAGAGAGTATTACTGTTGTCTACCTCTAAAGTTATATATTCTTGGTAGGCAGGACCAGGAGCTTCCTTCTGTGCCACACTTGCGTGACTTTGGTACCAAGGAACGTTTTGGTGCTGCCTGTTCATTAACCTTCGAAACCAGGTACGTGCCAGTGGTCAATCCTTCTTGACACATGGGGCCTCATTACAACCCAGGCGTTAAGGGGTTAACGGCGCTGTAAAAGGTGCCGGCGCTGTTAAACCCTTAACGCCTGATTATGAGGTCCCTTTGCGGGTGCCACTTTAACGCCTGCTTTTAGCAGGCGTTAAAAAACCAACCCGAAAAAGGGACCTAGGAGCTAATTACGGCACCGTAATTTACGGTGCCGTAATTAGCGCCTTCCCCAGTCCCATTGAGCCCAATGGGGCAAAAATGGGAATGGGGAAGGGCCACAGCGGCACGGGGAATTACCGACCGGCCAACCTTGGAATGGGGCGGTATTTCCCCATTCCACCATGGCGGACTCGTTACAACACCGGCACCAACCATGGTGCTAATAGCGCCATGGTTTAGCGCTGGGGTTGAAATGAGGGCCATGGACTAAGTGAGCAAACACTTTGCTTTTTGCAGACATTTATTATCCTTTCATCTTCTTCTAATAAACATTTTAATCAGATAGTTTAAGTTAATTATAGGTTAAGACAGCCAATAGAGGTCATGTGCCATGACATGGAGATCGTAATCAGGTGGCTGTGAAATGTTAAATTGAGAAAAATGCTTAAAAGTGGGACTGTTCGACACAATTCCACCAAAATATCTTATGGTGTTTACATATTGCAGAATCTGGTGTTGTAGTGCATGAGTAGTATTTCTCAGAATTTTAACTGTATCAAAAAAGTAGTATCTGTATCCAATTGTGTATACGTTTCAACATCATTCAGCTGTCTCATACATTCAGTTGTGTACGTCACTGTGTCCATAATCACTATGGCTCCTCCTTTATCAGCGGGTTTGATTGTTAGCTGCTTTTTGCTGGTTAGTGATTTTAACACATCACATTGTTTAGTCATTTTAAAGTTCCAAATTTTGTATATGTTTTTTTTTTTTTAAATGTATTGGGCACTTAGTTAAATACTGAACTTTAGGCACATTTAAATGATTATATTTATTTTGTCTGAAGCCTGTATGCACTGTGTTTCTAAAAATGTTCAAGGCATTGGACTGGACAATGTTCTTGTATTCACATTTGTATTGTACAATGGTAAACAAAACCAAACAACAAATCCTAGTACATATAAAACCCACCAGCCCCCAGATACAATGCAATGAAGGCCAGGAATGAATAAGGACAGCACACAATCCACTCACAACAAATCCGGAAACCTCTCCTAAATTTCCTCATGGAAGGCATTGTTCTTCAGTTTACAGAAAATGACCTTTTCAAATAATGACATTTTACGACGATGTTAAACGCTTCCAGTCTCTCAATATAATCTTTTTAGCAAATAAATAAAATAAAGCTCTGAAGAAGCAGCACCTCTTGGGGTAAGAAAGATCCTTTAGAAGATCATCCTCACCCAGGACATTAGTTGTAAAATCAAAATCGTTGTTTAAACGTAGAACTTTGTTCATGGTCTCTGTCATCACAATCCAAAATGTTCTCACCATACTACATTCCCATATCATGTGATCATAATGAACCCACCGATGCTCACAGCGCCAACAGGCCTCAGAATTACAAATGCCCCTTCTAAATAGCCTTACTTATGTCTCTTAGACCTTATTAAGGATCTTAATTTGTCTCACTCTCAGCCCAAGGGTGAAAGCAGTCAGATGCTCATACCTACACAAGTTCTGGCATGTGTTCTCCGGCATTTCAGATCCAAGTGTATCAGACCATGGGCCTCATTACGACCCGGGCGGTAAGGGATTACCGGTACCGGTAAGGGCACCAGTACTGGTAATCCCTTACTGCCCTATTACGAGTTCCCTTTGCGGGTCCTCCCTTAATGCCTTGTTTTACCAGGCGTTAAGGACGGGACCCGCAAAGGGACTTTGGTGCTAATAACGGTACCGCAACTTGCGGTACCGTTATTAGCGCCTTCCCTATTCCCATTGAGTCCTATGGGGGCTAAAATGGGAATGGGGAAGGGCCCTGGTGAATAGGGAATTACCGCCCCACCAACCTTGGAATGGGGCGGTAATAGCTCCATTCACCAGGGCGGAGTCGGTGAGGTTTTGGAGGCAGCCATGCCGCTAATAGCGCCATAGTTACCTCCAACCTCGTAATGACCCCCCATGACATGAAGAGCTCTACATTACCTTTCTTATTTCAGAGCAATAGTTTGTGTACTTTGGAAGCAAGTTGACCCGCTCTCTTAAAATCTAGCAGTTGCATTGAAAGATCTCTGACCTCATTGGGTACCATTTCTCCAATCACTGACTTCAATATGCAGTATTCTCTGTAGGCGCAATCCTTCAAACACTTCATAGATGTCAACTTGCCAAAAGGGATCCACTTCTTGTTCTCAAACAGGTCTCATATACAATGAACTCCACTCACAAAGCAGTTGGGCCAAAACAAATTTTTGGAGGCTAAAGTTGGAGGGTTTGCCTGTTTCGAGTTCATGTGGGCTGCAACATATCTGTCATTATGGATTCCGATGATGCCCAGAGAAGATGAAATACTTTGGAATTGGCTGACAAAGGAAGTGGGCCATGTGATGAGAGAGAATATGTAGTGTTTGCTTTCAAACTCAAAGAAGAATTTGGATAGGTGGATAGAATTGAAGTTTTAATTTTGGGGTAAAGTTAATGCAATTAAAATCAGTTCAGTTCAGCTTGATTTTGGTAACAAGTACCATAAAGTCACAATGCAATACAATTAATGATACATAAAACATCACAAATATGAAAAGACCTTCAATCCAAACCAGATGCATACAATACATCATTGAATTTCATTATCAGTATTAACGCATACCTAAAATGGCTAAAGACAATGAACAATAAAATCATAAAATGCTAGCTAATTCTATTGATACAAATAGCAATATGATATATAAGTCGATAAAGTGCAAGTGCTGATGCAATATTTGACTACAATTGATTCATGTGAGTAGAGCTATTTGAGTGGGTTTGACGGCTTCTTCGCCTGCATTCATTTCCATGCCCCAGCTAGATAGCAGAGCAATGGGCTGCCACTATATCTGTGGAAAGGCTGCATAACATCATTGCCTCCCTTCTGGTTCATAGGTGCCTCTTCCTGAAGAGGGGCTTTAGAAATCCTTTCCTGAGGTCTAGGTAACATGGACAGATTAAGAAAAAGTGGTTGAGACTCTCTGTCTGGGTCATACAAAATGTGCACATAAGTCTGGTGTTGGAATTTGTTGTGTAATGCAGGCACTGGTAATATGCCCATGCATAACTTCATAAGGCGATCTCACATATTCAGGGACACATCATCCAAGTATGTCTCTTAGCCTAGCGATTGCTTTATTCCCCATTGTCTAGCTAGCAGACTTGAACAACCTATTTTGTCATGGGTTTCAGCTTCTGTCTAAATGTCATAGGTGTTCTTTATGACCTTTTTACTGCTGGCATTCATACTGGCAGACCTAAACCAATACTCGCTCAGCCCTATGCTGCAGAGTTCCTTTTTGATGTGCTCGACCCACAGCAGAGATTTGCCATCCTCTTGTCCCAGTATTTCATCAATAGCCTCCTTGGATTTTCCCATGTGTCCAGAGGTCCAGATTCTAGCCCAAAAACACACTGGTCTTGCTCTACAGATTACCTCAATGCTTTGCATGCTAGGGTCTAAGAAGATTGGGTGGACTGGCACACTAATGGGGAGGGCCAAAATTTTCTTTAAATATTTGTTTTAAATAAAGAAAGCTTCACATAGGTTCGGCCCCGTAAGGTCTGCTTGTCTTGCATATGCCTTATAAGCCTCACTATATCTGGCAGTGACACTCCTGGCCTAGCGATTTGTCCTTCCCACTAGCAGTCTTCGTTCACCTTCATATCCAGATAGTCATAGGGATCAACTTGCTTGATGGACCCATTTCTTAATTTGAGTTTTAGTGTCCCTTTTGCCCTCTGCCTAGGATTCCTAAAGATCATAGACTTTGTTTTTGTGATATTAATGACCAGCCCATTCCCATCCCGTAAATTGGTAAAGGCATTGAGTTCTCAATTATAATGACAACTACACCTCGGATCAATTACATTCTAGGTATTGTCCCACTCTCTCTGAGCAAAAAAAGTCTGAAAGGAATAGAGAAATTGATACAGGAATACTTATGGACCACAAACTACCATGTTTGAATTTCTGGAAATTGCAACTTGTGAGTGAAGAGGGTGGCTTAGGGGTTCCAGACTTTACATTGTAGCACCCGGCTTGTTCTTCAACACACCTACTTCAATTTTTGGAGGAGACTCTTGATGCCTGATCACAGGCGGACTACAACATGAACACACCCCTTACTCCTGGAGCCCTTCTGATGATGGAAAATATTAAAGGAGGTGCGTCCTCGCATCCTACAGTATCTCTAAGGAAATTCTGGTGTGCTCTTAAGGTACTGGTCAGTGAGGATCCTTTTTTTCCATTTGGCAGAACTCTAGGGTGCGGATTGGTAGCAAGACTGGACAATGTTCATTGTATGCACCAATACGGGTGTCTTGTGAGGGTTGCTCTTGAAATTGTAATTTCAATACCAGTTGTCTAATACATTTCTCAAAATCTACAACAATGTCAATGCTCCAATTTTTTGTCATGGGAACAAAGCTCAATGCTTACTTGGAGTACTTTTTCTTCTTAACTCGATAGATTAATTACCAACTTTTCTTCTGTCACAATACTCGTTGTTTCCTAGTTGGTTTTGAACTGGTGCCTGCTGTTGATGGTTGATCAGGTGGAACCAGGATTTCATCTTCCACACCATCTGATGAAGAACTCAAAGGGTTGAAGGAATCAGTATTATTCCTGGTCATTTGTCTGCTAAGAAATATGCTTTGTGTGGCTGGTGGATTATCCTCCAACCATGTCACAGCAGACAGAGGTTGCGTTTAAATCTGCACCTCTGATCCAAAGCCATCAGAATTGTGAAGAACTATCCGTCTGGTGGCAGGGTAATCTCTTACAATAAGATATACCTGGGTTGTTTACAATGACTGATAGTACATACAATTATTAAAGCCACATCAAATCTGTATCATAATCATGTCATAATCATGTTAATAATGTAAACTCAAGTCAGCTATAGAAAGGCAACACAAATATTATCTAAACGGTCTGGCTCTACCTCGGACTGCTGGATAATTAGCAGGAAAATACTTCTATGTGATCCATTGGGAGGTTAGGTGACACCACTCTACCTCAGGACACTCAGCAGGACGATGCCTAGGGACCACGCCTTCCTTGAATATGTTTGGACCTGCAAGACATAAAGAATTGTTTGGCTCCTTTTGGTAGTGCAGTCCTTTCCAAAGTCCTACAGTTGTAAGGCTAAGGCTGGTGTTCCAAGGCAGAGGCCAGGTATGTCCTGTACAAATCCCAACAGGGAACATTAGGGATGACAGTGGGTGGACCAAGACCTGCAATCTCTGCCTGGCTGCTGCACTATCAGGCTGCTAACTGAAGGTGATGGACTCCTGCAGGTTCCATTTAGCCTTGCTGCACTTAGAGTGAAGAGGGAAAGGAATACTCAATTCAACAGTATTTGAATGCCTTTAAACCAGTGGTATTCAAACTATGGGTCGCGACCCCCTAGGGGTCCGCGGGTGCATCCCAGGGGGGCCCTGAGAGCTCAGCATGAAAAAAGATTTTTTTTTTTTTTTTTTTTTTATTTTTTAGATTGGATGAAATGGGCAGGGGTGGCCCACATGGGCGGGCTGAAGCATGAAACTGTCTCAGGCAACAATGAAAAAGTGGCCCACAGTTGTAAATGGATATTCATTCCTTTAGTCACAGACTGGGCCTCATTACTACTATGGCGGACCAGTAACAACGGTGCTGGTAAGCTACCGGCACCGTTGCTACCGTTCCGCCATAGTAAGAGTTGTGCTCGTGGGTGCTTGACAGCCCCCGCCAGGTCTGACCTCAGCTCGTCGGATGCACCAGCACCGTTATTAACGGTGCCGGTGCATCCGAGCTCCCCCTTCCCATTTGAGCCATATGGGGCTCAAATGGGAATGGGGATCTACCGGCACCTTCGAAAGGGCAATTATCATGTCCGCCTAACTCGGCATGACCTAGTAATTGCCCATTCGCGGGTGCCAGACCCGGATGCAACTCCAGTGGCAGCCGTGCCGGTTTTACCGGCACAGCTACCGCCAGAGTAGTTATGAAGCCCACTGTTTCAATAGTACCCAAAGGGGTGCTTTGTGTTAAAATGTAAGTAAATTGTGATATATTCAGCAACAATGGTCAACATTACTAACTGCATAGTGGCCCCTCACCCATTATGGAGGAGCTAAGGAGCCAGCCCAGTGAAACAGTGAGCACTCCCTCAGCTGCTTTATCCAGCTAATGGAGTGCTCCTGGGCTGGCTGAACTGTCAAAGGGAAACACTGTTTCCCTTTGACAGTTCAGTTTAGTTCCCCAGCCGCACATGCTCACTGAGCCATGCAAGTGCTGGGGCGTTTTGCTTCGCCAGCATTGCATAGCTCATTGGAAATGCTGGCTGGGGCACTGCATGTCTGTATGTCCGAGGGGGAGCTCCTGCGCCTCCTCGCACATACGGACAGAGCAGCTGGAGCAGCACCCACACACAGGCCAATGCAGAAGGTACGTTTATGTTCATTGTTTTTATTTAAACATGTGTATGGATGCGTTATGAGTGAGTGTATGGTGATGGATGCTCATGTGAATGATAGAGTGATTGCTGTATGAATGTGCAGCGCCTTGCATATACACATAATCATGTTCATTGTGTTAGGACCAGTGGGGCCCAGGGGACAGGGATGGTATCTTTTTACCGGACATCTATCATTCAAAACCCTCTGCCTTGTCCACAAGGCTTTCTGGGGCCTCGGTCCAAAATACCTTCAGCTATTCCTCCGCAAATACCTCCCTCTGGAACAGCGCCCTGCCACTCTAAAACTTGAGGAGAACCATCTTTCTTCCTGCACTTATCAGACCTACCCTGTCTGCTGCCTTAAACGTAGCACTTGCAAATTGCTGGCTGCACTACCACTGTTTGTTGCCTTTATTATTTATTTATTGTTATTTATCTGTTTCTCCTCTGCTTCGCACTTTCCACTTCTCCCCCCTTCCATGCACTTTTCCCCTCACACTTGCGCGTTCTCAATGTCACTGGGCCTAGTAAGATCGCTGTTTTATTCTCCTCTGTTCCCCTCCCTTGCCTTGTCACGCTCTGAAACACTTGTGTACGAGCGCGATAGAAATAAAATATCAATGCCTGCCCCCTGGACTCCCAGCAACAATTGCAAACTGTTTGGCTATTTACCCATTTTTTGTTAAAAGTATGCTCTACAATGCAACATTTTAACCTATTATTTAAAAAAAAATTCACAGGGGGAAACCCCCCCGAACCTCCCCTTAATGCCCCTCCACTTAAAAAAGATTCACCAGCCGCCACTGGCCCTCAGACTGTGTTGGGAACGGTATGGGGGAACCGAGGGACTCTGGTGGGAGCACAATGGGCGGGAACCATGGGATAGTGATGGGAGCAGAGTGGGGAGAGCCCTGGGTGTGTGATGGGGTGGGGAGAGATCAGCGACTGGGTAGGAGTGGGATGAGGGAGCCCAGCGACTTTGATGGTAGCAGGTGACGGCGCGCAATATATACTGTCCATTTGGCATTTCTGGGGGGTCCCGACCTGCCCAAATTTTGCTCAGGGGGGCCCTGGCCAAAAAAGTTTGAAGACCACTGCTTTAAACCATCCAAGACCCCGGTGTTGCCTTTGGCACTTGTTCCAAACCACTGTGTTACTGTATCAAAATAGTCTGCTGCTTCATCGCACGAGCAGAGCTCCTCAACTGCCCAGCTCAAACAAGAAGCTCACCACTGTTGATGCCTTTGAACTGCAGCATCTTCTCATTGTTCCCAGGTTGACCCTCGAACTGACCCTGGAGGCCACATTGAACTGCACCACACAAATGCAGCATTGCGCCACACAAGGCTCTGCTTCAACCCCTACTCAATGCTACTCACTGCCTGGATCACCGTGATTCACCTCTTTCGAACCTGACTTGACCCACGCAGACACATACCTACAAACCCAATTTGACGCGGTACAAACAACAAGAAAAGACTATGGTACTTTTGAGAGGCCCAACCCTCTTGGTGCACTTTTGAGACCCTAGTAACTGCTATGCGAAAGTTTCACACATTTTACTCACAAAGCATATCCTTTGCAATGTCTTGTTTTTTCATCCTGCAACAGTATCCAGAGTGCTTGCTACAACAACATTTTGCATGTTCTGTGTTCTTTCCACAGTGGTGAGTTTTTGCGAGTTTTTTATAGCCAGGTATATCGCACATTGCTGTGTTTAATTAAATTATATATTTTTTTCAAATTGAATATTGATTGGATATTTCTGTATTTTTTATTCTTCTACTAAAGATGTTTGGGTGCAACTCTTACTACATTCACACCCCTCTTAAGAAAATAGACTTCCCACGGCCCATGTTAAAACAATTGGCAAAGGTGGTTTATCACTTTAGTATGCCTGTTTCAGCTGTGTGGTTGTGATCAATGCTGGTTTGTAGTAGGGGTGTACTGAACTTCGTCATCGAGTAAATATTCTGCCAAATTCCAGCCGAAAAGTAGCTATTTCGCTATGGTTGAATAATTTCCTGCTATTCTGCTCAAGACAAATTCTTTGCCTTCTCATTTTCGTTTAATTTATTCAATTTGTATAGTGCTTTCACCAGAACACTGAACAGTAAAACCAACAGTACAATGATATGAATGTATGATGAATTACAAGAAATAAAGAAAACAGTGAGATCTCAGAAAAGAGCAAAATGAAGATGCAGAAGGGGAAGATTGAACAGCTAAAGGTCAGGAATTTCAGAACATAGGAGAGAGACATAAAATGAGACGATGCACATGGAGGTTTTGGCAAAGTAAGAAGAATATGAGATTGGTAACAAAGAAAATGAGTGGGAACATAAAAAGAAACTAGGCAGGAGAGATAAGAAAGGATCAAGCCGTGTGTGCACCTAAAAACAATGCAGACAAAATAGAAAGGAAGAAGTTAGAAAGTTAGTCAAGAAATTGACTGTATATCATTATAGATAGAAGTATGTGAGGGAAGAACAAAAAGCTTGTGAATTGAAGAGTTTTAATTGGAGAGCAAGGGAGCAGGACAGTAAGCAGGAAGACCAATATGAAAAGCAGAGCAGTAGTATAATCTTGGTAAATCCAGTGTATAAATATGAAATGTAGTGGCTTGGAATGAAATCAGAGAGCATACCTTATGAATATTAAAGAGCTGCAAATGACAGAAACAGGACGAAAAAGAACAAGAAGAATCAATTGTCACATCAAGGTTCTGCATGGAATAGGACATGGAGATACGAGACAGAGGAAAGGAAATGAAAGGAAAGGGAGGATGGAAGTATTGTACAGAAATCAAGCAGGCGGAAATGTTGTTTTGTATGCATCAGTGTGGGAGGAAAAAGAAAACATAACTAAGTGTTGTCATCCAAGCAGTGAAAGGATAGACCAAAGATCTTAATAATATCATCAAGAGGGGTGGTGTAGAGAGATAAGAGAAATAATCAGAGGACTGCACCTTTTAATGCATTTTAACAGCTCAGAGAGGCAAATATGGAGTGCAGATTGCAAAAGGGAAAGGATTGTTGTCGGAAAGCATTCCAGATTAAATGTAAGGCTACATTGCATACGACACAGTCATGTGGACCCTATATGTGACATAGACACTTTTGTGTGTACTGTTGGTGAAATTGATAGTAAGGGAGGATATTTGGAAATTGAAAGACATACCAAAGTGGGGGTGATGCCCCCTATAGGTAAATATGATTGGGTAAATGTCATTTTCATGTCAGGCAGTACAAGATGCAGATGACATTTCCCAACCCAAATTAGCCACTTGGGATGTCATGCAGCACAAGATGTATAAATGTAATATATATGTTTTCTGAACAGTGATATAAATAACTGAATGGTTACCTCAAGGACTCACCGATAGTTTTCTTCCTTTCCTTGCTTCCTCTTTGCCCAGGGAATGTGTCCAACAGGGGGCGAAAGGCCTCCCTAAGTCCCTTTCTCTGCCTCTTGGTCAAGATTAGAGGAGGGGAAAGGCTTCAGGGAAACCCTCTGGGGGAGAAAACCCTGTGTCGGCGACTGCTGGAGTGATGTCGTCTAGACAGCGAAGATTCAGGAAACCGCAGGTTGAAAGCCGTCTAATGGAAAAGGCAGAAGAGGATGGTGAGTAAGGGAGAGGTAAGTATGAGACAGAGAATTCACATTAGAGAGCAAGGAATACCTGTAAAAGGGAGTGGTTGACCTATCAGGCTGGAAGGGAAGTCCTCTGGTAAGAACCTGATGTGTATAGTAAATGTTTAGTTCAGAACTGAGTTCAGAATAAACAGAAGAAGAATTGTTTAGGAATATTACCTGATGGGATCAAAAACAGGGACGTATAAGGAAGTACGGCAAGAACAAGCACCGAGAGGGCGGGTTGGACCACAGGACTCAAGGCTCTAAATATTGTAAACGGAAAGAAAGAGTCAATTTGAATTCCCTATCGGGACCTTGGAATCCCTGATTTTTCTATCCTACGTACCGAACACTAGGGGTGAAACTCTTTGGCGGATTGTTCTGCGGTTTCCAGATCGTAGCTGGTGAGTGTAAGAGCGGGGGCTCGAGTCCCCTGCTTTGGGAAGGAGCCGGGAGAGAGGGTCGAGTCTGAATGAGGGAAATAAGTAGGACAGGATTAGAAGGAAGGAATATAGAACAAAGAAGGTTTAGTAACAAACTTCCTAGAAACAAACTCACGTAGCGTTGTCAATGAAGAGTAGCAACGTGTCCGCGCGTTGTTGACAGGAACAGATGAACTGAATCTCGAGCCGGAGGGCGGTCCTTCCTCTCCGCTGGGTTGTTCAACGTCTAGACCCACATCTTCCGTAGAGGTGGCCATCTTGGTAGTAAAAATGGCCGAAATCCGCCTATGGGACCAACAATGCCACAGTGACCACGGTCTCCGGAGAGGCGTGAAAATAAAACATTTCCCAACCCAAATCGGCCACTTGGGAGAACTTGCTTACAGGGAAATCTCTTGATTAACACTATCGGCCAGACTGTCTTAACAGAATTGGTGTGAAATATGAGAGAACATTTCTGTGGGCACAGAGAGAGACAGAGAGCACAGCGTGTACTGGTGTTCTGAGATGGAGGGCTAAGGAGTGAGAGACATAGAATAAAAACACACATTGCTATCCATACTCTTCTGTATTGAGTTTGGAGGTGGGGAAGTGGACGTTTGGTGGAATTGAGTGACTGTTGAACAGGCAAGGGTGTTCTTAGAGATTGCAGATTTGGGTAGATTCAGTAACATGTCAAACGTTTGTATGTGTGATTATCTCTGCTCCATTCTTCCTGGTCTTTCTGGAACAGTCTGCTCCCATATTTGATCAATCGGGAGGGAGTCTCCTCTTTATAAATAGTTCAGAAATGGAGTCAACCCATCTCACATGTACCCTTGACTTGTGTTCTGCATGAGCAGGCAGAAACAATTTATACGGGGGAGGGGCGTGGCTTAGCGCCGTGGGAAATGGGCGCCTGGAATTCGTACACCCGCTCCATCATATATTGCTTTATTTGTTTACCTGTAATGTGACTTTAATTATAAAAAGAATCCTCTTACGATATTCCTGGTGGTCCTTGTCAATAACCCTTGATCAAAAAGTCAATGCTTTGTCTACTCTAAACATTGTTCTGTGGTGAATTTAAAAAAGATATTATTACAAAACCTAACTATTACTGAAAGTGTATAACTCTGATGGTCATTGTCTGCTGATAAAGGTATTTTTTGCTGATTCTACAGCTGCACTTCAATTTTCCCCCACTCAATTAAACCTGTTAAGGATTCCCAGCTAAAAGCTAGTGCATTATCCATATCAAGAACATGTCTGCGAAACAATCACAAAATATTTACATACAAAATCTAACGACTACTGAAAGGTGGCACTGTGGTGGTCTTATGCTACTGTTATACTCAAAGTGTTTAGCTTGAAACTTTACTCTGATGTATTGTCCCCTGAAGCTTCACTATTTGATCAGTTTGTTTACTGCTTATTCACAAAACAATTCTCTAAAGACCTTCAGCTCACCAAAGAAGTTTAATTCCCTACATTTCGTGCATAGCTCTCTTAGTGTTAAACACATACATTTGTGACATTGTATAGTCCAGCACATGATTGCATCTAAGAAAAGCCAAATTAAGGATATACCCTCATAACCTTCCAATACCCTTAAGAGGTAGAAAAGATTATCTTGACCCAGCCATGCAAACTACCCTTCCAGAAATTAGGGCTCTGAAACCATTCATGGATGCACTACTGGAAAACCTCAGCAGCTTGACGATAAATGGGTCTGCTTTCAAGTCAAGAATATGTCAGGTTGAGAGATGAGTAAATGATGCTGAAGATGTGACCGTTAGAGTACTAATACTGGAACACACAGTCAAATATTTAGTCTGAGAACCTCAAAAATCAAACCAGAAGAAATAACCTGTGGATCATAGGCTCTTCATAAGGTATTGAAGGAGACAATCCTATTCTGTTTTTAAATACTATTCTTCCTAAGCTCCTTGACCTACAAACATCTCCAGTACTCTTATCTTTTCATCACTTGATTACACACATGTGCTACTCATAATGGATAAAGTGAAGATAGCTAAGCAGGTCTCCTGTATTTGAAATTGTATTTATATTTATTGTTTTCATATAGCGCTTTAATCCAAAGTGCTTTACAGTTTAACAACAAGAATACATCAAACATGGAACAGTAGAAGCAATAACAATATACATGAATCAAACCAGAAAAACAGTATGTAGAACAATTTGCATATGAGAAGGAAGAGGAGAGGAGGGGGTGGGGAAGGAAGGAAGAGGGAGAGAGAGTAGGGAGTAAAGTGAGTGGTACGAAGAGAGATTTTAGGAAAGATGGGGGAAGATAAAGAGAACTATGACTGGGGTACTATAGGGAGAGAGAGAATGGTAAAAAGGGGGAAAAGGTGTCAGGGGAATGAAGAAGGAGTGATTTCAAGGTGGAGTGGAAGGAGGAATAGGTGGGGATGTAGCAGATAAAAAGAGGTAAGGAGTTCCAGTGTAAAGGGGCAAGGAACTGAAAGGAGTTTAAAAGAGAAGAGGCACAAGTGGTTGGGGGGACAGAAAGAAGAGATCAGCAGAACACAGGGAGCAAGAGGATGTGTAGAATGAGAGACGAGAGGAGAGATATGGAGGGGCAAGGTCATGAAGAGATTTAAAGACAAGACAAAGGAAGTGAAATTTAAGTTGGGAGTGAAAAGGAAGCCAGCCTAGATAAGAGAGTGAGTAGGAGATGGAGTCAAGGGGAAAGTGAAGACAGAGGGTACGGATGGCATAGTGCTAAAGGGATTTGAGGGGGAAAGATGGGAAGCGGGGAGACTGAAGAAGAGAGAAGAAGAAAAGAAAAGGTGAGAAAAGATGAGGGAGAAGATTAAAAGTTTGGTAGCATGGAAGGTGAGAGAAGAACAGACTTTACGGATATTAAAGAGGTGGTAGTGACATGCGCGGGAAGTAAGGGAGATATGATGGGTAAAGGAGAGCGAAGAGTGAAAGTAAATGTCTAGATTACGAGCATGGGTGGAGATATTAAGTTTAGAAGGGGGGAAATGAATAGAAGGAGGGGAGAGGAAGTGTGTTAGAGGGAAAGAATAAGGCTTCAGTCTTGTCAGTGTTAAGAGTGTGATAGTGAGATGGCATCCAGTTTTTAATTGCGGTAAGACAGGAAGAGAGATTTAGATGTAAGTCAGGGGTAATGGAAGAAAAGGAGTGAAACAGCTGGGTGTCATCAGCGTGGAAATGGTGAGAGATCCCGAAGGAATACATGATAGAGGCGAGGAGTGATGTGTAAAGAGAGAATAAGAAGGGTCCGAGGACAGAGCCTTGGGGACTGCCATAGTCCGGAGGGAAGGTATTGCAGGTTCGACCATCCCAAGAGACCCCAATTCTCCTGGAATGGTAAAATGATCTTTATATCTCAGGATGTATCCAATGCGACTCCCGCCAGAACAAAAGAACTACTTACCCTCAGACCAGCCATTCTTAAAATCACACTTTATGGACATACTTCCACTTTTCAAAATCCATACACTTCATTCAAAATCATAGAAAAGATAATATGTATACGTCATGACGACCTACTTGAATTTAGCTACAAAATTCAACTCATAACTACAGTACACTACTCTTATCATGTTGCCCGCCGGAGAGGGTTCGAGGCACGCTGTCTCTTAAATGGCTCTCCACCCTTTCTTGTTCCTATTGCCCCACATGGATGGGTGTGGCTGTTTTGTGTTCACCCCAGTTCCCTCTAGAGTTCTATTTCATAGTCGGATATCACAAATATCCATGTTGATTTTGCTTGTCTTCCCATTTCCCTTATGTGTCTCTTCCTCATTGTTTTCACCACTTGTGAAGATTAGTCAATCCTTATGTATGACAAGGCTACCTAATTGCTTTTCAGTCACATGCATAAGTTTACATACCATGACTTATTTGCTACGTCACCCTAAGTCATGGTAATTAACATAACATCATGGAATTTTGTAGGGACACACAATCCAGTTAAAAGACATAAAGTACTCTCACCTCAATAGAACAAAGTCATCAATTGCCTGTATTCAAGAAACCCATCTCTCACAGACAGAAGCTGTCAAACTCAAATGTCGCTGAGTGGGTCACGTTTTTTCAAGCGCAACAAATGGCAATTAGAATGGAGTTATCATTCAAAAGGCCTTCAAATGCAAAGTTATAGCAAATAAATCTGATGACTTAGGTAGATGGGTGCTGGTTAAGCTGGTAGTAGAATCTATTGAATGCACAATTTTGAATATCTATGGTCCATCATTGCCAGGCCCCTTCTTTTGGGCACAACTTGGGCACAACTAAAAAAACATATTTTTCAATCCAATTCTAATAATCTAATTGTATGTGGGGATTGTAATGAAATTATGGATCTGTTATTAGATAGGAAGTCCAGTGTTCATTTAAAAAACACCAAGTCTCACACACAATTTACACCTTTTGTATAAGACTTATGCCATGATACCTAGCACATTACCCACCCCTCTGATTTGGAATGTGCGTTCTTCGCTAACCCCCACAACTCTTTCTCAAGATTGCATTATATATTCATTTCTAAATCCATGGCTAGCTCTCTCCTGGATGCCCACATTAAATGTATGGCATTGTCAGACCATGCACCAGTCATGGTTCAACTCACCTCCCCACAAAATACTCACAAATCAAATAGATGGAACTTTATCCCAGCCCTCTTAAGGGATGAATATTTTACACCTTTCATCACTCAACAACACAATCATTTCTTTTCAGAGTATAATAGCCAAGACACATCTGTTGCTGATATTTGGAACTGCTATAAAGCTGTACTTAGAGGTCATATTATGTCCTTAACTGCCAATAAAAATAAATTCAAACTTGAATCAGATAATATTCTCAAACAACTCAAGTCCCTTGAATCTCAATATATGCGCACCAACTCCAAGCCTATTCTTGATGGTATTATTAGGCTTAGATTTCAATATAATAACATTGTTACACAATATCCATGTGCTAATCTTCTAAAGTATAAAGCAAACATATATCAATTATTTAACAAAACTAGTAAATCACGTGCTTCATACCTCAAATTTAAGAAAGAAAAAGCCAGAAATGCAGTTATCAAAAATCAAATAGGACTTTCTTAGGTAAAGAAATTATAAAAACCTTTTCTAAATTCTACCAGAAATTATACTCGTGTGATGCTCTTTCTAATAACATACATGTTGAAGACTTTCTTAGACAAGAACCTTAGCCAAAGGCTGATTTACAAACTCTGAAGGCTCATATCACTCGGAGTGAAATTTATAAGGCCATAAAAGACCTCAAAAAAGGTAAATCCGCTGGTCCTGATGGCGTTCCTATTGATTTTTTGGCTCATTTTGTCAACCTATTAGGTCCCAAACTTAACAAACTCTGTTCTCATTTCATTTTAGAAGGTAGTTTTTCCTCTAACATTAGGTTATTTCTAAATACGTTAGACAAGATCAAGGACTCCAGTGATCAGTATGCAGCTGTGGCCCTGGACATGGAAAAAGCATTTGATAGGGTTGGAAGGGACTATAGGTTTGAAGCCCTCAAACGGCATGGTATTTGTACCCCTTTTATCTCCCAGAAAAGAGTACTTTATTCTAATCCCAAAACAGACATCTTCTATAGAACCCTGATATTACTCTGCCACACCGTTTCAACATTATCTTTCAATTATCCCGAGGTTCTGGCTAGAAGTTAAATACAGATACATCAGAAATGTTACCCTTAGTATACATTGCAACAAACATCGCGTCCAAACTTTAGGAATGAGATGGTTTCCTAATGGCATTACAATATCTAGGTATTCACATTTTTGCTTCCATCAAAAACATTATCAAACAAAACACTGGAGCTCTATTATCAAGAATAAAAGAATTAGCTAACTCTTGGTCACTTCTTTATCTGTCCTGATGTGTTTGATTATAGTCTATTCAAATAATGATTTCCCCAATTATTCTGTATATGCTTTATTTGCTACCAATCCCTCTTTCCACTTCCTTCTTTAAATCTATAGATTACTGCTCGCTTCAATTCCTATGGGGTAAAAAGAGACATAGAATATCCTTATGCAAACTTTAAAAAGCATGTGTTTGCGGTGGAGTGGGATTTCCTGTTTTAAAAAAAAATACAATATGGCTTTTGTTCAAAAGCAAATACAGTTATGGTTTACTCATGAAGAATCTAATGATGTACCTCAATGGTTTTATCTGGAGAGAGCTATAGTTTGCCTTCTAACTCTTGCTGACTGTTATTTCATTAAGGGAAACAGATTTATGAATTGTACTAGTGTCAGCCTTTTTGCCCGTTATCTTAGAACCTTAGTTTGAATCTATTTCAAAAACCGTTCTGTTTGTATCATCATACATTTGATTTAATTTGTTAATACAAATTAATAGAAGATACATTTTTTGGAAGCCATGGCTCTCTTTAGGTATTAAGTATCTTGACCAGTTATTTGTCCAAGGCGCTCCAGTCAGCTTCAATGAACTTGCTGGAAAATTCCATATTCTGGTTTCATACATGCAGCAATATATGAATATCATTGATGCAATTATGGAGAACTATGACCTGTTAATATGTAAATCTACTACTCCCAATGCTGATAGGTCACTATGTATACAATATTCCAACATGACTGCCTCATTGTTCTACAAAACTACTTTAGAAGTTTCTTCCTCGGATACTATGTGGGATTGTTATCATGCTTGACAGCAAGACTGCACTCTACTGGACAGTCAACTACACTGGCCTCAAGTATGGAATCATATCTCCAAAGTTACTACATCAGCCAGTCTACTTCAAACTTCATATTTCGTTCTTCATAGAGCTTTTACCACCCCGCTTTTACTCTTCAAATGTGGTACTACGCAGAACGATAGTTGTTGGAGTTGCCTTCATACTTAAGGTACCTTTAAGCATATGTTTGTTGAATACAAATATGTTAAATCATTTTGGGAGAGTGTATGGAATACATTTAAGACCATTTTTAACTTGCAGCAATACATCTGTCATACATTTCTCCATTTTGGTAGTGTAATGTTAAGGGATGTCATAGACAGGAATGGATGTTACCTGTTTGTTCTTCTGATGTTAGTAGGTATTCAAACCATAACGTACAATTGGAAAAATGTAGATCAACTTCACTATAAAATGTGGTGGAACTCAATCTGCAACATCCACAGATTGGAAAGATGTAATGCCTCTACTCCCCTCTTACTATTAAAGCAGGAGCTAAAACAGCAACCTTTCTTTAGATTCTTAGCATGTGTAGCCGCTTCATAATCAATAATCATTAAATTAAAAATATGCACATAATCTCTCTCTCCCTTCTCCCTTCCTCCCTTTTGCACATGTCCTGTCTTGTTTTGTTTCAGTGTGGGTCATGCTCCGTGACTTATTAATATTTTGAGTTTCATATACACAGATTTCAGATCCATACTGGGCCTTTATATATTCTAATTTTTCATTTCTGATTGTAGATTTGTTGCATTATAAATGCGCTTCAAAAATTGTTTGCTGTAATTCATATATGCCTTCTATGTTTTCTGCCTTAAATAAAAACATGTAAACAAAAAAAATGAAACAATTTATACTTTCTGTGTGATCTGAAAGGAAGGTTTGAAATTCACTTTCCACCTAAACTACCAAGCATCTCACAAAAGATAGAAGTGTTTGTTATTTGCAATGACAGATGCACACTGCAGTATCCATTTTATTAATGGCATCCTATCATATTGGATTTGTGTAGCTACTTTAAGTAGCACCGGTTTTGTGCATGTAACATTCTTCCATACATACGGTTCCTTCTTTTTTGTTAATCTGTTATTTTCTGACTTGTGTGCTTTAAATAAGCACTCAGCTTAGACATTAGGCGTATGTTTGCTTCTTAGTTACCCATCTAGCTGGAAAGCTGTCAGAGGTGGCGGCTAGGCCCAGTGTAGACTGAGAACGTGTTGGAGTGTAGGTGTGTGTAGGTGCATGACACATGGCAGGTTCTTTCCTCTACACCCCCCTTTCCCGGCGCAGTCGAGGAGTGTCACTGCACAGAATTCAAGCCGTAGCAGGGTCCAGGAAATCCTGGCCCCTGCTCAAAATCTCAAAATCCTATGAGAGGGAGCATGGGCGGATTTCGGCCCCTGTCCCCAGTTAGGAAGGCATAAGGAAACCGGGTCACAGGGAGGCCATGCAGCAGTGCTGCCCCTACCACAGGAGTGCTGGTGCCTTCCAGGGCTTCCCCGACCATTTGAAAAGGCAAAATCGGGTAGTCTGATAGCCCTGACTACATGACTGCCCAATTGCGCATGAGTCCTCACCGGTGGTGAGGGCATTCTCCAACTGCTGTGTTGCCCAGGCATTACAATGAGTAAAGGGGGGCTGTCAGATGCTGGGGATCTCTGTGAGCATCTGCAAGCACCTGAGCATCATACTCTCAGTTCACTTTCCCAGTCTGTTGTTAGCCTGCCCCTTCCACAGCCCCATGCTTGTACAGATCATGCTATAGCGCCCAGATGCCTGAGGGCTCGGTGCGCTCTATAAATGTCTAAATAAATAAATAAATACATACATAAATACAATGGTCTAAAGTGGCCAGGGTCAACCTGCAATAGTTGGAGCGCTGTCACCTTTATGGCTCTTTCAAGGGCTGGCTGCGTTGCAGTACTAGGTGATAGTACCCCAACTACCACAAAATCACAATTGTACAATTAGTACTGCAAAACCTGCGCACTGCCCAATACAAGATTCAGTAATCATCCAATCAGTTAGATTGTGCACTGGTTTATTCAAATGATAAGCTGACACGTGTTTCGACCCTGTGGTCGTTCTCAAGGCTATCTATTGTTGGATTATTATGCACAATTGGTGTACTTTATGTTCTTTTGATTTCTGCTGTTTAGCATGATAAGGTGAACATTCTATTCATGGATTATCCTTAGAAATCATCACATTCTACGGGATTGTCCCTGTGCGCTGTGGCTTGTACCGCACAACCTAACTGATTATATGATAATTGAAACTTGTATTGGGCAGTGCGTGGATTTTGCAGTACTAACTAATTGTACAACACTTTGTACAGATCATGCACTGTCTCTGCTGGAATTCCTCCGCCCACCCTGGTTGGACAGAGGTCTACAAGATGCAGGAGTAGATACGGGTGCGAGCATATTGAAGAGTCAGTCCCCCATTACCACCCCCATTATCAGTCTCTCTATTTAAGCAATTAGCAAGCACTGGGGGAATGGTTGCTGCTAGTCTAGGGGAAGGCCGGTCAGATACTCTATGGGGTTTGTGTTACTTGCTGCAAATTCTAAACTGTTCTGCACTAGTTTGTTGCTTGCCACCATGGTGTCAAAACCCAAACCCAAACAAAAGCTCAAATTGAAGAATGTTGGGGTTTTAAAAGCTACGAAAGCTATACACTCTCTCAATCCGTGAATCCTCCCAGACTAAGTAGATACATGCAATCTACGATCAGATGGGTGCTGCAGAGCCAGAGCATGCAAATATCTAACTAGATTAATTTGCTCTTGAATCCACACACAGTAGACAATTTGGCAGCAGAACGCCTTAGCGCAGAGTCTGGCTGCCTGCAATATTCTCCCTCCTGCTTCGGAGCTACCCCAGAGTCGCCACCACAGTTACGGCAGCAGGGCTAGTTACAACCCTCATCGGGGAGCAACTCTAGTTATTTGCCTCTGGCTAACCAAGATGCAGCTGATTCTGGCAGTGTTTCCTATCTCATTATCCAAGTCTAGTGAGCCTAATGTTGCTGGCTGTGCAAATGTTAAGGTGCCCAGCTCTAATATTATTCCTTTTCACAGATCCATTCTTGAGGCACTGGAACACTCGATTGACCGTCTGTATGACGAAAACCTCTGGGAGTGTCCAGTTGAGAACCACGTAGAAGTGCCACTCTTCCAACAAATTGTTTCACAAGGGCCTGAGGATACTATCGCAGACATTATTGTTCTCGAGACCCCAGAGAAGGTGATATGTGGTAATGCAAGGTTTACACATACGTCTTCTAAGGGTCAGACAGATGAGGGATCAACCTCCCAGGTCCTTCTGGGCACAGCAAGTGACTCAATCTCCCGCTGAAATTGCTGGAATTATTCGAGAGATTCTGCCGGTAATGGATCCTAAGACCCCTCCTCCAACTCGTTTCAAGGCAGTGCCTCACCTCAAATTTACATGTGCCAGAGAGCCCTCTGATGGAGGATCTCAGCTTTAGCCACCAGCCAACAGAGGAGGATATCTCGATTTCACTTTCAAATCTGTCCATATATTTGAATTTACTTAGGAATGTAGAAAGGGTGATTGAGGCATTTTGTGAACAGTCGATGGCAAGAAATAAAGATCTCGCCCACCTGGATAAATGCTTTGAAATCATGGAATGGTTGATGAAAAGTTTTAGCAGATTCTGCGGTTGTCATCTAGATGCCCACAATGGGTTCTATGTCATTTCATCAATGGTTGTAATTTCAATACTTTTTTAAATGAGTATTCATTCCAAAAAAACTCATAAAAATGTATTTCTTTTTCATTTTGGGGGGTTCCCCCCAAGCTCCCCATCCCCTACTGTTTTTAAATATTTCTGCCCCCCCCCACCCATTATATACAATTTCCCAACCCATATATATTTCAATGAGTTTCTTTGGTATAACTGTCAGTGAAAGAACGCAATACCCCCACAATGTGCCCTGTAGAATAGTGGATACATCCTGTCAGTATAAATTAGAAGATTTTGATACTTCTGTAGTAACCCCCAATTCGGAATGAGGCCACAAGCAAGAAGCCTTGCAGGGAAACAGCAGAAAAAACACCAGTTGAAGATATCTTGCAAGCGTGGTCTAAGTCGTCTAGACACCCACCGAATCCAGCTGGGGTAAATGGCCTGGCGGTTATCATAGGGTCATGTCCAGATGTTTAACCCCCTTGGACCTCCCTGAAGATCTATTCCAATGCTGCCAGTGGAAGCACAATCAAAAGGAACGATAGCCCAGGAGGCAACTCCAAATGCAGTGAGAGCGAGCTTGCTTGGATAGAAATCTTACGCCTCAGAATAAAACAATTCATGCAACTTTCAATCACCAGAACAGTCACAGTTCAGCAGGTGCACCCTGTCAGGGAGAGACTGCTCAAACTAACCACATGCAAGGATAATGTCGAGCAAACGTAATCTGCGCATTTAAAGTTTGGACCTACAAGAACACTTATGGCTCCTGCTAAAAGCCATGTCTGAAATTCTAGGTGTGGACGATCTCTCTTTCAGGATATTTACCACCTGTTGCACTCTGTCGGATTGTATGTTTTATGGGGCTGTTGTCTATGCCTTAGTCTCGCAAACCCCTACATTAGACAATGTGAGCTTAATTGTGTGCTTAATTGTCAAGGCATAGAAATATCCCCAGAGCTTTAAAATCTGCCCCTTACATGATCTTTGGTTAGAAGCCATTGTTGGTTGCCCACTGCCATCCTCTGTTGTTAGCCATGCTACTTGCGAAACACATCATTTTGTAGGGATAGGCAAACTAACGTGGTATATGCAGTTCAAGTGTGATGTGTCTCCTGTACCCCCAAACACTGTTCAGCCTAAGAGTGGGTAACAGCTCCCATGTGCTACAGGTGGCCTGTGAAGGATCTGTTCTAAAACTGTAAGCTGGAACATTGCTAGCATAAAAAAACAAGCTGATGGATGTTGAATAGTCTCAGAGATTGACCTGCATGATGTGATCTGTTTTTAAGAGACGTGGTTGATTGACAAATTATGCCTGAAAGACTGTTTCCCCAACTATAACGTCTTTCTGGTAAAAGCAGTGCAGTCCAAAATTGTGCATCACTGGCTGGGTGGGCCCCCAATAACCCAGTTTTGCTGGTAGTGATGGTCTGGAAAGGCAAGATTCTGTTGGGTCAAAAACTCATGGTGATAAAGATGTACATCCCTCCTAAATTCAAGCAGACCAGCAAGTTACTGAATAATTATTTATGCCTAAGGTCCTGTTAAATCCAGGGGAAGAGATATATTATTTAAATGCACAGCCTGGTCCGAACAAGGGTATGCCTCAAGATAAGCTCAGTGTGGAAGAGTTGTGTGGAATCCCAAAGAAAGGTATCAAATGGGGGTCAATCGGTGATGGGTCGTCAAATGGACTCATTGATGGTTAACTACTTCTTTGTAGAGTTAAATGGAAGATATGTGGGGAAATTCCTCCATATCCTATATTTAAGATGGTACAGAGGAAAACCATAACTGATTACTGCATCGTCAACTGTTTTTGATTTTATGAAGTCAAATGTTTTGTGGTACAGACTTGCATGGAGACTGCCCATAACCCACTGATGCTTAAGTTGCAGTTGAGTGCGTCCACCCCACGTGAGGTCGATGTTACAAATGACCTGACTCCTTTCTGTCCAATGGCAAAGATGGAGAATACAGAGCTGCTAGCCTTGCTCCCAGATGGGGAGACCCTCGAAGTTTGTAACAAACCCTTAGGGTCACAGCACCACCACGAGACGCTGAAACTCCTTATGCATTTACATGTCCATGTCTATAATATTGCCCCACGTATCTGATTCGAAATAGGCAATAATTTGATTTGCACCAGAGTTGAAGCACTGTGGTATGATGCTGAATGCATAAAGTTAAACAGGGCACTCCATCCGGTCTCCCTGGATGCCCAAACATCGGCAGGCCATCTCCATCTCTTAAAAAAGTTCTACAGGAGAATCCTCAAATTTACAAAGGGTTAATTCACAGAGGCACACTGGGACCTTTTGTATAGGACAGTGAGAGGAAAACACCAGAAAAGATTTTGGAAGCGGGTTGCAATTGGCTTAGAGGAAGTTAATGAGGGAGAGGTTGGGTAAATAGTTGGATCCCTCACTTTTAAGAGGTGCTTTTTGACCCAAATGTCAAGACACAAGCAAGCGCTCAAAGTAGAACTGAGGTCCAAACTAGGGTGCTATTCACGCAGGAACAAATTG
This sequence comes from Ambystoma mexicanum, assembly GCF_040938575.1. NCBI lineage: Eukaryota > Metazoa > Chordata > Amphibia > Caudata > Ambystomatidae > Ambystoma > Ambystoma mexicanum. Next base: position 1,155,298,323 of record NC_090924.1, on the reverse strand, counting down.
CAGAACATTTAAGAAGCCTTAAAAAGGGTAAAGCAGCAGGGCCTGATGGCATGAGACCGGACATTTACAGTGAATTAGCAGACTGGAAGATGCCAGTCATTTTCCGGGTTTTTAATTCAATTTCTTGTACTCTCATCCTCCCACCTTCATGGCAAAAAAGTTAAATAGTCCCTTTGTTAAAAAAAACGGTAATGTGGATGGCCCCCACTGTTACCACCCAATTGCCTTTCTTGATTCCTTTAATAAGATCTTTTCTGGGTGCCTGGTATTGGGATTGGAAGATTGGGCAATAGAGAACTTGATACTCCAGATTATAGTAGGGCGGGTTTGTTCCTGCAAAGGCTTTTCCACTATCGATCAATGCTTTTTATTGACTACGATAGTGGAGAAGTACACCCGAAGGAAAAATATCTGCCTGTTTACGGCTTTCCTGGACATATTTAAGGCCTTCAACTCTATAAGAAGCACCCTGCTGTGGGAAAAGCCGTGCAGAATCAGGGTCCCTCCAGAGCTGCTGCAATAAATTATGTTGCTCTATGATGATTCTGAGGAACCCATGGTATCAAAAGCAAGACTATAACACAAAAGAACAAGCTCAAGTGTGTTTATTAAATAGCTTCAAAGGTTTGGAGACTTCCTACCTTGCCCTAACTGTGGAATGGGAGTAATCTCGACCAATAACATAAAGAAGAAACAATCCTAGCCAGTCCAAAATAATAATAATGTACTAATAAACCTATTACCTACCCTAAGCTCATACAACAACTAGTGAGGGGAAATGTATATGTTCAACAAAAAAGGTGTATCAACATGAAGTCAGTATAGTGGGCTGTCTTCTCTGTTCCCATGGTAAAACCACAGGAGAGAGAGTTATCTTCCTGTAGATGGTGTATACGGCTATCCCTCTATGCCATGGGAGCTTCTCACCAACTCCTTTCCCGAATGAAAAAGAACTCTGGCCTTTAAAGTTCTGCAAATGTCACAGGACTCAAAAAAAAGGTTCCATTTCTCAAAACAGGTCTCTCTGGTTTCTCTCACCACCCTGGTCATTTCAATTTCACTTTAGCCATTTTAGGGGTACACTTCCCCTATGCTTTTTATTCCACCTTTGGCGTGTTTAAAGTATCATAGTTCACAGTTTCTCTCAGATGGTTTCACTTGTATTCCCAATGTTATACTTTACTGTATCAGAGCCTTTTGAAGAGCACACAGTATTTTCACCAGCCCTTTGTGTGAGACCCCTCCGATACACTGGCTGTCATCAATACATGCCCCGGGCACTCTTTGAACTGCTCATCTAATGTAAGGCTCTGCAATCCTCCTGGGTCCATCCCCTGCCTGTAGGTCACCCCAATGCTTCAACTTTCTTCAGTTCTTTACAGTGGGGTCTCTGTAGACCTCCTGGGTCCTTCCCCTGTCTGGAGGCCACCCCAATGCATCAACTTATCTTGCACACTCTTTTTGGTTTTGGCAAAGCTGGTTTCAGCATACGGTTACCTTGGCAAAATTAATACCACAGTGTATGAGCAATTTTCTAATGTCTTTCCCTACAAATACCATAATGCATCTTTTATAGTTAATTGTGGATTTTAAGCCTACAAATAGGTTCACACAGTTCCACTAAATCCCTGCTTCATTCTCACATGCGTGCCGGGTTTCCCGACTCTCAGAAACTCACCGGCCAACGCTGAGCTGTGGAGAATGCCTTCTGCTTCCAATGATGAGGTCAGGTTCTCACCACCTGCCCCTCTTTTCTTTCCCCAACTCCTTTGTTCACCCGAGAGGGAAGCAGGTACCTTTGTACATGTCCTTCCTCCCCAACTCTGTTGTTTACCCAGGAGGCTTTCTCCCAAACTCTGTCATTCACCCGGGAGGCTTCCTCCCCAATTCTGTCATTCATCCGGGAGGCAGTGCACTAGAGTTCCCAGAGTTATCTTCTTTCTCAGTTTATCAGTGACCCAAAGAAGCAAGCACTGCCTTTCCGTGGTCCACTGTGAGCGGCTCACCCCACTTTGGTTCCCTGGAGGCTCGGCTCCCTCGCCTTGTTGCAACTGTCCAGCCACAATGGCCCAGCATTCTGGCATTCCGTTCTCCTCAATGTCAGGTAGCCAGTGGGGTTGAGACTGAGAAAGGATCCCCCTGCTGGTCTCAATCACGCAGTCTCCCGTCTATTTTCCCAAATCCTGCTCCCTGAGTGCGTGGGACTTAGGTAGGGCATCTCTGCCGGTCTCGGCCTTGCAGCCTCCCTCCTGGCTTCCCAAGAGCAACTGAACTCTCTCCCTGTGCAGCCTCCTTTTATACACCCGTGAGGTGTTAATTGTTTGCAGGTGTTTTGTCAGGGTTGGGTCTGACTGAACCTGCTTGACTATTAGTGGGACAGCTTACTGTTAGGATGGCATAGTCTGTCTTCTGTCTCTCAAAGGGTTTTCCCTTAGTAATTCTCATACTCTCAGTCCCTCTCTTCCTCATCTCACTCCTAGGGTCTTTCATAGGGGAATGGGATTATGGAAATTATTTTGTTCTACAATAAAAGGGATAAAGATGTTGTAGATTGTTGTCAGAAAAAAAGGGTTTGAATGTAGGGTTGTTGAAAAGTGTGTTTCGGGGAAAGAGGGGTAAACCTCATGTTGGAATTGAGGGATGCTCTTGGTTTTCCCTGATGGTTTCGCCTTCTTTTCGGTATGGGAAATGTTTGGGCTAGGATTGAACTTTAGTGACAATGGGCCTCATTATGACTCTGCCGGTCCGGAAAGAACGATGGTGGTAAATCCGTCACCACCGTTCTTTCCGGACCGGCTGATTAAGAGTCCTGCAGGCGGTAGGTGTCACTCCAGCCAGGTCTGACCTGGCGGGTTTAACACACCCTGCCTGCAGACGGACATGGAAACACTGGCTCTGTCATAGACGGAGCCGGTGTTTCCATGGTCCCCATCCCCATGGAGTCCTATGGGACTCCATGGGAATGGGGATTTACCAATTTCCGCCTCTGGAAATACCGGGTCACTGGGGTTGTAATGCCCCGGTGATTCCGGCAATCACAGAGGTGGAATCGTAATACGAGCCCGGCGATAACCTGCCGGAATTTCCGGCACGGTTACCAACAGACTCGTAATGAGGCCCAATATCTCATACAGACAGAGGGGATGTCAGGCAGGGGTGTGTCAAGGGTATTCCTTCTGCAGTCCCCAAGGACCCCTCCACACGTAATACATTCTTGCTTGTCCGCCCCCAGGGTTGGGATCCAAGTGTCATGGATAGTCTAAATCTGCCTGCCTCTACTCTCCGCCCTCTGCATCTCATCCAGAACAGCACTGCGAGACTTGTCCTTGGCCTCAAGCCCAGGGACCGTATCTCTCCAGGACTGAAATCTCTACACTGGCTCCCAGTGGCTGCGAGGATTATGTTTAAAACCCTCTGCATTGTCCACAGGCCTTCTGGATCCAAAATACCGTCAACTCTATTTTCCTAAATATCTTCCTTCTCGAGCTCTTCGCTCATCCGCCTCCAACTCCCTCAGGGTCAGCCACTTCTCCAAGCAACGAGTTGGGGGTAGATCTCTCTCCGCGGAAGGGGCCTGCCTCTGGAACAGCCTTCCTGCCTCCCTGAAACTTGAGGAGAACCATCTCCGTCTCCGGAAGCACCTCAAAACCTTCCTCTTTTCTTCTGCTTTCTCTTCCCCTCTCTCCTGCTAAATTCCTGACTGAAACTGCACTGAATCTGCAACAGGGCCACTGTCATCGATCTCGGTCCTTGGCCCAGCCACTCTTCCCTTGCACTGCCTCCCTGGCAACCCCTGCACTGCGGGACTGTCTCTGTATCCCTACAGCTCCCCTTCCCAGCACTTGTCTGCACTTATCTTGCAGTTGCCACCAGCTGGCCCTTATTATTTATCTTGTTATTCTACTACCCCTGTACTGCACTTTCCCCTCTCCCTTTCCCTTTGCGCTTTTCCCTTCCCCTCTACCCATGCACTTGCACGATCTAAATGACACCTGGCCTGGTAGGATCGTTGTCTGTCTTCCCTTTGTTCCCCCGTCCCTGCCTCGTCGCGCCTTGAAACACTTGTGTATAGGCGTGTTACAAATGCCATATCATATCATATCATATCATGGCCCTTCACTGGCCCCCTTAACAAAGGTTACCCAGGGCCTATCCGTGAGAATACCCTCAGATGTCTCACAGGATACATCTGCTGCAGTCAGGTGTGCTAGTAGTCACAACTATTCATGGGATTTTATGATTAACGTAGGGGTGAAGGTTGCCCTCTCACCCCAATGCTGTTCTCATTGTTTCTCTGTGAGTGTAATCCTCACAATGCTACTCAAGGTTTGATAGGGGTATCAGACGGGGGCCTTTTAAATGGCATAGAATTCAGTACACTATTATACGGTGAGGATTAAGTCCTTATGGACTAAACACCAGGTGGGTAACAGCAGACTTTGGAGTTCTTCCATAACTACTTTTTGGAGCATGGTCTTCAATTGAACCGCCTTAAAAAAAAAAAGATACTAAGATACTTGTTTTTGGTAAAGGAAATTCGAATTTTAAATGGACCCTTGATAACTCATTAATTGATGGAGTAGACGAATACAGGTAACTGCGTTTGATTTTCTGCAATGTCGGGTGGGGCTGGAGAAGCCATATAAGTGTGGTGGCGAAGAATGCAACCGTGTGTTTAAGAGGGGTCTCTTGGTTTTACCACCAATTTGGGTGGGAATGCTTGGATAAGTGTCTCTAGGTGATGGATTCCGAAAGTAACACAGCTATCTTCTATGGTGCATAGGCCTGGGGGTGGGGCATCTTCCTCTGGATGCTTTGAAATCCTCCAAAACTCAGGGTTTAGGAGGATGACGGGTCTCCCCCATAGTATCCTGGGTGATGTGTTGTGACACACTCAAGCTGGCGCTTATTAGCATAACCCTCCAGGCTCAGCAAATGGTTTTAGAATTCTTCCTAAGTGCTCAGCTGGGCACCCCTACAACTCCAAACATCATTATTGCATTAGGAGATTACCTGCGTCTCGTCAGCAAATATCAAAGAGCTGGTATAATAGTGGGATAACTCGAATGAAACAATGGCGATTGGGGGATGCAGTAGCACTTGCTGATCTATTGCATGCCCAACGCAAGGTCATTCTTAAATAAGGGCAGCAGATTTGGAATTCTGTGCATTGCAGGAGAGAATCATGAAATTGGCCACTCAGCAACACTATTCTCCCATCTTTAAATGAACCAGGCTGGCCCTGTCTACAGTCAGTATTAAATCTGCCTATGTATTAATGGAGAGGTTAAACGTGTTACCTCTCGGAACAAGGGCGCCCTTGCTTGGTCGGTGCGGTATGGGCCCCTCTGAAGATTTGAAGCCTTTTCTAATGATCTGTAACTTCCTGACCAAGGTAAGAAAAACAGTGATTTAGGCTTCAACTCATTAAGAATAATATTAGGTCATGCCCAGATGCTATGGCTCTTTTTATGCCCAGTAATGAAGTGATGAAGTGAAATGTGTAACTGATGCACCTCATTTTATTAAGGATGCTCTGGAAGAAAGTATTCCCAACCTCTCTGTCTGTGCTACACTTGACACATTTATTCTTTTGAATTGTTCTTTTTTGGACTTCAACTTTTTTATTTGTATTGTATTATTTTAACGAATTAGCCCTGATTTGAAAAAGACGGCGTAGTCCATTTAAACACGTGTCATCACAAAGGGCATTAACCCTCACCAATACAGAAATGTATTTCTATATTCCAATTGAGTGGAGTTGGCGCATGAATGAGAGAGTGCAACTATCTTTTTCCTCTTCCAGAGACAAAGCCGACCTGGTTCCAATGGATCAATGAAGCTATCACTGGTTCCAATCTCATAGCAACGACTTTGCCAGAAAAATTCAGTCGGTATTAATTGGACTGATTGGCCTGTAGATTTCACATCTTGTAAGAGATCTATTTTTTTTCTTCAAGACCGTTATCAAGGCGTGCCACATCGTGTCTTGTACGGAGTCAGTTTCAAAAGCATTGTTATAAACATCACAAAGAAGTTGTAGAGCAGAATCAGGCAGGATCTTATACAACTCTACAGGCAACCCATCTGTACCTGGTGACTTGCCTACAGTAATTTTTTAGATGGCCAGGCGAATATCTTCAACTTTCATTCTCCCTTCAAGACTTGCCATTTAGTCACTTGATAGCTGAGAAATGTCTAACGAATTCAGGAAGCTTTCTATCACATCATTCTCACAAGTCAGATCCGAGTTTTTCATAGAAGTCATGGAACAACATATTTATCTCTTTTTGTTGTGTTTTCAGGGCATTGCTGGGATCTCTAATTGCATTGATAACGCAATCACTTTCAGCCTGTGTGCCAGGAGCTTGCCTCCTTTCTCGCTGTTCTCAAAATAGTGTATTCCCTGCCTGAACAAGGGATAGTCTACCTGGTCAGATATAAATGTATTTAATTCAAATTTTGCCTTCCTCAATTATGACTTAGTTCCTTCATCTCTGCTCGCAGCAAAGCAATTGTCTAGACGATTAGCATATGCAGACATCCTCTGAATTTGTTTAGCCTTTAAAATCCTTTGCTTATCAGTTTTAGACATTAGCACACCATGGACAAAACATTTCATTGCTTCCCAGACTGTGGAAACTGTGACATCATCGGTCCAATTAATTTGAATGAAGTCATCAATTTCTTCAGCAACTTCATCTCTAATCTGTTCGTTTTGCAGAATGTTCGACTTCATTCTCCATCTAGATGATTTGATCAGGGTATGTTGCAAGGAAAGACGTAGGGACACAGGTGCGTGGTCTGATAAGGCAATGAGCCTGATACTTGAATCGAAACAGCTGGAAGTCACTTGGCCTGAGGTCAAAAAGAAGTCAATGCAGGAATAGGTATCATGACACAGTGAGTGGAAACTATAGTCTGTTTCAGACGAGTTCTCTAAGGACCATGTTGAAAGGAAGAAAGCAAAAAGCTAAAGATCTTAATGTATGACAGTGTGAAGAAGTCACCATATACCAGAAAAAGTCAAAACCACCAAAAATCGGTGACAAAACATCGGGAAAAAGGCATGTTTTAAAAAGTCTGTGGTGTGGCAACCACCCCACCCAGTTTAGCTGACATCAAGAAGAACTGGAAATAACTGAAGAGGCATCATTGGAAGCTGGTCTCTGCGCCCTGGAAGGAGAAGCTGGCCAGTGGTGGTGCCAAAAACCCTCCAAAGGAGGCTAGGAGCAAGCCTAAGAGATGTTGCACCTTTTGGGCATAGAGGGTGATGGAGGACTCAGGCCAGACAAGAATGTAAGTCCCCAAAATATATCAATGATAAATAACAATGATGTGTTTTGGCACAGGTGTGAGCGTTCAATACCCTTGATATGCGCTTAACTCACACACACATTCACCAAAACATTGTCTGCCAACCCATCTGCTAAGACCCAATGAACTGTGAATGTACCTCATACCGAGCCACCTCTTATTATTCGATTGGGAAATACATCATGAAATGATTCCTGTGAATATGGTCAATGGAGGACTTAATTTAACTGGGGACACAAGAGACTAGTGCCCCATGTAGCATTGTGGCATGTGTTGTGTTGTTTTGTTTTAATATGGTTGCACCGGCTAATTTGACAGGGTCTGGGAATGTGAATGTATGTCTGCAACCATCAGCATGAAGAGGCGGACGTACCCAGGTTTTGTGCAGGTTGGCTGCTGCAAGGAACATGTGCATACCCCAGGAATGTGATGCAAGGTATCTTTATGGCATTCATATTTCACCAATCACCATTTGTGTGGAAATGCACAACTGGTAGTTACTACCTATGAGTAATGCCAGGATGTCACTTTAGCTAAAGTCATGGCATTGCTTACATAGCCCAAAACAACCCGTAGGTGCCAGCTTGAGGGCATGTTCCATGTCAGAAGTGCACAATGCATCCCCTGTCAAGTATACATGAACTACCATGATCTTTGACTGCCTCACTGACCACTTACAAACCTATGGCCTGTGCAAACTGCACAGTAACAGCATAGTAAGCTAGATAGCTCAGAGGTGAAAGGATGTTAATCAACATTCTACAACAACAGTACATGATACATGACGAGAGGAAAATTAAATAATTGTTCCTATCACAATTGTGCAAAGTACTATTTAACTTAAACTGTCATGCTAGCATGTGTGTGTTTGCCACATGTACAGGGGATGCTGTGCTTTTCAACCTCACCAAATGGAACAGGTGATACAAGCATGCATTTCACTTATGGTCTCCTAATGACATATTCCATCTGGGAAACTGAACAACCAGATTAACATCTGAAACATGATGTGATCGGGCATTAGAGGCAGTGTTTCATCTTGAGGGACTCCAATTGTACCATCCTAAACACAATAAAACACTCTTGGACAGAAAAAAAGTGTTACAACAAGTTCCAGAAATGTGTGCCATCATCACAACAAAAGGAGTTGTCATTTACCTCTACAACAAAAAGGCATGTACACCTGAGGGAGCAATTTGATCAACATGAGCGGAAAAAGTATGGTCACATGGCATTCGTTCGGCAAGGTGTGACATGGATGACACCTTATATGTTCTCCCCTGTATTCCTCACAATAATTTCATTACACACTACCACTGTTGCAACCATACAAAACTTACAAAACTGGTGAGACCACTTTTGTGTCCCTATTCAGTAACATCTCAGTTGACACCCTTCATGAGGATCACACATACCTCTACTAAGGTGAATGGAGAGGAACATTGATTTTGCTGAGTTATGTCACTTCAACAGAAGGTTTGCTTGTGAAGTCCCTACTAATAGTTTTCCCTTGCTAACTGGAGACCCAGACAAGGGTTAGGAATAAAGGGGTCCCACTGAAGAACCCAATCAGGGGTCAAGGAAGCCTGCCACATCCACACACATGAAGCTCCAGGGCTGCAGTGAAACCACCATAACCAACATCTTGTCTAGTGACACTTTCACCATGGACATCCAGTCTTTCAGCAGCTGATGTCAGTGAACATCCTTAGGACATCCACAGGTCCCACAAAGGACCTGTGGAGCTGCCTGTTCCTCTGCCGGGATGTGATGTTGTCAGTGTTTTTGGGTACAAGGAATCCCTTCCTTCCCAAGTACAGGCAACCATAACCCCTCCCACCTCCACTATTCCTCACTCCTGCAACCATGGCTCAAAGTGCTCAAAACACCCTCCATTAGAGATGGTCTGCTAAGAGGGTAGGTCATGAATAGGTTTAGGAGTATGAGAGGGCACCGGAGAAAACAAGTGTTGCCGTGTTGCCTTGGTTCTAAAGCTGGTGCCCTGGACACTGGTCACTTGGAGTTCTAAGAAAAGAAACAGGATCCCAATGGTAGGGATACTCCCAACCCCTGCCCTCTAAGGCTCAAATCGCCAAAAAGTTATAACAATTTAGTTGAAATTTGTACTAAGTGTTTCATTGATGATGTTCAAAATATCATATATCATTAAATACAGTCCCTAATTGTGTCCTTCCAGTAAACCTTTTATTCATAGAAGACATCCACCCCAACGTGTTGTGGTACGTAAGTCCCTTCTTCGGAAGCAATTCACTCTGCAGAATGAACACAGATGGAAAGCCATCAGTGATAGAATTACTTATTAGGAAATAGTATTTAAATGAATAGATAATTAGCGTTGGTCATTTACCTTATGAATTTCATAGTCAATGAATAGCACATTGAAGGAGTCCGCAGGGTATCCAACAAACAACAAGCAATCTAGAAATTAGTGTAATTTAGTAAATCTAGTGAAGTTTACATCATCAAGGAAAGACTTTAGGGTGTACTACCTTTTAACATTGACGAAAACCTTTTATCAAGGAAAATTATCATTGTGGTTTTCAAAAGACTATCTAGATTTTCAATTTGTATTTGTATTTGTATTTTGTATTTTGTTTATTTGTATTGCGCACCTGGCCCAAAGGCATCTGGGCGCATAAAAACTCCAGTGAGATGGTCTAGAATCTCTTTGCTGGCAAAATACTATCAAATAGCCAAAAGGTAAATAAAGCATACCTTCTCAATTCAATGATCAGTATCATGCTAGGTAAAACATTCCAATATATGTGTGTGTCCGTAGCCTGAAAACAGAATTTTGAAAACTAGTGTGGCACTAACATCTAAGTCAAACTTGTCTGAGAATACACTTAAAATTGTTCATAAGCTAAAAAATAAAAGATCACGCCTGAGTGCATATGCCTGGTGAATCATTGCTGGAATGCCGCTGTATACTATTCAACAAAATGGTTGCCCTTTTAATGATCTCGACAACATGACGTAATGACTTCATCAAATGCCCTGCTTTGATCGCCATCTTGGAGTATGGTGTGCAATCGGAAACGTGGACGTTCTTCAGTGAAACATCTATTGCTATTCACAAATCATTACTGTTGCTGCTGTCTACAAAGGGTAAATGACAAAGCCATTGACCAATAGTGAATATTACAATGAAAATAATCCAACATTAAGACAGAAATACCCTACAATTGATACACAGGTTTAAAGGCTCAAAGCAGCCAATTTTCTAACATACATTGTGAAATTAAACAGTGCAAATTCAAATTATAACATCATACAGACTGAATGAAAGGATTGGAGGATCAAATAGGTTGATGTTCAGAGAATTCCAGAGCATTTCTACTGTCTATGATATCATTGACCATTTAGTATTGCCAAGGCTTCTTTGGAGCACTCGACAACGTCACACATTATAAAAGAAATAT